>NC_056729.1:315882817-315930317 GCF_019279795.1 Protopterus annectens
TGTGGACTCCCACAACATTTGTTGGTCAGGGTCCATACATACGTCAGATACATAGACATTACCACAGGTAATAAATGTCCCCCTAGGCCTTGACTACAGGGTATAACTAAATGCTGCTGAACTACTTCTGTTATTGTTTATTGTTACTTATCTTGATGGCAAATCCTTTGTCTACAGTTGTACGAATTGAAGGGTTTGGCCTGGACAGCATAGTATGTTATATATCCGCACTGTCTGCATCTACTGTTTTGTGTGGGTCTTGTATTCCACACTGATTAAATAAGTCCAAATCTATGTGCTGTAAGTAATGGTATGCATTATTGTAAAATACACCAATAAACATTGTCTGTCTATACATACCTGTGTGTCATCTCATGTCCTTTGAATTGTGATTGGGTATATGTGTAATGTAAGTATTCCCTTTGAGGGAATGGTTGCCACACTACACATGTCACAGGTACCAGTTACAGGGCTTGTGGCTGAGGGATATACATTGCACCCAGTACGTACACACTACGTCTACATATGTATGGCTACTAAAACCTTTTGTCTGTGTATATGTGTATGTACCTATATCTCTCGTATATCTTATCAATATATATATATATATATATATATATATATATATATATATATATATATATATATACATATGTATACCTGAACATACATGTCAATGTGTAGATGTGTGTGCATATCTGTATCGTTGTAGTGTACTCCTTCCACACTGTACATTCCCTATGGTAGACTGACATTTCTGCTTGATATATTACAGATATTGCCCTGACATGTTCAGGTGACTTGGATTACTGTTGGAGCATTGTAGCTGTGTTGTTGAGGGTCCTGTGCTGGATAGTGGATTGCACAGCTTATCCATTAGGGCTGGGAGGGTACATAGCAGTAATTACCAGATGTCCCTCATTCATGACCCCACCGCCATTAACAGTGCTTATGGTCTGGTATGTTGTACCGAGTGTATCAGGAGTTTGTTTGTTCACATGTGCAAATGCGATACATATGTCTTTCTGTATATATATATATATATATATATATATATATATATATATATATATATATATGTATGTCTGCATAATTGTATATGTGAAACCCCCATATATAGAGAGATAGATATGGACATTGATATAGATCTAGATATGTATATGCATATATCTATGTGTGTGTACATATATATATATATATATATATATATATATATATATATATATATATATACTAGACGTATTTATCTATCTAGGTACGAGTGCTGTTATATGCTTATTTGTGAGTCATGCATACACATATGTATATATATATATATATATATATATATATATATATATATATATATATATATATATATGTATATGTGTATGTATATATGTATATATATATATATATATATATATATATATATATATATATATATATATATATATATATACCTATAGCTGTCTGTCTACATTTACAGATATATATCTGTCCATATGTCCATGCATGTTCGGCTTATGTGTTTGTCGTGTACCTCATTCTCTTGGCAATTGACCTGGATGGTCTTAGGATTGAAGTCTGTCACTCATTCTGACACGTTCGTGTTTCAGACTTTTCATCTCCATCAAAATACTGCTTATCTATGCTTACTACTGCTTATTTGTGCTTACTAGTGCCTTATTCATTATGACACTGACACTTCACATGTGTATTTAATGCAATACTCTTGTTCAAGTATAAATGTCATTTAGTAGGTTATACAGCAAAACGATTTTGATATACAGATTTCACATGGAAAAAATAATGTGCTGCAGTGGGACTCGAACCAGGAATGCGTACATGTTAGGCGGATGCTCTGCCCACTACACTATTGCTGTTCTGCTTCATTTGCATATTTCTACCTTAATGTTATACCAATGCTCCCTTTCTCCGACCCCCGAGCTCCACGCACACAGCATCCATCCATTCTCCAGTTGCTAGCCCTGCCATACCACACCTCCACACATTTCCCTCTCTGCACATCTCAATACTCCTCCATTTTACTGTCTCGATGCAACTTTCTGCAGGCTCTTCATCCATTTAGTCCATGTACGTTCGGGCCTTCTCTTGATCCTCCTCCGATACTGGTGGAAACATCTTTGTGATCCACAAAGTCAGGTACGTCCTGCCAGGGATGGATCTGTTGTTGTGTCACAAGTAGACTTTACTGGTCTACACTGTTTCTCCTAATGGTAGCAGCCTGCCAGGGGGTTGAGAAGCAGTGGTTTGCTCACACACCGGACCAGCCTCATCTCCTGGTTCCACGGATGAATCACGCCACCATGGCGTGCCCCGTTTTTCATTCCTCTCCTCAGTATTATGCAAGACTACTGTTCTCACAGTATGTGTGGACAGGCACTGTTCATTGATACTCATAGACTGCTCGGAATACTGTGATTGAGCAATATGCGCATGTTTGCTGGTATTAATCTACATACTTACATACATTTCCTATACTGTTGACTGACTCTGCTGGATGATATGTTTGTGATAACAGCAGCTGATTGT
Organism: Protopterus annectens; assembly: GCF_019279795.1. Classification (NCBI taxonomy): domain Eukaryota; kingdom Metazoa; phylum Chordata; order Ceratodontiformes; family Protopteridae; genus Protopterus; species Protopterus annectens. Next base: position 315,885,353 of record NC_056729.1, read on the forward strand.
ATATCTGCCATGCCTTCATGGTAACTCACTTGGATTATAGTGTGCAGGGTGGGTGGGACCTGGGAGTGCTGATTATTTTGTTACTGGCCATGATGAGAGCTGATGACTACAGCGTGCTTAAGGTACTGCGGGGGAAGTGTACGCGGGTATGCGCTGGTGTGCACGAGACTCAGACTTGTTGACCTCCAGTTACGACATCTTACACTGGGTTGGCCTCCACATTGCTTAACCAGTGTAGGCATTGTTCACCACTGACCAAACAGGCGTAATCCTGCTTGCTGCCACATACCCTCGCACTACTTCATTAACATGTCAGTATTATACATGCTTAAGTCAGGTGTACATGTCAGGTATGACTGTTGATGAATGTCAGTGTAAGGTGAAGTGGGATTCCAGTTTAGCAGTTCTGGATAGGTTACACTCAGGTATTCGGGTTAGGTTTAGTTATTCCATACCTGTGTTGTAGAGTAGCTGTGAATAGTGAAGGTGTAGGTGGGTAGGTGGAGGGGGCATTTTAACTGTGTAGTAGGCCGTTTGACTGATTGGTGGGTGAGCAGTAGTGCAGGTTTACAGGATGTTGGGATTTGTATGCAAGGCAGGACAGGAGGTGTCTGTGTCACTAGTTGGTGTAGGGGTATGGAGTGTTAGTTAGGGGGTGGACTTCACCAGGTGGTGAGCAGGTGGTGATGCAAGTGGGCTTGAGGTTTCCCTTCATGTGTTATTTACATGAGTCGTGTGGGACAACTGCGGTAATACATGTGGGTTGGTGGTTCCAGATTCTGCCAATATAGTTGTGTGGAAGGTGTCACCTATTTGTGACTGTGAACATTACTAGTAATGAAACAGGGGTCGATAGGTAAGTGGTGTTATTGGGCCATACAGAGGGGCTGATAGTAGTGGACATGTCCAGGGATGTGCAGGAAGGCTGACGGAAAGGTCCACAGCTGGCCATTTCTTCTACAGCTACAGCTGTGAATATACCCTGCATTTGGAGGTAGGTTTGGACTCTCACACCCCTTGTTGGGGGTGAGGACAGCAATAATACCTTGTGATGCCAATTAAATTGGCTTACATGCCTACAGTGAGGTGTTGCAAACATGTGCTCTTTGGTGTCATCTAGTGGGTTTGCAACAGCACATCTAGTTATACCGTCCTTTGCCATGTAGACTAGACTTTGCTGCAGTGGGACTCATACCAGCATGGATGCTCATTAGGCATTGGCTCTGCCCAATGCATACTATTGCTTACCTCCCTGGGGTGGTCCACATAGAACCACTCCAGCCAACACATGCACACCTAGGCCCATCATTTTATACCCATAGTTCCCCCCGTACCTCCTCTTCAGCACTCTTCCATACTCCAGGTGCAGGTCGGGTCTAAACACACCACTACACATTGCCCACTCTCCACTTCTCGGGACCCATCACGTACGTTGTCTCGCCCCATGGGTCATCAGGCTTTCCCAACCTTGTAGTACGGGAACATGCGTGCCCTGCCATAGGTTATCAGTGTAATGGCTGGAAATCCGAATAGCCATATAATTTTTGGGTTGTCCCACAAGGGACACTCTTGTCTTTGTTTCAAGATTAGACTTGGCGGGTAGCGTTTATATTACATTGTCGAAAACTCAAACTGTCAACAGCATAATAATCGACACGAAAATGTAAAAACCCCCGAACATCAAACACACACAAGAAAAAAAAGAAACACCCAAACACAACACAAATTACTCTATGCAGTGGGGCAAGCCCTCCTGCACCCCCACACTCCCTGCTACTTAAATATACCAACTCCGAGATCACACTACATTGCAGTAAATGGAAATCTCCCCTTATGGAGATTTCCGTTTACACGCGCAATGAATTTCGCTTTCAACATTTTGGTGCCGACAATATCAAATTTGATATTGTCGGACTTCGACAAGGTGAAGTAGACCCGGCGGGTCTCTCCCACTGGTAGTATCCTGCCTGTAGTCTGGGAAGCAGTGGTTTGTTTACCTTTATTGTGTGTTTGTATGTTTCACCTGTCTAGCTCAGGGGAGTTGATGCTACGTGTTTCACATTTGTTGATTGGGCCCCTCGCCCCCATTGGCATGGCCTGTGAATATATGCAATATGTATGTATGTATGTGTATATATATATATATATATATATATATATATATATATATATATATATATATTGCTGTATATATATATATATATATATATATATATATATATATATATATATATATATATATATATATATATATATAAAACGACATGTGGATGTATGGGTGTCTGCATCTGTATATATCTATATGTGGGTATTTATATATATATATGTCTGTCTATGTATGTATACATTTGTACTACATAGAGGGAGAGGTATATCTCCATGTAGTTATGGGTATATATACACACATAGCTCTACATATTTAGCTACATAGCCTGTCATGTTGGCTGTTATTGCTGGGTACTGTTTTGTGTGCATACCTGCCAACCTTGTATGCCATGTATGCTTTGTGATACCTACAACTAAACCTGTTAGTGTACTCAGAGTGACACATGAAATCTATTGTTAGTACAAGGTAATCATTTGTCCTATGTGGGACAGCCCGAACATTGGGTATGCAACTAAGCCTACACCCAGAGTTACACAGGTACCCATGGCTATGTGCATGGACTACGGCGTGTGCCAGACCTAGGATACTTGGGTAGAGACAACATAAGGGATGGGTCCCGAGGGGGGGTGTGGAGGGGGGAAATGTGTGGTGGTGTGGTAGCTATGGGCTCAGGGTTGAGATGGTGGCTGCATGTGTGCAGCGGGTGTGGGGAAGCAGATCTGCGGGTAATGAATGTATGGGTCGGGGATGGCCTTAGTTGGATGGGCCTGTACTGCTCAGGCCGCCTAGTGGGTGGGGAGAGGGGGATGTGATGTCATCATGTGGAACATGACCGAGAGCTAACTTAAATCCCTATTTCAATGACACATGTACATTACATTGAACTTGGTAGTGTTTTGCAGGGCGGATGTATTTGTCTGGTGGGGGGTGTGCCAATTTGTATGTGACGTATATTGGTTGGGGCCTGTCAAGGCCTTTCATGGTGAATGTGGACATATATCTGTCTGTCATGTATATGTTTCTCAGAGGCGATCTCTGTCTAATGTACAGAGCCATGTCCAACCCAGAATTGTTGAACATGCTCCATCTTAGCAAAACCAAATCTACTCAAGCTACACGCTCTACGGATATAAACCTCAACACAACAATGAATAGAACATGCTGGAGGGATAGATTTCCTTCACAGAGACTTCCCTTACTATGGAACAGTGTCCCGATCTGCATAAGACAGAGCCCCTCACTATCACTCTTCAAGAGGAACCTTGATGAGTGGATGGGTAACAGAAAGTTCACACCAGGGATCACACCAACAGCACTACTAGATAGGGGCCAAGGGTACTAGCTGCTAGTACAAGGGTCTAGGGAACTACTAAAAGGGTGGTGAATACCGCACAACATGGCTGGGCTAATATATGCCTTCAGGGAGATAGCCCAGTACCAACCTATGAACCTATGTTAATCTACCATTGCTATCTACAGATGTCTGGCCATATATACCTCTGTGGGTGGACACGTGCAAAATGGACAGCTATGCATGGGGTGAGTTTTATTATGGGAACAGATTGCCCTTTTTTTCAGGTGAGAGTGGAATGTTGGGGAGGGGTAGTAGGTATATTTGGGAAGGTAGGTTGGGTAGGTTAACAGACAAGACAAACTAGATGCATACAGGGGCAGTATATGACATGTGTGGGATAAGCACCTTGGATGGGGATGGGTGTTTGGAAGTCACAAGCCCATGAGCCCCCAAATGGAAACAGTGGGACTGAGGTCCTCACCCATGGGCAGTCAACACTACACCTTCATGGCCCAAAGGTGGCCATGTTGGGGGCTGTGTAGGAGGGGCAGGTTCTCCATCTAATTGCACCACTCGGCCCTCAAGCTGGCGTAGCTGGTCTCGAAAAGCTCTATCGATCTCCCTACACACCACAGACCAGACCTGACAATGGGTGACTGGTTCCTCTCCGCCCCCGCTCCCAGGGCGGGACTGAGCCCCATCCCCTGCAGCAGTTCTGCCCGAAGGTGGTGCAGGGCCTACAGAGGAGGTTGTCCCAGATTGGGCCCCAGACGTGCTGGTGCCCGGTGCCATGGCCAGCTGAGGTCGGACAGGTGGGTCTGCTGGGACCGGCCTTACCATATAAGCTATGGTGCTGCAGTTTGCAGACAGATATGGGTAAGTAATAGTCGACAGCACTCAGGATTAGTTATAATAGCATGCATATGTATTCCCATTAACCCAACACACCAGATGTTAAACAGTTGTAGAGCAAGCAGAACACATGCATATATGGAACAACAGTGGCCATTACAACAGCATTCAGATTTCATTGATGGCAACACGCCACCAATATGGGGGTATTTTAACATGGCACATGCATAAAAACAAATGTGAATATTTATAAACCAATAGGACATATGTCCCAACAATAGTTTGGAGTGTACACATACTGATTGAGGTGTGTCATTGGGTTATTTTTGCACATATGGTAGGGATGAAAGAGAGAGTTCAATTAACAACTAATATATCCTTGTAGTTTTCACTACATTCATAGTCACTGCAGTGATCTGTCCCTTACATGTATTATTACACTACCCAATAGCCTTATATTGTACAATGGTATGTTTATAGATTATTATATATGTGACCTGTGTCTTACATACAGGCATGACAAGATGCAGGTGTTAATGCAACATATGTTGAGAATTGTTCTCATACACTATGGGTGAGATGCTGGAATGACAGGTTTGTTTTTATATACATTCTCTGACTATGTACACGCCTGACAATCAGTTATATGTCATTAATGGCTGCCTACATTTCTTGGATCATCTCACTGAATTTTCAGGGGAACAGGGTACCAGGCTGGTGATGTGGGCCATTTATCTGGACATGCTGGACAGACTGGAACAGTTGAGGGGTATGAATATGCATACAACTTTCTATTTGAACATTCTAGCAAAATCTGTACTGTTGTTGGGTGTAATTATGCATACAGCTTTCTATATGAACATTGTAACAAACTCTGTACAGGTGTGGGATATGATTATGCATACAACTTACTAGCACTACCAGGATTCAAACCCCTGATGTGTGTGACACAAAACTTATAGTTAACATCATAGCACACTGTGCTACCAGGAAATTTCTGTGAAGCTTTCTAATGTTTTCTGTCTAAGTCTCCCTCACTTGTACAATATGACTGACCTCTTGGCACTTCCAACATTGTTATACAGACCTTCATATTCATTTTATTTGCATACCATAGTGTGGTTAACACTGCTTAATACAACAGTATTATTTATAGTATGCAACATTTCAATAACATATGAAAAAAGAGTAAACAGAAGCACTCCAGGGGTTATACCTTTATTCACAGAATAGTACACCTTTATTTCTACTGGTACGACACTTTCTCAGGCTCTTATATTTATTTGTTATAACAGTACATGCAGAATAACTACTAACCTGCCTCACAATTCAGCCTTTGCAACCTAGCATCATGGGCTTGCTGGTTTGCAGCCAGCTCAGCTGCAGCTGTCAGAGAAATACAGTGATATTTAGCCATACCTATCCATATTATACACAAGCTAGGCAATTATTACCTACTTAGTAGAATGAGTACATAGTACTGGGGCATTAGGCATCTGATGAGATTCCTGGATCCACTGTTCTAGTACATCCCCGCTCCATCGCTTCAGGTCAGCATGGTGGTGCCTGACCTGCTCACCAGTCCACGTTATACCTGTGGCACTGGTGAGGTCATGGGTGAGACTGTCCCATGCCTACATTTTATACTGTGAGCCCTGTTACTGGCCCTGCAGTAGTCTCTACTCATGGTGTATTACCAGGAGCCATACCATGATTTTTGACTCCTGGATGCCCCAGTGCTGCACTCTAAATTGAGTGCCTTCACCCACTCCAGCCATTCTGCCTGCAGTAGGAAGCTACAACCAGTTATGGGTGTTATTCCTGCCTGTGGGTTTAAATACAGCCAATTTCCCACACTTTTGAATAGGCTAAGCTATGGGCATACCTGGTTACCTAAGGTTGGCACTGCTTAAAGAGGTATACCATTAGGCAGATTGAATTGCCTTCAAGGTTAATGAATTTGTTAACTATGCATGAAATTGAATGCATTTATGAATAACTATTCTACATAATATTATCTTTAATATTAACTATCAGTTGTATCTAAGTTGTATAATACATCTTGGAGCTTTTCTCCCCAGGCCTCCTCTGAAAATGGGTCAATTCAGCCCAGTGGACTTCCCCAGTAATCACACTGCAAATAAATAAATAAATAAATGATAAATTGGCTGCCCTACACATTGCTTACACTTACTAAGTTGGGCTGCGCAGTGGTTAGCATTGTTTAATAGTTAATTAGCATTTAATTTGCCTTTTGGCAGTGATTTATTATTCATTCCAGGTTATATATGTGTCTAGTATCCATGATTCATGTATACATACACTGTATGGGGTCCTGAGGACTTCTACACTTTATTACAATAACACCTCATATCTATGCTTACTGCAATACTCCAGTTCACATGTTTATGTTATGTAGCAGGGTATACAACATCACACTTTACATAGATTCAATTCACATGTTTGGTTTGATTTTTCTGCGGTGAGGATTACTTTGCTGATACCTCATTTATATGTATTGCTATGATGGCTTAGTGGTTAACTACTGTGACTATAGTGTATAGGGTCCTGAGTTCGAGCCTTGCAGAAGCTTTTTATTTTGTTGCTGGGCAGAACATGGGCCATTGGGTACAGAGAGATTATGGCACATTAAAGCAGTTGTACACTGGTGTGCGTGGGTTTGCGTGGCGCTAAGCACTGCTAACCCCTGGTTACAGTTTCTAACACTCCGTTAGTTTCTACTTTGCTTAATCTGTGTACGAAATGCTTACCCCCACGTAAATGCACTTAAACACACTTACTACTGCTTATATATGTTTACTACTGCTTATTTGTGCTTAAGCCTGCTTACTAGTGCCTTATTAATACAGTAGTCCAGTTCACATTTAAATGTTATTTAGCAGGTTATACAGCAAATATATGAGAAAAAAATGGTCATATACAGATTACACATGGAGAATGGTATGTGCAGTAGTGGGACTCAAACCGTAAATGCCTGCTTGTTAGGCGAACACCCTGCCCACTACACTATTGCTGTGGTGCATCATTTGCATATATCTTCCTTGTTATCCTCTTCGACCTATTAAGCTGCTTTAACCGATGGTTATACCTAAGTGATATGAACACCTTTGCACCTACGGTTAGCTGTATTCAGATTTAAGATAAATATAATGAGTTTTCTTTGGTTTATTTATATGTACTGTTGCTGTTGTACACATGGGGGACTGTTGGTGGGGATATGCGGACACCTATAAGTGGCCTTGCTCATTTATTTCCACTTTCTGCTGTTCTACATTGCAGGGGCATGTTTATTCTGAGAGCTCAGCTCTCAGATATGCCCCCTGCACTCATACATGCTTTGTGTATGCCTAGGAGGTCGGGCAGAGCGCCTTAATTAATATGCATGGGGCTCTGCCATCCTGCTCCTAATCAGCCACTTCCATGTAGGACTAGACTAGTCCTGCTGGAAGATTAGTAAATCTGGGGGACTGTAAGTTGCATTATTTTAATATCAAATTATTATGCTTAATATAGTAATATGGTAATATTAAATGTTTTTTTTTTCTTGGATTTACAATCAAATTTTATGAAAAATGTTTTATATGAATAGGATATAAGACATAACAAGCTTCTTTCTGTTAGATAGAATGTATAGATAATTCGGTTGAGAAATGGATGTTACAGGGGGTGTTAGGGGTATGCTTGAATGGCTAGTCTATTTAAAGCTGGGATTTGTTTCCCCACAGAAGGGTTAGTTTGTTTTTTGTCTCATTTTTAAGGTTTCATTGTTTAATTACTTTTTATTGGGTGGCGATGAATTGTAGCTATTTTGCTATATCAAATGAAATAAGTCATTCTCTTTAGGTAAATCTCTGTGCTTATTAATTAAAATATATACACATGACTAGTAGTTTGAGTGGTAATAATTTAACTATGAAATGTTATTTCCATTAATGTAAATGGTTTGAATGATAATTGTAAAAGGGGAAGTATCTAAAATATTTGAAGATATTTAATGCACAGATTATGTTTTTGCAAGAAACATGCCTTATACAAGCAAACATAAATATAATTAACACAAATAATTATACAGTTTTAGTAAGTTCACACTATAAACAAAAGAAGAAAGGAATAATAGTCTCATGGAAAACCTCAGTCTTAATACCAAAAATTCTAAATACACATTATGACAAAAGAGGGATGTTCTGTTTAGTGATGATAACCATACAGAGGAAGATATATACTCCAGTAAACATTTATTGGATTCCTGGATTAGGTGTCAAAGAAAGCAGCAGCATTTAGAAGACATCATATACCGTGTTAAAGGGGAAATAATCATAGCAAGAGACTTTAATTGTATAATGAATGATGAAGACACTGATGCTAGAAAAACGCAAAAGAAAACAACAATTTCTAAGGTGCTATCTAATTTTACTGAAACTTTCAATATCATAGACATTAATGAATATGCTGATACTAATACATTACTCTTTATATACATTGCTCTCATTGACATTGCACACATTCAAGAATAGACAGAGAAAAAATAAATAAATAAAAAAGAATAGACAGAGTGTACATATCAAGAGCTCTAACTACAAAGTTGGATAAAGTCAAAGTGACACATGTCCATTGCCAGACCGTAATTCAATTACTTTTGATTTATATTTAAATACAAAACAAATACTAACTGTAACTAGAATTCCTTCATACATAACAAACTTTAAAGATTTTTAGGGAATTTTATGTTAAAGTGATACAAACATTTTTAGACATAAATAATACTGAAGACATGTCAGATATATATATTTGGGACTCATTAAAGTCATATTTATATGGTAAAGTATTAACATGGTTTAAAAACAAGAAAAGGCAATGGGACAATGACTTATTGGAATTCCAAACAAGAATTGATACATTAAAGCTAGACATTCAGAAGGGAAAGATGAATATAAATAAATTAGATGATGTGAATAAAAAATATTTAGAGACACTACATCCAAGACAATGATAAATTTAGAGAAGTTCAAACTATGTTCTTATTCAATGAACCCCAGAAATTAGAAAAGAATAGCAAATAAAACTAAAAAGATCATAAAAGCTAATAAAATAATGGAAATATACATTCCAGATACCTGAAAGAAAGCATCAGACTTAGAAGAGATATTAGAAGCATTTAAAATATACTTTCATAAAGTTAATACCCAAAAAGAAATAATAAAACATCAACACATGTTGAAGTCTTTCTTTAGAAAACATATCAATACCAAACTAACAGATGATCATATAAAATTAATAGACAAACAAATAACCATGACTGAACTTACATCCCAAATTAAAAACATAAATCCAAATAAAGCAGCTGGCGTAGATAATATGATCCCAGAAATGTTCAAATTATTAACCAAAGAAGCTCTGATGTTACAATTAGAAGTATTTACATTAGTAAAGGAAAGCAAAAATATTCCTCCTTCTTGGAAATATACAATAATATCACCTACTTTGAAACCAGATAATAATGCAAAAGGCATGTTCAACTTTCAGACCTAGATTTTTATTAAATGTTGATTATGAAGTGAAAAAAACACAAAGTAACCAGTCAGCAGAACTGTATCTTTAATAATATAACAAAATAAAACACAGGATAAGTGCTTTCATGACCTAACTAGTCACTTCCTCAGATCATCCACATTACAAACAAGTATCCATTAAATAACTAAATCCAAAATTACCTCTTAAGACAATGTGATCTTAATAGCAGTCTTAAGTGTACAAACTCATTTAAGTCTTTATTTATTTATTTATTTACATTTGTTGACCAGGAGTGTCCAACTGGACGTAGGTCCATTTTCAGCGGAGGCCCGGGGAGAAAAGCTCCACAGTTAAAATAAACAGACAGTAGTTACATTGTATTACATAGCGATTAACAATTTAACATAGCAATTACTTACAACATATTTACAGATGAAGAACATAGTACATCGGTAGACAACTAGAATCTTTATCTGTGAAGTACATAACAGACATTAACAAATGTTACAATAAGAAGTTCCAGCTGTATAATAAGTACTAGGCTTATGAGCATCTGAGCTTGCTATAATCAAGGTAGTTAGTGGAGTGGAAAGAAAGGTAGTGGTTGGATGGGGTGGGTAATATTAGAGTGGGAGTTGCAAGGGCATAGCCAGCATGCTTTTAGGTGCACTTTTAGTAAAGCTTTGAAGTGGGTGCATGATGGTATGAAGGTAATTGTGGGTGGGAGGAAGTTCCATAATTTGGCTATGGTGCAAGAGAATAGTGCTTCATCAGCAGAGTTATTGGCTTTAGTGGTCTGCAAGTGATTTTTGTTGCTGGATCTTAGTGGTCTAGTGGTGTGATAGGGTTGGAGTAGATTCTGGAGGGATAGGACATTTAGTGGATGGTTTACTAGTCTGTGGGCAGGTGAGAGTTGATACCATTGAAGGAGGTGAGGAAGTTCAAGCCAGCCCAGGTCAGCAAGTGAGAGACAGTGGTGACTACAGTAGGATGCCCCAGTGGCGAATTTGGCAATTTTGTTGTAGCAGTTCTCGAGCTTGTTTAGATCGCATTGCCTTAGGTTGGTATATATCGGAGAGGCATAAAGTAGGGTGGAGATAAGGTGGGAATTTGCTATTGAAATCTTTGCTGCTTTGGTGAGAAGTTGCTTATTTCTGTATAACGCTCCTAGTTTTTTTGTGGACTTTTTTATGGTCATAGATATGTGAATGTCAAATTTTAGTTTATTGTCTATTTCCACTCCTAGCAATTTGGTGTGTTCAGTTGGGTATATAGTGGTGTTGTCTTTTGCTGTGATGTTAAAGTGAGAGTTGTTTTGAGTATGTTTGGTGGGTTGGAAGATGAGTAGTTTAGCTTTGTTTGGGTTGAGTATTAATTGGGCATCAGATAACCAAGTTTCAACAGAGAAAAAGGCTTCCTGTGTGACTTTTTGCAGTTTGGGTAGGGACTGGGCTGAGCAGATGATGGTTGAGTCATCTGCGTATTGTATGAGTGTGCCATGTTTGGTGGCAGAGGCTAGATTATTGGTGAAAACAGAGAAGAGTAGGGGTCTAAGGATGGATCCTTGGGGAACCCCTATGGAGACAAGTAGTTGGGGAGATATGTCATTCTGCCATACAGCGGATTGTTGGAGGTCAGACAGGTAACTCTGAAACCAGTTGTTGACTGATTGAGAGAAGGATAGGTTATTGAAGACAGAGATAAGTTGTTTGTGTGGGACCATATCAAATGCTTTAGATAGGTGTAGGAATGTAGCAGAGGAGAAATAACCATTGTTTTTAGGCTGAAGGATAGTGTTAGTAAAGGAGAGTAAGGCAGTGGTTGTGCTATGGTTTGGTCGGAAACCATGCTGAGTATTGGAAAGGAAGTTGTTAGTAAGGAGGTAATCTGAGATCTGAGACTGTATGCATTTCTCTGGTATTTTGGAGAGTGGAGAGAAAATAGCTATGGGGCGGTAATTGGTTAGTTCTGTGGAGGGTCCGCCTTTGAGGAGGGGAATTATATGTGATACTTTCCACAGTGTGGGAATGTAACTTTCTGACAGAGATTGGTTAATCAAGATGGATACTGGGTAGGCCAGAGCACCAGCTGCAATTTGTAGGTATTCACTTGGGAGGTTGTCTGCTGCTAATTTGCTGGGCTTAAGTTTAGTTAAGAGTTTTTTTATGTTGGAGGTAGGTACAGGAGAAAAAGAGAAGGCAGTGGGGAGATTACTAGTTGAAGGTGTGGGTTGGAGGGGAGGGGGGTTGTTTTGTTTAGCTAGTGATAGTATGGTTTGTGTGAAGTGTGTGTTGAATGAGGTAGCAGTATTTTCTGAGGAGTGAGGGATGTTAGGAGGAGGGGTACTGACTTTACCTGGATGGAGGATGGAGTTTATGGAGGACCAGAATTGTTTAGGGCTGTGTTGTGAGGAGTCCAGGGCAGACTGGTAGTATTGGAATTTGTCCTGTTTTATTAGCTTTTTGACTCTATTGCATAGTTCTAGGAATTTCTGTCTAGTTGAGGGGGTTTTGGTTTTGCGCCAGTGCTCCCAGGCTTTATCCCTGTTTTTAATTTCTGACTTAATGGTTTTCTGTAGCCATGGGGAGTGTTGTGCTTTGGTTCTGGAAAGTCTTATGGGGGCATGGTAATTAAGGATGCTCAGGAAGGTAGTATTAAAAAAAACAACTGAGTCATCAAGACTGAGGTACTTTAGAGGATGCCAGTTACATTCTTTGAGAGATGAGATGAATGTGAGTGGGTTAAAGTTTAGTTTTTTACATATTTGATGGTAGATGACAGGTTTAGCTTGGTATAGGTATTTTTTGAGTAGGAATGTTCGGGAATGATCACTGAGGCTATCTGATAAGTAGCCTGTTATATATGACTGGGGGCTGTTACTGACTAGTATCCAATCCAGGGTAGTGTGCTTGCTGGAGTCTTTACGCCTATCATGTTGAATCTCAAGAATCCATTTGGTTTCAACACAATCAGTAGCAGTTCTAACATCCCATCTCCTAGAAGACATTTTAAATAGCTCTAATGCAGAAAATCTGAAAGTATGTGCATCATTAGTTGTAAATACATGCTTTGATAAGGCATTCTTCAAATCATGCTTATAAATACAATACAGATGTTCTTGTACTCTATCCCTTAGTGTTCTGTTAATCTTCCCAACATAGAAACAATGACATACAATACCTACAGCCAGACATACCAGATTACTATTGTCACATGTGGCAAATTGTTTAATTTTATAATTTAATTTTATAAACCTTCTTAGTGTGATGATGTTAAAAATAGCTTCCTCACTAATATATTGACACATAGTACAATTGCCAGAAGGATGTGTTCCATGTCAATCAAAAGAATGGGTGGTCCTGGTGATAGGTTTATAACATAGTAGACTTTTAAGAGACTTATTATTATTAAAACAAAACTTCAGGGCATCTCCTAATATCCTCTTGTACCTGTCTTCACACATTGATATAAACCGATGCCTTAATACAGTATCACAAACCTGACGAATGTCATTAGAATAAGTAATACTCATTCTAAGTGTACCTCTATCATCAGGCATTGCACTCTTCTCTAGTGAGCCTTCATAAAAATAGGGTATAGCCCTAATCTCATGTTAAGGCACAACCTCATCACATAGTCTACCCACCCTACTAGCATTATAGCCTCTATTAAGAAAGCCCTCAATTAATTCATCGAAAAAACATCTCATATTATCATCATGTAAATTCACCCTAGCCCTTCTAATAAATTGTCCTCTGACCACATTATTAAAAACACAGGGGGGGTGCATACTGTGTTTATGTAATAGGATCATCTTCTGGCAGGATTTCCTGTACAACAATGTGTCCAGCCCCTTACCAATTCTCACCAGACAAACATCAAAGAAATCAATCTCATCAGGTGAAAACTTTGGTGTAAACAGTAGAAAATTTGTAGTTTGTTGAATATAGTCCATAAAATAATGAAGTAACTATCATGCCATTCCATATTAAAAAAAAAAAAAAGTTATCCACAAACTGTACATAATATGGTATGTATTTTCTATAGAAATTACAACTCTCAAAAATATACAGTGTCTCCAACTATGCAAGCACAATGTTGGCATGGTTATTAGCACAAGCAGTGCCTATAGCCACGCTAACCTTCTGAATATAAAAATCACTGTTAAAAGATAACATATTATTCTATAATATAATATCAATCAAATTACAAATCAAATGAATATGTCCACTACTATACACAGAATTCTTTGATAAATAAAGTCTAACAATTTCAGTACCAACATCGTTAGAGATGACAGTAAACAAAGACATTATATCCAATGTTACAAATAAGAAACCACTGTAGATGTTCTGGTTACTCTGTGTTGATTTTTTCATTGAATTGTTGAGTTACTGGTCTTAACTGCCATTTTGGGTTTTGTTGTTTCATTGTTGATTATAAAATGTTTATGTCAATCCATGTGACCAGGATCAAACAACCTCTTCCATTATTAATAGATGAAGATCAAACTGGCTTTATAAAAGACACAAATACATATGATAACATTAAAAGAATTATAGCTACAATTATTTACATTAATCATGCAAAAACATGAATATAGTTAGTTTAGACATAAATAGTGCCTTTGATTTTATCTGCTGGGATTATCTATGGTCAATTCTAGAAGATTATGGATTTCTCAAAAATTCACACTATTAATTAAATCACTTTATGAAAAAATCCTTAGAATGTATAAAGATTGGATCAAACTATTCTAAATCTTTAGAAATTACTAAAGGTACATAACAAGGATGCCCCTTGTGTCAGTTTTTATTTGCCTTAGTAATCAAACCTTTTGCAAATTATATTTCAATGGATAAGACTATTAAGATTATATAAATTAGCAATAGTCTTTAAATGAAGGTTCATTTGTTTGCAGATTACATTTTGTTTACTTTAAAGGATGATAACACATCTCTAAAAGCTCTATTAAATTGAATACAAAATTTTTGGAAAATCTCTGACCTTAAATTTAATGAAAATAAGATACAGATATTATTTCTCTAATCAGAAAGACAAAGATAAGGATGTTTTAAATATATAGCTGCTGAAAATAAGATAAAATGCTTAGGGGTTATATTAACAGATGAACTTGATAACACAATAACAATAAATTACTCTAATACTCTAAATAACATTAAAACACTCATTCAAATATGGAATCCTTTTTTTAAAATGGAGGACAGGAATTATATAATTAAAATTATTTTTTTTCAAACATATTATACTTCATACAAGCTTTTTCTATACTGCCTTCTAAATCCTACATAAACAATTGATAAACTAATGCTAAACATTTTATGGTATCCCAATAAACCCAGATTAGCTCTGAATCATTACTTAAATGACTGGTAAGCGGGAGGAATCAGTCTTCCAGATATAGAAATATATGCAGTGTCATCTAGTATAAAACAATATCTTCATGAGTAAATAGTGGTTATTCTGCCAGATGGAAACACATACATGAAAAGATTTGGTTAAAATCAGGTCTTGCATTACCATCACAATATACAGAGCTGGTTTCAAATAATCTTCTTTGGATGATAAGAGAACATTTTACAGGAAACAAACAGAAGCACATAAATTCTAGGTTTATAAAAAAGCATATTAAAATGATATAAAACCCTTATGAATAGGAATCTCAACATAAAAGCTTGGTCGTTCTTGATATATCCTATTGCATGCATGCAAAATAGCATAAAAACTTTTGATATTGATATAATCAAGAGTCTTAGAAAGCATGAATTGACTTATTGGCAGCAGTTACTAGACTCTGGAAAAGTTTCAACAATGGAACAAATAAGGAACAAATTTGATTTAGGTAAAGATCTATGGCTAAGCATATAGGAGATATGACAGTTCATTTTAAACAGGACAGAGACAATGCAATTATCAATCAGAAAAAATATACCTGCACTTAGAGAATACTTGTTTTTTTTCAACAAAACAAGCTGTTTATGGAAAAGGTTTCTTATCAAACATCTATAAAGTAATTAAGAAAACAAAATTATATCATACAGAAAATATGTAAGACTACCATAAAACAATAATCAAGTGCCAAATGACAATGACAAGAAATTAATACTTCTTTCCTCAAAGCAAACATCTCTTTCATTGCAATGGAAACTGTTCACATGGAAATTAATTCACAGGTCCTTTATAACACCACATATAATGGAAATAATGTTTAAACAAAATGTAGGATGTTGGAGATGTAAAAGGAATGCGAGAGCAAATTGGATGCATATGTTTTATGGTTGTCATTTACTTAAACCATTTTGGGATAAAGTTAATTTTTTGTTGCAAGTAGTTTTTAATGATAATTTTCATTTGTCTAAATCTTTGATTTTGTTTAATGCCCCCATATGCCAATATGTTGTTAGAACAAATTTTTCACTTTTATGGACACTACTGGCTATAGCACACAAAACCATTACTACAAATTGGAAAAGTGAGACTTCACCCACATGTAAAGAATACAGAAACATCCTGTTGAATCTGTTATGAATGGAAATGGGAACCATTAGAGTGAGAACAGAAAGAACCACATTTTATTTAACTCATGGAAGAAAGTGAATGAAAATAAGGAAAGAGATGACTGTAATACCTAATGAAATGAAGTTTTAAATGTAAAAATGTGCAACATGGTTTAAACATAGGTGCCTTTGTAAATAGTTTGTTTAGATTTATAATTGTTGATTGTATATAGTTGTTAACATGAGTCAATTATGTTTTATATTACAAAGTTATGAAATTACATTCATTTTGTAAAATCAGTAAATACATTTAAGCAAGAAAAATAATCCACTCTATCATCATTATGGCTCATTTTGGCCTATCAATTTTTCTGATTATTATGAACTACTAATTCCTTCAATAATGGAGGGGGCACACTCCCAATAAGCCTGGCCTAATTCCATTGTAAGAATGTTTCTTTTTATTGAAGATTCTACAATATAATTTTTTTCCAAACCTGGCACCAGTGTGCACATCAGAACTGGCCACATTTTATCCTGGGACTTGAGCACCCAGCTGTATTTTTTATGTTTTAACCTACCTTTTTCAATGATATATAGTATATAAAATACAGTCTATACATCAGGATCACCTTGGTGAGATTTTGTGAAAACAGGGTCCACCATGTGAAGGTACTCACCAAGACTTGGAAATTAATTAATTTCCAGCAACACTGCTCTCCTTTTTTTACTGAATTCATCATGTCTACATTTGGAGCCCTGTCTCCCATGTGGAAGCAGATATGAAGCATGAGTTTTTTGTTGTGAACACATGCCATTTGATATCTGTAAATAAGATAAATGAGACATGGGTAACTGAACATATCTTAATTTGTCAACCATGCCTGTCTTGTCCAGTTCTGAATTAAACCATATTACATTTAATGGCTCCTAAATATGAATGCTATAAACAAATAGTATATTATAAAATGTACAGAGGTAAGATCTGAGTGTGAGAGAATGAATACATTTTTCAATATACTTTTTGTATGGCATGGTTTGTATTATACAATGGTGTTTCCTCTTGTTAACAAGACAAGCATTTGTACCATCAGCTCTGTAATGCACCTGCAATAAACAGATGGAACTCTATCATTTGGGTGCATCCAATTCACAGTACTGTTACTGTAGCTTCCCTGCTCCAGCCCATCCAAAAAAGGCAAAGGTATTATCCTGAAAATACATATGCTGTTACCATTAATGCAAGCTCAAATGTGAATAAGGATTTCCTCTTCCAGAACTGATGCAACATCATTTATAATCCTTATGGTCTTATGGCATACTGCTGCATCATTTGTAATCCCCTTATGGTCTTTCAGCATACCATTTCATCATTTACAATCCCCTTATGGTCTTAAGGCATACCATTTCATCATTTACAATCCCCTTATGGTCTTAAGGCATACCATTTCATCATTTACAAGCCCTTTATGGCATACCATTTAATCATTTACAATCCCCTTATGGTCTTATGGCATACCATTTAATCATTTACAATCCCCTTATGGTCTTATGGCATACCATTTCATCATTTACAATCCCCTTATGGTCTTTCAGCATACCTTTTCATCATTTACAATCCCCTTATGGTCTTATGGCATACCATTTCATCATTTACAATCCCCTTATGGCATACCATTTCCTCATTTACAATCTCATGTTCTTAAGGCATACCGTTTCCTCATTTACAATCCCCTTATGGTATTATGGCATACCATTTCATCATTTACAATCCCCTTATGGTCTTATGGCATACCATTTCATCATTTACAATCCCCTTATGGCATACCATTTCCTCATTTACAATCCCCTTATGTTCTTAAGGCATACCGTTTCCTCATTTACAATCCCCTTATGGTATTATGGCATACCATTTCATCATTTACTATCCCCTTTAAGGCATACCATTTCACCATTTACAATCCCCTCATGGTCTTATGGCATACCATTTCATCATTTACAATCCCCTTATGGTCTTTCAGCATACCGTTTCTCTTACTTGGAATGTATAAGGATCCACACATTGGATTTTAGTTAGGATCTATGGGACTTTCATATCACTGTGTGTATGAGCAAAGCAAACCTCATATACTTTCTGACTTATGGGGGTGAACTATCAGTATATAATTGATAGTCCTGCTTTGTTTTCACTGAATCTATTCCCTAAGAAGCAGGAAAGGCTTGCATGGAGCTGTTAAAATATGCTATGCCTCAGCATGATATAGCTGGTCTTGATCTGTGTTGTAATCATTGAAGATGAGTATGATATTCTTACTGTCTGAAGCATTCATTTTGTCTGTAAAGGAGTTATACTGTCCTGGGGTATTTTCATTTCTTGTTTGTCATTAGTTGATGGGTGGGGGCTGATTAGTCTTCCATAATTGTTATCTCATGCTAAGATACAAAGGTAGAAGATACCTTCATATACCAGAACTATTAGTGGCAAAAACAGTTCATCCAATGCTGGACTTTCAGTTTGGGCCAACCATGACAGCACTTAAAACTTGCTTTTTGCTACCAGTGTTCTAGAATATTTATTTATTTATTGCCATTTGTTTGCTGGGATAGTCCACTGGGCCAAACACAGACCATTTTCAGTGGAGGCCCAAGGAGAAAACCTCCACAAGAAACACAATTAAAATATAAAACAATACAAAGCATACACTATTTTCAAACTAGAACATTTTGATCTAAAGAGCAAGCAGGATAAACTTAATACAAAGAAATTCAAGTACAGTTGACAAAGCAGAATAAGTACATTATATCAAATTATGTATATGAATATGAGCTGTGTGTGTGTGTGTGTGTGTGTGTGTGTGTGTGTGTGTGTGTGTGTGTGTGTGTGTGTATATATGTATATATATATATATATATATATATAAAGAGAGAGAGAGAGAGAGAGACGGAGGGAGGGAATAAAAAAAAAAAAAATATATATATATATATATATATATATATATATATATATATATAGAGTGACATTCAGTAGTGTGGAATTTAACAAACAAGTCTCTGAAACATCTTTCTCAGAAGGCATGATAGGTGTAATAGGCTTATTACATTGGCAACAGAAAAAAAAATGCTTCCTTGTAGCAAATGGTGAAAATGCTAAAACAAGTCTTGGTCATTGCAACAGCTTTAACAAATACAGTTCTTCCTTATAGAACTTCTGACCAAATAATTTTCCACACAAATCATTGTTTACAGTCAGTTAATAGGTTTAAACATATACAGCTCTACATAAGTTCCACTCAGCAGCTCCATTCCTTGTTCAGACTGCAAATACATCATATAAATATCATGCTGCAGGAACATATTCTAGCTTGCTTTCTTCCTTCAGACATAACTTTCCTGGAAACTGCTTCAACCAGTACTCAGAAAAACAGAAATCTATCATCTACCTATTTCTTTGTCCCTTGTATTTTCTAAAAGGCACCTATTCACTGTTGGAGCCTGCCTGCTTACTCTGTCTTTTCCTTAAAGATATAGTATTCTGAAGGCTCAGCAGCTTCTGCTGTGTCACATGACCTCCCTGGACCCTTGAGCTGCACATCTAAGCTAATGTGGCAGCAGCCTGGATGATGGTGGATCCTGAAACTGTATGGCTGTAGTGAAAAACCATAATGAGGCCCTTTGAAATTCCTGTCTGTCTGTGTATAAGGTCACCAGAGGATAGGAAGATGGTCCATAATGAATGTAAATGCTCTTCATAACTCTTCTTTACATATAGTATTTACAGATGTTGAGGGCCCACTTGATTGCCTGACACTTCTTGTTTTACTGTGAAATAGCATTTCACATTATTGCTGATCTTCCATTTATTATAGCAAATAGATGCTCCTCACCCTCTGCTAGCTGGGATGACAATGCCCTGATAACCATTTCTGAGAAGGTGGTATGTATCAGGATCTGTTTGGGGAAGTCAGGGGCTATCAATATAGGTTCTTAACACAGCAAGCTTTTCAGTGTCCTAAAAGCTTGTTCCGCTTCATTGTCTATTAAGCTTTCGGTGCTACCTTACCTTTGATTAGGTCACTCAGTGGACAGGCAAGGGTAGCAAGGTTTCAGATGAGTTTGACTAAAAAAAATGGTTTTCATAGGTTCATAGGTAGGTACTAGGCTATCGGCCCAAGGGCATATGTAAGCGTAACCAACAAGGTTCCCTGGCTTACGCCACCCAAGAAAGTTATTTTCCTGTGCCACTGTCGAGCAGAGACACAGAAGTGATCCCCGGGGTGTATTTCCTATTTCCCAGACACTCATCAGGATTTTTCTTGAAGAGTGCTAATGAAGAACTTTGCTTGACATAGATGGGTATCCTGTTTCAGAGTATGGGAAGTCTCTGGGACAGGAATCTGTCCCTCCAGCATGTCCTGTTTATTGTGGTGACAAGGTTTAGGTCCCTATAGCATGCAGCTCAGAGGGATTGTGATTTCTTTAGGTGTAGCATGTCCAACAGCTCTGGGTTTGACATACCTTTATATGTTAGGCAGAGATCACCTCAGTGTAGGCGATATGCTACAGAGTAAAGCTGGAGTTTTTTGAGGTGGTCAGTGTAGGGCATTTGTTTGAGGCCAGTAATCCTCTTTGTGAGGTACTTCTGTGGCCTTTCCAGTTGCTGTAGATGTCTTGTGAGGTACATTCCAAAAAGGGCATTGTACTCTATAATGGGTCTAATGAGTGTCGAGTAGAGAGGAATAATGACCTCTTTTTTTCCTGGATGAGAACCCTTTTATGATGAGGTGTGCCATGTAGAAGGACTTCCTGACTACTGTGGTGATGTGACTATCAAAGGAGAGACTACTGTCCACCTGGGTCCCAAGGTCTCTTATCACACATTCGGTGTTAAGTCAATTGCTGTCTATGTGGTAGTTCATGGGTACAGAGCTTTTACCAAAGGGAAT
This sequence comes from Protopterus annectens, assembly GCF_019279795.1. Taxonomy (NCBI): domain Eukaryota; kingdom Metazoa; phylum Chordata; order Ceratodontiformes; family Protopteridae; genus Protopterus; species Protopterus annectens. Next base: position 315,906,599 of record NC_056729.1, read on the forward strand.
GCTACTGCACTTTTTGGCATTGAGCTTGAGGCCATGGCTCTGACACCAGGCATCTGTCTCAGCAAGGCCCTTCTGTAGGATGTCCACATCATTTGGGGACTTGACTATGGCTCCTATTTTGTAGTCACCTGCGAACTTCATTAGCCAGAGGTCTTCTGTGTTAGCCTGTACTTCAGAGAAGTAGATACCAAACAGGAGAGGTCCCAGGATGGAACCCCGTGGTACTCCACTTGTCACTACTTTGAGGTCAGATTTGGAGTCTGCAACTTCTACAGTGTGGGTTCTGTCAGTGAGCCAGTTGGCAACCCATCTTGTGATGTAGGGTTTTATACCTAGTTTAGTGAGTTTGGCTATAGGTCCAGAATGGGGGATGGTGTCAAAAGCCTTGGCGAGGTCAAGATAGGCTGTGTGATCCACCTTACCCTCATCTACAGCTTTGGTGACTGCCTCAAAGAAGTCGATCAGTTTCAGGAGGCATGATCAGCCTTTCATAAACCCGAACTGGGTGGGATCAGAGTTTGGAGGTTACCAATGTCTTTGTTTATGAGTTCCATGATGATACATTCCATGGCCTTGCAGACCAGGCTTGTCAGGCTAATAGGTCGATAGTTCCCAGGATCAGTGGTGGCTCCCTCTTTGTGGAGTGGGATAACTGTTGCTGTGCACTATTCAGTGGGCACAAAGCCTGATGCAAGGCTATTATTGAACATGGTGCTTAAGTGGGGAGCCAGTTCATTCTGAAGTTCGTGTAAAACGCAGCCTGGGATGTTGTCCGGTCCCATGGATGCTGTGTTTTTGGCTTTAGAGAGTGCAGCTTTTACCTGCGTAGTTGTAATTATAGGGACTCTGCATTCTTGGTACAAGAAGAACTTTAGCTTCACAGAACAGCTCACAATCAAAAAATAAATCACACTTCTTTCAAGTAATCTTTTGCACTGTCATAAAACCTTTACAGAAAAAAACCTGTATGGACACAAGTTTTTTTATAGGTCCCCACGTAACCCTTTTTCTTGCAACAATGACTTTGTGTTAATAGTTCACTAATCCAAAATGCCTTAATCTGCCTTTTTTGCAATTGTCATGAGAGAGTTCTGGACTTTTTAAGTTTTTCAACATGTTGTTTCGCAATCCCTCTGTCTATTATATAACCATATAGCAGGTATCTGCCACTTAGTGTATTGTTTTTCTACTGACCCTTCTTAAAAATGGCATTATTTGTAATCCTTCCAAGTCAGTATTACTTCCATCAGTATTATGATACAAAGCAGTGGCAACTCACAAAAAAATAATTTTCTTCCACAAAGGGTACTGAGTTTTTTTCTTCCTTAATATTTTGTTAATTTACTTTAGTTTTCGATTCCTGCTTGTGTTTCTGACTAGCTTTCGGCTTTGGTGTTTCTGGCAGATGTTTCAGGCTCTGTTTAGGTTCAATTTGTTGACTAGCATTAACAGTTTTTACATGCATAGCATAGTTACCATTAACCCTGCAGTATCTGGTTATATGGCCTTTTCCAGAATATTTAAAAATATCAAGTCAGATGGTGACTGTTGTTTCTTGATTGCAGGCAAAATGACATACTTAGGTGAATGTGTGCTAATAGTACTCAATGCATTCACATCTAAATTAGGATTTCTGAGTTCATTTAACAATTTAGCAATAGCCAACGACTGGGTATGGTATATTGAAGCATTACCCATGGTTGGTGGGGTCTAATCACAAGGACAAAGCCCAATTGATTAAACAAAGGCAACCATGGGTACATTTTCAATGCACCACAACTATGATCTGTTATTGCTCTTATACAATGACATTATTTAAGAAAAAAATACTTACTTTTCTTAATTAATGTCTTTGCATAAAGGATCTGTGATGTGCTGTTCTTCCACTTTCTTTAGGCATCCTGCTATTTTTTTGATGTACTATGCATGCATGTAGGACTTACGTTCCCACACTTAATGCTGTACCTCAATGCTTTGGAAAGGTAGCAATGGAGAAAGGAAGATCTCTGTTGCTTATTTATTTATTAAAAAAATAGTTTGAAATCCAGGCAGTCCAGAGGTATGAGAGAGACAGGGCAGAAATACAAGAAAAATTGGGGTACAATTGTTTAGTTTTGCTTAATGTACCTGATTTTCCTTGTATTTCTGCCCTGTCTCTCATACATCTAAACTGTCTGGATTTCCAGTTTCATACTTCTCAACCTGGAAAGCTGTAGCATATATTAATAGAAGAAAGTCCAGTCAGCTGGACTTTTTTCTATTGGTATATACTGGATTTTACAATGGGCATGCTGGTTGGGCTGACCAATCAGCTTGCACATTTTTTAATGTTAATGTCCATTCATTGTATAATAATCATTTTACTAAAGTAACTAACTGTTCAGAAAAGAACAAATTACTATGAAGTACATTTTTAAACTTGTCTACTACGAAATTTTCTAAACTTAACTTTCATTATTCACATGAGGTTGTAATTACAGTATTAAAATGTGTTACAGTAGTCAGTTGTGACTTTATTAGTCTGTGGATCCTAAATGTCCAGCTATGCAACTTAAGCTCCAGGCCCCTGGCAGTGTTTCTCAATTAAGCTTTTTGATAGTACTCAACATCTGCATCTTCTAAGTCCGTATACACTTTCCGCAAGTCCCCAATTAAAAATGATGCTAGAATCCTAGCCCACTCATAGGCTCATAGGTGTATACTAAACTAATGACCATTAGGGTCCTTATAATCCTAGTCATGCAACCCAAATGTGACACACAATGGTGATTCACTGACTTTGCCTGTCCATTGCAGACATAAGAGTCAGACTAGAGATACATTTCCAATTATCTATCCATTGGTCCAAGTTGCACTTAAAAAGTGATAAGGAGGAATTCTGTTTTATATGGATGTGAAGCCAGTTCTAGAGAATGGGAATTCTCTCAGAAATAATGTATCCTGTGGGGATTGCACCCAGGACCTTCTGCATGTAAAGGAAATATAATAACGACTATATCACTCAGCTTGAAGCTACTGCTTTTGAGCTGCATACCTTCTTAAGGCCACCAGTTTCTTTTGAGGCTGAATAGTTTATGGTACACCCATTGATGTGGACTGCTCACAACCTTGGCCACCTGCTGTTCTAGGCTATGGTAAGTAGGTTTTGATCAATGTTTGCAATCATTTCCTGAAGGGCTGTTTTAGAGTTCTCTAAGGCAATCAGCAGTCTTTTTTGTTTTGCATAGACTCAAAACAAATGGTTTTGTGCAAAAAGGGCTTTGGCTTCATAGGACAACACATAACCAAGAAAGCAGTCACACTTCCTTAAAATAATCGTTGGCACTGCCATAAAATCCTTACAGAAAACAAAACATGTGTTTTTATAGTTTCTCCAAGGAACCATTTTTCTTGCAACAAAGATCTTTTGAATAGAGCAGATATTCATTTCAGTTCAAAGGTTTAATAGCAATAGATATTTGTTCAGCCATCACAGTACAGCTTTCAGTCAGCACTGTACAAGTTCATTTTATTTAACAATGTAGTATTCAGATCAGGTCAGTTAGTAATTACAGTCCTTAAGCAAAGTTTGCATTTCTGAATAAAAAAATACTCAGGCAGATCACATCACAGGTAGCTTTACAAAATAAATCAATTTTTTTCTGGTGGGAAAAACAAAACTCAGGCAAAACACTTCCCATGTATCTTCACAGCAGTATAGCTTGGAAAAGGTGTTTTTTTCTCACAAAGCAAGTCACTAGCATTGCATATGATACTATGGAAGGTTATAAACCAGTCTCTAAAACTGCTTTTTCAGAATGTATAATCCATTTTTACACATGAAGAATGGAAAATTGCCTCCATCTAGCAAAGTGATTAAATGATAAAATACAATCAAGCCATTTGCAGCAGCTTTGGGAAGTATACTTTATCTTTTTAGAAGCTCTTCATAGAAGAATTTTAAAGAAAATTATTACTAACAGTCAGTAAGTAGATTTTATCACACAGAGGTTTTTACAAGTTCTACTCAGCAGCTCTCTCCCCTGTTTAGGTTGCAGGGCTATCTTACAAACATCATACTGCAGGGCATAACTCTCATCCTCTTAGCTCAAGAAATATGGACAAAATCAAAAACAATGATGGAAAAAGGGACAAAAATAAGGGCAGATTTTTAAATATAGTTTTTTATGAAGTTAGAAGGTTGCTAAAATAACAGGTTTTGCATTAGCACACATTTAAAGGATATGGGGTTTGAAACTCAAATGTCTGTCATTATTTAGTGACTTCAGTCCCCAGTGATGAAAAATACCCATGTTATGATGAACAAGCCAAAAATATGAAGCAAAAATGAACAGCTGAAAAGTATGCTGCAGGGACAGCCTTCAGCCTTCTTCCTTTCTTAAGTCTTTACTTATTTGGAGAATTCTAGATGCAAACATTCCTCAACACAGAACCATGCCTCTCAACTGCCCACATTTTACAAAAACTGCTGAATTTTCACATCAAATAATCGGCTGGCATGAAATACTAAATGTGCCTATAAATTATGATTGTATAGCTTTTTTAGGACTTGGTATGACTTTAAGGTGGTTTTATGTGTGTGTGTGTGTGTGTGTGTGTGTGTGTGTGTGTGTGTGTGTGTGTGTGTGTGTGTGTATGTGTTGTGTGCATGTGGGGGTGGCAAGGGTCAAGCTACAGCCAATGAGGGGACCAACCACACAATTCACAAGACTGGTAGAAAGCCACATAGAAAGGATAGTAGATCTGATGTTCAGCAGGATGGTGGATTGGATTGATTGTACAAGGGGAGGGCTACCAGCAGCTACAAAAGTGAAACCCTGAAGCTTGGTGTGTCATCTTTGTTTTGTGACTAACTGTAGAGTTAAAAACAGAGGTAGCATTGTAAATGCCCTATATCTTTTATATAAAAAATGTAAAAAGTTGGTCACTTACCACATTATAATTGCCATTGCCCCCTGTTTTTAATGAATAGTTACACTTGAAGTTTGCTATGTTTATCAACAATTTATCTGACCCCTACCCCAAAGATGTCACTGATGCTTGATCTTAGCTCAGATCTGTTTACTATTTAAGTGCATTTTATAGTTTATCAGATTAAGCCAGGTAGGGCATTGCTTTGCCATTTTGATTTTGTTTTGTAGAAAAGATTTTGTAACAATCTCCTAGTGACTGATTTAATTACACCTGCTAATATTTTAATTCTGCAGTAGATTTTTATCATCAGAGATAAATTTCTTTATATTTAATGTGACAATTTTCAGTTTGTATTACCATCTACTCCATATATTTTTGAGATCTTAAAAATAAAATATGATTATTTTGCAGATTTTCCAGCCTTATAACTTCATCATTGGTAGATGTAGGTTGTGCAGCTGATGCAACAGTATGGGAGGTGATGACTAATTCCTTAGGAGAACTGTATGGAGAGACATCACGACAGAAGCTGTAGTGCAATATTTTGCATTATTACATACAAGTTATTGCAGGTGTGTGTGTGTGTGTGTGTGTGTGTATGTGTGTGTGTGTGTGTGTGCACATGTGCGTGTGTGTGTGTATGTATGTATGTGCTTGTGTGTTGGTGGCATTTTCTTTGGGAAAGCCACAAATGAAACAGAAGCCATCTTGTAGGGAAGCCTGTTTCAACATCCAATAAAGCGGGTGTAGCAGCTGATGTTGGGTTGCTTTGTTTCATTTATTTACATTTCTTGAACTTTAAAACTTATTGATTTCTGCCATTTGTCAGTATTTGTCATAAAATTAAATTGGTTGCCACATCAGATAGTGTTGATATCTGAATGTTATGCTTTGAATGTCTGCAGTTACCTAAGTTTTCTGAGTGAAAGTTAAGAAGCTTGAGAGAAAAAATGTATTTTATAAATACTAGTGACAGTTACTTAGCTACAAGGACTAAAGTTAGCTAGGTAAAAGCATTATCTTGGTGTTTTGAGTGTTCATATTTATGTTGGGCTTGGCCAAGGCTTTTTTTATGCTTTGAAATGTTATCTGACAACAAAATATACTTATATTTTGCATCATTTTGTCACACTCCTATTTTGGATTTGTGTTTCTGAGTGGTAATGCATCTCATGATCTTCCTGCAAGTAGGAGTTATATTACACATGCACTTTTTTATGCTAATTAGATGTCCAGACTTTTCAGAGTCTGCAGGTTGAGACGTATACCCAGGACTAAAAAAATCATGAACCTAGCATATACCCATTTTTTTCTCCCTTAAATTTTCCATAATGCACCTGTTGCAACTTGCCTGCTTCCTTTGTCTTGGTATTAAATGTAGAGCATTCTCTAAGCTGGGTGATGTCAACAGCCATCACTATGCCACAATATGGTGTGTGTGTGCATTTGTCCGTGTGTGTGTGTGTGTGTGTGTGTGTGTGTGTGTGTGTGTGTGTGTGTGTGTGTGTGTGTGTGTGTGTGTGTGTGCTGCAAACAAGAAGTTACTGCTTTCATCATTCTCCTCAATAGGACATAATCACACAGTTTTCTGTATACATTCTGCAGTGTTTCATTTGTATTGTATTTAATTACCTTAATGAGTTGACATGATAACTTGCATTTTTATTAAAATTACACACTACTTGAAGGACTTTGTTTCATCTTTGTCTATACTATAAGTCAATAATCTCAGAGGGTATTATCCTCTTTAGTTGCCAGCCTTGTTTACATTGTTACCTCTTATTTGACACAGCTGGGCAGCAGGTTTTAGTTCTTAAGCTTGTTTGTTAATGTCCACAGCAGCAAGCCTGTTTCCTAACACAAGTAGTTCTGTGTTTCGCTGCATGCCAGTAGAACAAGACCATTAAATCTATATCAACATGATTTCCCTTTATCTACCTAATGCCTAGTAACTTCAACAATGAAGACATAATTTGTTATTGTTATTAGTAATGTGCTACTATTGGTATTAATTATTTCATTGTGCTGCAACAATCTTGGACTTAGAATAATAGAGTGCAGAGATGGGGGGGTGGTATCTACTGCAACACAATTTATATTAGGTGTATGATGTCCACACAGAAATATTTTGAGTTGGAGTACAGATGGAACAATTCTTTATAGTCTAGGGAATCATTTCAAATAGGTGTCTATAAATGAATGTGCTTTAAGGATCTGGAGATTAAAATGGCACAGCTGAACCTAGTCGCATGACAGGGAATTAACAGACTTGACAGTCTTTGTAAGGATGACTGATAAGTTTGTGCTCACAACCAAAAGTAGATATAATCCCACAGAATTAAAGTGAAAACCTTAGAATTGTAAGGAGACAAGCTAATTTAAGCCTTTTTTTCTCCATTTGTGCCCTCAGAGTTGAATATCTTCTGCTCACTTTTGCTCCCATTTTTCAAACCCAGTATGACCTTCAGGTAGGGCCACAGTGACAAAGATAAGGAGAGTAGAAGTGTCAAGTGTAACTGGTCAGTACCCACTTGGCAGAAGCTGTAATAGACAGGAAAAAAATGGAATCCAGAGCCATCAGTTTAAGATACTGAGTGGAGCTTGAAGACAACATAATCATATTTGCTCTTTGTGTATGCTAGAGCTTTTCCTAGGCCTTACCTCCTCTGTGCTGGCTTCATTTTGGTGATTGGGTTGAGCCATGAGGAGTTGTTAGCCGAAGATGTGTCTGTCCTGTGTATTAGAGCAAGCATACCTCCTGAGACCTCTTACACAACCAGCATGGTAATTGATGCAAGCCATGCCTTCCAACAGAGCTTACAGAATATGAAGGTTTTTTGGCCGAAGCACTAAAGTTTACTTAATAAATATTTTGGAAATGCTGACAGTTGTTATTGCTACATTTTTTTTTTTCATTTGGTGGTTTACAGAATAATTCACCTACACTAGCATAGAACTCATGCTCAGAATAGGTATGCACATTTACCCCATCTGTAAAGGGGTTAACAGCAAGCAGAAGAAAACATTCAGGGAGGATGCCTAGTAACAATTACAAGGTGGGGAGTCAGAAGGCAGGATAAAATATCTTTTCAGGGGTACATCCCTCTTTACCATTTACAGAGGATAATGCTATAGTGGGAAACTGAATGGAAAACTGTATTTGGAAAAAGGTTGTAGGAGATTTTCTCTCTGGGAACATACAAACATTAACAGTAAAAACAAAGAGCGGTAACTGTATACATAAGAGGTTGGCTTGACAATTTATTCACTTATTTTACATTTGTTTACTGAGAAAGTCTGACTGGCCCAAGATTAGTCCATTTTCAATAGAGGCCCGGGGAGAAACAAATAACAATAAAAAAATGAAGGTAAAGACATTACAGTTAAAAAACATTAAAACTAGGAATATTACAAGAGGTTCAATAGCAAAAATATTGCAAAAGAAAGTATAAGAAGAAATATTCTTTAAACATAAACAGACAATATGTGAAGTTGAAACTCTGTGGCATACAAATGTAAAACAATGAGGTTTCTCAGGAAATACAGAAATTTGCAGAAAGCAATGTCAGATGATTGGTCAGATATATTAACAGATGTTAGAACAGGTTGAAAGAGACCATACAATCAGAGTTTATATAAATACAGTTGGACTGCTGAAACTGAGCATAGAAGATTTAAAGTGCAAGTTAATAGAGTAGGCCGTATCTGGTAAGGTGGAAGAAATGAGAGATAGGCAACAGTGAAGGAAGTTAAAAGACGATAATGTAGCTAGGATTTAGTGAGTGCGGAAAGTAGAATGGAAGTGAAAATAAAGGAAGCAGGTAGACACATGCATACACAGGGTGGGCAAATGGGGATGGAGAGGTTAAAAACATATACAGGGTAGCAGTGCCTAAGGTCATCGTATTAGTGACTGCATGAGCCATACCAGTAGTTTCCATCAATGTGTAGCCCAATTTATAACATGCACCCATCTCCCTAAATGGTACAGGAATAGCATTACTTCTTTATCCCAACAAACTGACCTTTGACCTTTCCTTCTTCATTCATTAGAACCATTCATAACTGTTTGATTTTATGTGAGAAATAAAAGCAACTTCACAAGTACAGCAAGATCACGGACCTATGCATGTATTAACACTTGTTTGTGAATCATGGGTAGCAGGTCATACATCGCTGTGCTGTCCTGTTACCTGGCACTAAGACCTGTCCTGTATCTGTACTGGCACATAGTGCCACTTGATGTATACACCACAAACTTACTGTGGATGAATACCATGATCTGCAAAGCCATAATATACTGATTCATAGACAGAGGTTTGGGATTAGGTTTAGGGGGTGATTGAAAGGATTATGACTATCTTGCCAGACCTTTGAAAGGTTAGCCTCTATCAGGAATTCCTATGTTTTAACATACCAGGGCTGCTAGGTCCTATATACTATGAATATATTCTAGCATTCACACTACCTGTACACATACCCTTTGTAATTTCAGTAAATATATATTGATAAATTCCCTGTTCTTATACATGACTTACCATGAGGAAAACCACACCAGAAAAGGCTGGAAAATGTTAGCATTCTAGGGAATGAAATTCTGCTGCAAACCCTCAGGTAGCACAGCCAGTGTCTGTTGGGTAACAGGGCTGCACACCAACAATTATGGAATCAAGTGTGAACATCATTCCCTGTTACTGGAACATATGTGTACTCTTTATGATACGGGCACACCTACGATCGCCCAGATACACTGGGGTACACAGTGACATCACATTTCTCATTTAACTCCTGAGATGCAGGCAACACTGGATATAAATCAACTAATGTGCAGAAATAACTACCGAGGTAATAACTTAGTCTGCACTAGAGTAGACAAGCATGTTGCATGGCTTCCAGGAAGATGGTGACCAACATCACTGTGAGCTCCATGCAGACATAATATATAACCATAGGGATATGATACTTGCATTGAGCTCCAGTCACACACACACACACACACACACACACACACACACACACACACACACACACACACACACCTGCAGTAAGTAATTATCTGCATATGGGTGCTAGTGCCATCATAGCTTCTAACAATGACAGTGTTAGTTATGGACAGAGTAGAGCATATACCTGTGGTGCACAAGTGCTGAGGCCTTTGCAGTATATATATGCACAGCATCATTGTCTTGAGATGTAAGAAGTCCTACATCCCTCACTACTGCTGGCCAATATGACATGTATCCAAGTTCAGGATATACCGTGGCACCCCATCCTTGTCACAGGAGGTCAGGAGCCCTTTCACCCTTTATCAACAAACAAGATCTGTATCCAGGTCCAGGGCATGCAGTGGCATCCCACCTCTGTTTCAGGAGTTCACAAGCCCTGTCCCCCATGCTGTTTCACCATACATAGACAACTATGTCTATCACCATGGTCTCTATGATATCTTTCACTCTCCCCGCCTGTATGTGTCCAGTGTCTTACCTGGCTTGCATTGCCCAGCTTGTGGCATTGTGTCCATGTCACATCCTCAAATTATGATGACTCTGACTCAAACCATCCATCCACCATTGTACTGAGGTGATGTCTGATGCACAGTGTAAACACACTATGCATTGACCAGCACAGCCTGATTCATGTCTGTCACAGAAACGTGATAGCAACACTGTATGTCTGTATCATGCTCATTCTGTGTGACTCTACCACTTTAAAGTTGTCCCAACATTAAGACAAGTTGGCTGATCGGATTTTCTGCATCCAGGACTGTTTGTAAGCTTCTAAGCCCCCAGGCCTGTCTGTGTTGGAGGAAAGCCTTCTAGCTTATCAGTGGGAGTTGTAAGCACTAGGTAGCCTATCTAAAACAAGAGGAGTGATTTCTGGCCCAGAAATTGCAGGTTTTTGACCGTTTGGGCAGTTTTTCCATCTCTTTCAACTTTCTGGTTTAAAGGCCCGCATTTGTGCTTGTTTCCCGCCTTTCCTGTAACCAGTCTAGTCCAGATATAGATTTGTTGTATCCAGGACTGTTTGTAAGCTTCTGAGCCCCGCAAGGCTTTCTGTGTTGGAGGGAAGCCTTCTAGCTTATCAATAGCAGTGTTAAGCACTAGGTAGCCTATCTACCACAAGAGGAGTGGATTCTGGTCCAGAAATTGTAGTTTATTGGCCATTTGGGCAGTTTTTCCATCTCTTTCAACTTTCTGGTTTAAAAGCCCCACATTTGCACTTGTTTCCCGCCTTTCCTGTAACTTGTCTAGTCCAGATACAGATTTGCTGTATCCAGGACTGTTTGTAAGCTTCTGAGTGGTGCCAAAGTCTGCTCTTCAGTTTTTCCCTTAGATCTGCTAATTGTCTCCTCTCCTACACTTTTACTAGCATATTAATTTAGCACTTTACCAGACTTCTTTTAGCAATTATTGTGGCACACAAAAGTGCTACCAGCAATAAACGTTCTACAAGGAAATAGCTCCAGTAATTATTATTAATGCCCACCCCTCCAGGCATGTCTAAAGGTCAGTTCCTTGTGCTTTCTCCTATTAACCTGGTGAACTTGGGCATCCTGAGGCAATGTAGCAAAAGCCTCATGTACACTGACAACCCTCTCCTCTTACCTCCCAACACTCAGACTTGCAAAAGATGCACTTATATATCCAAATCGGAAGCAACGCACTCTCCTGCCAAGACCGGGATAGTTGGTCAAGAGGAGAAGGTCAACACTTGCACCACACCACATGGAACACACAGCCCATCAGAACACACACCAGCACTGCCTTCATATAAAACACAAACCACACACCCACATTTGCGGAGGCTCTCAATAAAAATCTACTCAAACAGCAGAGACCTCAAAGGCAGAAATGCACTCGACCACCACAACACAACAGTAATCATGAGACACATAACTCTCGTAAACATTGCATCACTCAATCAAAACCCATAAGGCAAAACAGCATGCCCAACACACTAGTCATAGGTGACTCGATAGTGAGGTGCACTGATGTCCCATTCACTAGATTGAATAAGGAGAAAGTAACAGTCTGCGGCCTGTCTGGCACCAGGATCCACCACATAATGCATGCACTGACCTTCAACAACAGGAACAAATATGACTCTGTCATTGTACATGTGGGTGTGAATGACCTGAGACGCATCACTAGGTGGGTTGCAAACTTGCTCACAGATAGAACCCACAGTGTGAAAGTAGCTGACTCCAAGTCAGACTGCAGACAGTCATTAGTGGAGTCCCACAGGGTTCGGTCCTGGGACCACTCCTGTTTGGTATCTACTTCTCTGACATCCAGGCCAACACAAAGGGACTGTGGCTGAAAAAGTTCGCAGACGACTGCAAGTCGGGAGCTATTATTAACTCCCCAAGTGATGTTGACATCCTACAGAAAGGCATCACTGAGACCGACTGGTGTCAGAGCAATGGCCTTAAGCTCAATGCCAAAAAATGTGTTGTCATCCCCCTTGGGAAAAAAACAGTTCCCTTGAATTACCACATCAATGGTAGTCCACTGAACACAGAAGGTATTATAAGAGATCTGGGAACACAGGTAGACAGCAACCTCGCTTTTGACCACCACATTGCCACTGTGGTCAGAAAGTCTTTTTATGTGGCACATCTCATTCCTAAGGGTTTTGCATCAAGGAAGAAAGAGGTCATTGTCGCCCTCTACTCTTCCCTCATTAGGCCAGTCATCTAGTACAATGCCCCATTTGGCATGTACCTTACTAGACACCTGCAACAACTGGAGAGGCCGCAAAAGTACTGCACAAAGAGGATCCTAGGCCTTAAACACTTGTCCTATATGGATAGACTCAAAAAACTCTAACTATTCTCTGTCTCATATCACCTACTTAGAGGCAATCTCTGCATGGCTTACAAAGCCATGTCTGACCCAGCTCTGTTAGAAATGCTACATCTAAAGAAATACCAATTCTTCCACACCACATACTCCAGAGACTTCAACTTCATTACCACAATCAACAGAACATGTTGGAGGGATAGGTTCATAACCCAGAGACTGCCCATGCCATGGAATAGACTTCCCATACATGTCAGGCAGAGCACCTCACTGGCCCTCTTCAACAGAAATCTTGATGAGTGGATGGGAAATTGAAAATTCACCCCGGGGATCAATCCAATGGCTCTACTCAACAGAGGCACTAGGAACTAAGGTCGGGTGGCACGATGCCAGGGTAATCCTATGGGCCAAGCTTGTAAAGGCTCCAGGGACCATTAGCCTAGTACACACCTAGGAACCTATGATCCTATAAGTCTTGTAGATGGTAATATCCAAAAAATCTATGAATAATTTAGAAAAAGTCAACTTAAATTTTAAGTAAGTGGTACTACTATTAATCCACTCAAAACCTGTATTAATTGGTTGAGAGTTATTTGCCAAAGCATGAACACATCATCTAAATAAAGAGAATAGGATGGATACGTGCTCAGGTAATTCATGTTTAAACAATGATCTTTTAATGACAAGGTACTACATTAGCAAAAATAGCGGGGCTGCTACAGACTTCATTGTAACTCCAGACTTCTGTCTATAAAATTGACTTGTTTATGCCATTGTAAATTACACATACATCATTGTGATATGTGGTCCATGCAGATGCACCTACAGACAGACCAGGTATGCTTGGCCACCTTGTTTTTAATGTATTGCATATTTGAGAACAACTGTGATGTATGATATTCATGATGTTTTTTTTCCATGCTCAGGAATATCTGGACAACATGTCCACTGTTTGTCACATACGTGTCTCCAAATCATGCTAGTATGTACTGCAGTTGTCATGTACCTTTGTATTCCCATGTATTGATGTGAGTGTGCCTTATCATACTACAGAATCTGCATTACAACTGATGATGCACTCCCCAAGCAGGGATAATGTATATGGTTAGACATTCCATATGTTTAATACATATCAGTATTGATGATCACATCTGTGCACTTCCTGACTACTGTGTTCATCATCTGCCTAGAACAACAATAACCTTCACATCAGCCTCAGCCAAATGGTACATGTCTATAGTATCTTGGGTGTGTTATACTTCTGTTGGAATGCTGCATGTTGCCATTATTTGTTTACTGATGATATAATGGTATATATATGTTTCCCCATGACAGTTTCCGTTCAAACCTAACCTCCAGAGGTGAAGTCCCACCAGGACATGTCAGGTATGTTTTACTATTTTTTTTTATTCCCAATTGTCAGCTGTATGCAATATGCAGAATACATAAAATCTCTAATATATAGGGTCCACAAACCTCACCCAAGCATGGCATCCTGATAAGTCAATATCCCCATTAACATTGCAATCATATAGCTTGGCCATATATCATTTCTAAGCTGCAACATGTATTGCCTGTAGGTGTAATTAACTTGTGTCATCTATCCTTTCTTGTAGCCAGTTGACTGCGTGCCCCCTCCAGTAGTCTGTCCACTGATCATGAGTTGGGACGTGATGTTCCTCATTGTGTTATCACAGCCCATGGCACACATGCCACAGATTTAGGTTTATTGTCAAGCCCAGAAAAGGACAGCCATGTGTATCATGCTGTAGCCTCAGATATTGAGGACTATGTGGACAGACATTCTGAGGATGTGATGACAGCAGCTAGACATGATGATGTCTATAAGCCAGTGTTGCATGCAGAGTCAAGTGATGAGGGTGACTCTTCTACATAACTGAGAGGCACTGCTCATCACAAGACACCTGGGAATGTTGCTGCTGCTGTGCATGGATGTGTGTCAGAGTGTGTCCTCTTACTATTACAGGCAAATGAACATTCCCAGTGATGTCATGGAGCTGACTTGCATGCACTTGCCCATGCATCTGGGCACGTAACACACAAGCTGAGTATGCTACACAAAGGTGAGGAGCACAGACATGATGAGATCACCACTGCATTTGCTGCACAGCATGACAGTGTACTGTCTGTTGCATAATCCACTGAAAGTATTATTACAGCAGTGTTAGAGCAGTGCTGTAGTATTAACTGGATAGTATGTGCCCTAATTGTACTAAGCAGAGTACCTCCAGTGGGCAGAGGCTGACCCCCTCCCATTGGACCCACACTTGGTCATAGGACACTGATGTCTCTACTGCAGCATACACACACATCTGCTGATGGGTAATCCATTATGATCCCAGCAGGCATGTCCAGACAGTTACATTGCAATCATGTTATTTCAAACAGTACACCTGCAAGTGTCACCACATCCAGCTACTCTGTACAGCAACATGGGCTGAGTCTTTGCAGACATGGTAGGGGCAGACAGGAATGTGGTGTTAGACATCCTCATGGGTGTCATAGACTGCTTCAGTGTAACACCAACAGTTAATCCAGTGTGTATAATGTTATGTCATTCTGACCCTGTGGCAATGATGAACACTGTGCTGACCACTGACACAGTAATGTGTCTGTGGTTGTTGACGTCTGATGTTACAAGATTTTCTGAATTTTTTTTCTGAAATATATGAATATATTCATCTGTTGATATGTATTACCTGACTGACATAGACATATATTAGTGATGATACTGACAACAATAATGCAATATGTGATGTCATACTTTCATGCTTGCATTTTTGTTAGTGAACAGATATGATTGATGTTTCCCTTACAGTTTGCCTTGCTATCTGCCATTCACACATGCATAACTACATCTCTGTATGCATATGTGTATCACTTATGGCATTTCAATATGGTCCTGTACATGTCTAACCCAGCACTAACTGCCTTCCTGTTTACCTGTTTCCATTTTCAATTGCCGTGATTACGTGTATTTCCCATCTATGCCTTCCCACATCTGAGAAAGTCTGCACACATATGTAGATCTACATATGCTGTCAACAACATTGATGTATGTTTCAGGTATGTTGTGTGGTCAGTGTGATTGATGTTCTGCATGTCTGCACATATATTACATGGAAAAGACCCATGTTGCAGTGATACCATATGCTGCTGTTATTGTACAGCCAGTGCTTTTGTGTAGGAATATGCTGATGCATTCCCATATACATCATGGACCTTGCTTTCTTGTGATTGTGTCTATTGGATGGGTAATAGTCCATGGTAATAATCTGTATAATGATATCCTAACTGCCCCATGGTAATTCAGTTGTGCACATTTGCTGCGTCCCACACATGTTTGTCTATGGTAATATACCTTGCAGTCTGTCTTCCTGGAATGCTGTTTCCTCTCAATGCTTTGTATGTGTTCATACTTTTTTTGCATTAAGGTTAGGCTATGTATGATGTTCACTGTGTACAACTAATGGGTCATTTCCATTACTTGCAAACTGTGCTGCTTTTGTGGGGCAATACATAAACATTGATGTTTTTACTTCAAAAGTGCAGGAACAAAGCTTCAACATTTTTAAGGAAGCCCTCAGAATACTTTCTCACCATACAGCAGTATCATGTACACTCGCAGGCTGTTTACTTGTGTACCTATGGGTGATCATGACTCAAAGGCATGTGCCTGATGCTGCCATGTTGCCTGAGCAAGGACTTGTGTCCTCATCTTCCCATTACCCAAGCCAATTTCCTTTACTCCCTGTTTCCTCCTGATCCTTATCTGACAACTGTGAAATATCATCTTCAGACATATGGGGTTCTTGGGCTAGCTTACCCACATCTGCAGGTGGGCAAGCTGTCATGTTTTGCTCTTAACATGTTGTATAGTATGGCACACAAAATAATCATCCCTGCTGCCTTTTCAGGTGTGTATTGCAGTGCAACCCCAGATGTGTCCAGCTATCTGAATCTGGATTGCAGCACACAAAGCACATGCTTAATGCAGTGTGTGATCTAATATATGCATCCTCTGCAGGGTTCAATGGGGCTCCACATGGTGTCATTAGTGACAGCTCTAGTGGATAACCACACTCACCTGTTGGTGGGAAGGAGATGACACATATGCTGTCATCATGCATACGCTTGACAGGTTTGGATTCTATTTACAGTATAGATTTGTTCCTGTACTTACTAACTAGTAGTTCCATGGGTATTTCACTTTTTCTGAAGGAGGCCCTCCATCCACTTTGTCTCCATATAGTGGCATCATGTACACTCCCAGGGTGTGTCGCCATTATGTTTGTTATGATGCCGTCTTCTGGGCAATTAAGTGATTGCCACCCCTTTCTATTAATCTAAATTTCTGCTTCAGGTACAGCAGGAGTTCTGGTAAGAACATGGGTACAGTTTAATGCAATGAGTACAAGGGGGGAGTTATTAATAGCTTAGAAATGATGCATGACATTCCTGTGCTCTACAGCTGTGACTACAAAGTGGATGTATTCATCCACATTTATGCACCAAGGAAGGGGAAAGATAGAACTGGCAGCTGCCTGTGACACTCCTACTGCATCTCCCATATGCCCTTGAAATGTCCCTAATACCAGTATATATAGGCTCAGGCATACTTTGGTTTCAGCAGATATGGGGTTAGTTCACAAGGTATGTGCATACTCTTTGTCTAATCAGTACCTATATATTTTTTTCTTAATCAGAGAGCTAGCTTAGATGTAACCAGGTTTGATGTCTAGCTGGCTGCCTTCTAGGACACATTGTCAGATCTTTCTCTATAGCTATGAGTACCCCAGCTTGCAGTAATGTATTACATATCAGCTACATTTTTTTTTTTTTTTTTTTGCTGGTAATAGCACAGATTCCACGGGATTCCATAATAAAAAGCTATCTCTCGTGGTAATAAATGTAGCAGCTGGCAGGCTAAAAAACAAGGAAAAGGTAGCATTCACTCTTCTGCCTATCACTCTTACAGAATGCAGTTATACATATATAGTATATATCTATATATAGTACATCTAAATATTTATATCTATATATATATATATATATATATATATCGATACATACACACATATATATATATATATATATATATATATATATATATATATATATATATATATTATATATATATTTATATAAGTGTACACATAACACAGTCTTAGCTGTAGTTCTGATGTACCCTCTTGATCTTATTAAATGATAAAGGGATGCAGTGAAGGAAATTTTAAGAATTTATTAGCAATTCAAACAAATACAGTAATTGCCAACATTTTTTCTAGCACGTTAAATAAACAAGACATTGCCCCATTGAGCTCTGCATTGCAGTCAATGTCATGCCAAGAAAAACTGTAGCAGCTGTTACAGCTCTAAATAATTACTGACTATGCAGGTTGCCAAAGTCTTAATCATAAGGTATATTTAGTAGCAGAGGTGCCAAATTAGAAAGTAAAAAAACCCTCATATAAAACCTTGGGCAGTGGACCTGATCAAATTATTTAACATTTTAGTGTTTCTATTTTCTTATGAAAACAGGATAGTGTTCAGTTAAATGACAACATGTCAGTGTATATATATATATATATATATATATATATATATATATATATATATATATAAAATATTTATTGAAAAGAGGAAATATGGAAGTATTTGCCTCAGGTGGGACATGAACCCAGGCCAAGCAGGACATTATTCAAATCATACTATTAACTGTCCCAGGAAAACAACTGCAGATGTGATCACAGTGTGTACATTATTTTTCACTTTCTGATTTAAATATAATACATAATAATTTCTAGTGCCACTAGGTCATCATTATCATATCTGTTTGTTAGCCAATGAAGTTTAATAATCATGCACATCAATGTTTCTTCAGTTAAGTGTAACTCTGTGATCAACCTGCTGATGGAATTGGAAAGAACAGTAAAATTAAGCACACTAATATTTCTACCCTAGGACTGAGAAACATGCCTTCTGTGATTGTAATGAGTCTGCCATAAGATGCTGCATTGCATGACGAGGCCCAAAGCTAATTATCAATTAACTGAATGCTATCTTTCATCCCATGCTGTTACTAATTAAGAAATCATCTCATGGAAGTAGCAAGCTCAGGGATGAGAGATCATTTCCCACAATTGCAGGCAGGAATGCCTGAAAGAGAAGTAGCAAACAAGGTGCACATGCACTAAATAGAAGCACAACACGAATGAGTGGAAGCCAAAGAAAATGGCCTCATGAAATATTTGCATCTGTGTTACATTGAATATGGTGGAAATGTATGTATGTGACTGTAGGAATGGGAGTAGAGCAAGAATAGGAACATACAGTAGGACACAGGGAAGGTAAGACTGGGAATGGGAAGGGGAGGAAAGGTATACCTGTTAACCTGTTAAGAGAGACCGGCACCATTTTTATTTTGAGAAGGAAAGATGTAAAGGGATGTAAGGGAAGGCAGAGGAAAAGGTGCACATTCAAACTTAAAACACAGACAAAGACCAATATGGAGGTGCAAACATACAGCTGGGAAGTTTGTCAACAAATCTATAGACACAGAGACAAACCTTTTTGATTGGGAGTATTAGACAACAACAAGGTGAATGAGGGGCAATACTAGGAAAGAATGAAGGGACACACCAGAATGAGACATAGGGTGGGTATCCTACTGCTGCTGCACTTCCTGTGGAAGACTCAGTGAGATGTTAGTCATCACCTTCACCACCCTCCTGATGGTAAAGGTAGAGATAGGAAAATGTACAACTTTTAAAGCAGGATAAGAACCCCCTCCAGGTGGCCAGTGCTCTCTCCAGCCACCAGTCCACCAAACCACCTACCACCTTCACCAGCTTCTACCGAGTGACAAATGGAGATCTACAAAAGACCACTGGTGATGCTACCAGGGTAGTCCTGACATACACAATATGCCCCCTCCCCACCCACATATACTCTGTGCTAGGCAGTGTGCACAGGTCAGAGATGTAACAACCACTCTGCATGTCAGCCTCTGATAAATATGCACTGCAAGCAGGCAGTGCTGGTCACCTCACTATGAATAACTACTCTGTGTATGCATTATGACTATGCCTGTTCTGCATGTGGGTGTGTAAACTGGTATATACTTACATGTTCTGTGTTACTGTGCAAAATATGAGACTGAGATGATTCATTTATATCTTTTTAAACAATGGCATATGTCAGACATAAGGTTCAATACTATAACAAAATACCATATACCTTTCAATAGTACTTATGCAGAAAACTCTTGCAGTGGTCACAGCTACTTTGCTGTATTATAAAAGACTGTTGCATAAAAGGACAAGATATCATACCCAGTCCTTTGCCTGGAGAACTGCTCCATTCTGCTGTAGAATAGGAAGGAGTTCTCCATAATTTTCACCTAACCTGCAGACTAATGAAAAGAAATGCAGCAGCCATCTGTTAAATCCTTACTAAGATCACTTATGCTATAATGGAAATAAAAGAGCACAGATAAGACTGGCATACTTAAAATACATCTTGGGGCCCTTGCTCTGATCTGTTCCTCCCATCAAAGAAGAAGGTCAAGATGTAATGACAGCTCCTCCTTAGCTTACTATAGTGTTGGTGGAACCATTCACCATATCAGGGTATGCCAGATGCATCAGATACTTCCCTAGCAAGACTGTACCAAGCATTCACTTTATAATGGAGATCCTCATAGGAGTCCCCATTAAGACACTCTCGGTGATCCCTGTGAAGCAGGAAAAGAAAGATCTTACTTTCTTATTTTAACTACCTGCAAGTCCTACCAACATAAGTGGCATGAAAGCCATAGCCATTCACTGGGACAGAAACAGGGAAACCAGGGAAGCTCTCTTATGGTCACACATGTTGATGATGTTGGCATCTGATGTACAACATAGGATAGCTAGTTAATGGGACCAGCCATGGTGCTACCATTACATAGTATGAAAATAACATAGTCTGGCATCATGCTGTTAGGGAGTGAACAATGGCATGGAAAGAATGTATAAACACCATGGGGCATACATCTGGTAACACTTTTGTTTTTAGCATCCCTATTTGCTGTAAAATTGAAGCATGTTCCCCACATTCCTGCAGGGGTCACTGACCCACCGTTGCATGTTCAATGTACTTTGCAGGTGCTCATATGACTTCATGAAGTCAACTGAGCCTCTTGGTGAGGCATTGCTTAATTGCATAGTGAGGTGAATGTGTATTGCAGGAACATTCATTCATATGAGTCTCGTTAGCATATGGACAACATTAGAAGCTTCAAAGTTGCATGATAAAAGCTTCAGTGCCTGATACAGATCTCATCATTGCTATGGAAGATTGCGACACTGCAACCAAAACAGCAACATTGACAGTAGTTTACCTTGATTGCTGCAAGTAAAGAGGTCTTACAGAAAAGTAAGTTAGCTGGGAATAGTATTTTAATCAGTTTTTTTTTTATGCAGTAAGTTTTTGAAGCTCCATGATATCCATGCCATTTTATCTGCTTAGCTTGTTGGGTGGACAGGCAGCAGTGTACCCACTGTGAGAAGGGAATGTGCTCATCGAGTGAGTAAAGGTCTAATGTTTTGGAAGGGTAGATGCTCACTGATGTTGCAGGGTAAATTCTACAAAAGTTGTGAGGATTTTTTTTTCTGTTATACTTCACACAGTATTAGTGTTGGCGCAGAGGATTAAATATGTGAACTGTGGTTCTTGTGATTCAAGGTTTGATTCCCTCAGCCCTCATTTGTTAACTGTGTGACTTTTAGCTAGTCACATAACCAGCCATTGCTCCTGGGTCTCACATGGAAAGGAAGTATGTGTTCAGTAAGCCTACCTGGTTGACAAATGGGTATGATTATTACATAGCCCTACCTGCGGACCAAGGAACGAGAGTTAAACTCATTGACTATTATCATGATGGTGTTTGGTGTTATACTGGGTGATAATTACAACAGAAATGGTGACAGCTCTGCTTGGGTGATATGTGTGCATATGAGGGTTTAGTTATGACATGTATGTTATTTAGAAAGAGTCAAGTAGCTTGTACTTGCCATTATACTGAGATTATTGTGGAAGTTGCTGTGAGTCTACTACTATGGGCTGTGTTTGCTGTGGGAGGACAGGTAGAACAGTGCAAATGTGTGCATACAGTGAACATTTACTGATCAGCCGTGTAGGGTATTATTGTTTTTAGGTTATATCCACATAAACTCAATATGCACCCCCAAATCCCAAGGTACCACAGATATTAGGTTGCATTTCTGAAGTGGTTGGGAGTACGGAGCTTATAGTTCCTGGAATTCATTTCAGTTTTAGGCTATAGAGCCCATAGTTTTCTCAATGCCAACATGTAACTGGCCTCAGTGAGGAATCATTGTGAGGCATGTGCTGTCCATGGACTGTGTAACATTACTGTTTTTATACTTGTGTGTCAGGGTGTTATAGCCTGTGCTATATCATTTGGTGTTGATGGTGGAGGTGGTTGGGTTGGGATATGAAGGAAAACCCTTACTCAGAGAATAACTTGGAAGGATTTCTGTGTACAGTATGAGGTGATTTAATTCACATCTTGCAGGATGTCCTGCTGTAGGTCCATGTCTACCTGAGGGATGATACACACATCATCTAATGTCATACCTGGGTAACAGAGATGGCTGTTTGGATAGAATGAGCCACATAGCAGTGGTGTTTGTGACTATCTGGGATGTTAATAAACAGTGGCAGTCAGAGCTTGTTGTTGGCCTGTATTGCCTACATTGGGTAAATTGTACCAATACACACTGTTGAAATCCTCCAAAGAGTACAGAGAGCTAGTATGATTAGTTATGTAGCCCATTTACTATGAATGCTAGGGACTGTCCCGCATAAAACTAAGTTTTCACTCTGTGTCCTCTTCAAGGATAATTAGTAAACCATGCACTGTGTAGATAATAGACCTGACCACTTTACTCATTACACTTCAGCAAAGATCCCACATGTAATTGCCGGTGATCAACTTACATATTTCAAAGGTACATGGGTCTTGTATCTATCTAAGAGTGTGCATTTATGACTATATCAAATCTCTCAGATCTATTTCTTGGCAATTTCAAGTTGTCATGACTAAACATGGGAAGCACAGAGCAAGAAAATTCTCCCAAGCAGAGCATGAGATTCTTTTACAGGTCCTCTGTCAGCACGGCCAGTGGATGCTCCATTATGAGTGACCTGACCAGTGTGTGCCTTGAGGGAAATGACATCAGTTCTTCCAACGGCCAAAATTGAACTTTTAATCAGGTCAGATTGAAATGATATGTTCCAGATGCTGGTGTGTAGGTGGTGGCACTGTAGGTTCATGACCATGTCCTCCTCCTCCCATGACAGACCCCTCCACCTGAGGCCAGGCATGTTTTGGGTAATGCCCAGCTTCTGAGCTAAATGTGTTCATGGCTGCTACTCAGCATCTGTGCTGGCCATAATACAGTGACAGGCAAATACCAACACAGGCATAGCTGAAGTAGTTAGGGTAATACATGGTCTGCATGATGACCTGAGGAAGTGCATGGGCCAAAGGTGCAAAATTACGTACATGTGATGTACTGAATTTGTACACAGTAGGTACCATTCTTCAGTCACAAATGACACCCAATGCCCTTTCAATGGCAACCTCCACCTCCAATGTGGAGGCCTATCATGGCAGGTATTGAACCTGCAGTGCCACCACCACTATCCAGTGTTCAAAACACTACAGGTTAACATGGACATACATAAACATAAGATGTTCATGCAGAGCCCATCCATAGCATGACACACCTTAATGCTCATGGAGCACTCCTTCCTTTCTGCATGGTGTGAATCATGACTGTCAATTTCCCTTGAGAGGGCACCCCTTTGGAGGGGACATGCAGAATTAGCTTATGCATCTCCTGTAGGTGCCCATGACCTGTCCATCAAACCTCAGCAGATTGCTACATCATCTGCTGAAGCTGTATCTCAGT
>NC_056729.1:315932817-315985317 GCF_019279795.1 Protopterus annectens
TTACTCAGTCCACTGTCAGACTAGATTCATTATGTAATACCTTCCCATTGTTTCTTATTACTGCAAGCCAGGGTGGTAGATTTGCTCTACAGGCACCTACACCACACTATGCCTCTGATGAGGCTGTGGCTGAGGTTTATGAGGGTGATGAGGATGGGAGGCCATATCCAAAATGGGGATTTGGCTCCATGGCAGCAGGTAGCCTACCTGCATTTCTTGAGATAACCCACCTAAAACTGAACCAGGTAGTGGAGGTTGTAGCTGAGTGGGTACTGGGCAGATATAAAGCCCAAGTGGATAGTGTCCTGAGTGGAGTAGTAGATTTGCTCAAGAGATTGGTTCCTGTTACTGGACCAACAAGACAGGGTGTCACCCTTACCACACTGATCTATCTCATGGTGATGGATCTCTGTAATGTCCTTATGAGCTGGGTTGGACGATAGCACACCCAGTTACTTACACCTCAAATTATCTGCAGTCACGTGTGCTCCCTTCTTCTTGTTCCCCTCTTCATACCAGTCTGTTGCTCAACCCTCCTCATCGCTATCTGTTTATCCTTTATTTGTCTCTGCCCATCACATGTACCCCCTAACTAATGTGTGTACTTCCACCCCGTTTGTCTGTGGTGTTCTCCATTTGTCTGTCTGACCCTTCGCACTATCCTATTCCCTTCCTATTTTCTATTTGATCATTCCCTCTTTTCCCTTCTCTCCAAGAAGGAAATAGGTCCCTATCCTTGCAAAAAAGGTTCAGTCATTCCCTTCTTTCTGCATATTCCTACATGTTGTTCATCTGTGTGACCTCTGCTAGCTCTTCCATTTTCCTTATTCTTATGTACACTTCCTTCCCTTTTATGAATCTAACACATGACTGTATAGCAGTGCAGCTACAAATTATATATGACTAATTAGCTGCTTGTGGCTTTTGGTGCCATCCAGCCAAATGGCACAGTAGAACATGCAACCTACTGATTTTTATTCAGTTATAGTGGTCTGAGTTCCCTTTCTCAATTCACAAAAGATCATGCTTTGTAGTGCTGTGCTGCTGTTGTGCTTTTGGGTTTGCATACTGTTTGCGTATACTGAAATATAGCTAGCTGCCCATATGTGCCGAATGCTTCTGCTTTTTTGTTCGTTGTCTTCCTGTGTCACTGCGCAGTGCCTCTTATCTGTACAAGCCTTGTGCAGAAGTGCAGTGCATGTCTATTAACTTCAGCCTCTGCAAAGTAAAGCATTTGGAAAAACATACAAATTTATTGGCCTGGCTTCTAGTTCTATTCTATGTTGGCAGACAAGAAGCACCTTGATAAAAGCTTAATAATGCAGACTTACACATCTACAGAATCAGTCCAATAGCAAAATAAAAATAAAAAACACAGGGATATATGCTTACTATCAAACGTATAGAGGAATACACCTGCAGTGTGCATCAGAAGTAAAAAAATGGCATTCTGGGAGTTGTTTAGGGGCCATTCCTGCTTTCTGATACAAAGACTGCTGTTTTGCTCATGCAATTATATGTGTAATCATGGAAATGAGCTATGGACCTATGTGGAATTCACACCTACATGAAAAAAAGAAGTACTGCTGATTATCATTTGTTTTTTGTCTGATCTTAAGCAGTTATGTAATAGCACCTTCTCATGTTTTTCTTTGGACCCTTTTGTCTGCCAATCATCATCCCTCTCCTTGTCAATCAACCCATATGTTCCCCAGCACTACTACAAGGATCAAACAGAAGGGGCTACCATTTAGGTGGCTATCAGAGTCAGATTAGATGTTTACCTTTAATATCGAGTCCTTTGCGTGTGCTCATCACCATAAGTGAAGGAGGTGGGTAACTGGCTGTTTGTTGTGGTCATCCCTTACTTCTGTGGGGAGTGTTTCTAGCAAGCAGCCCTGTCCTCCCATCCTCAAGCATGGTGGCAGCTTCTCCATTCTAACATAAGAAATCATACTATCCTGTGTGCTGGCTGAGTATCCCCAAACCCTACTTCCCCCAGGGAGGGGTAAGATGGCCATGCTCCGTCACACCTTTCCCTTCCCTCCCTGCTTGGCTACTAATATACTAGTATATTTTTTGTCTTTTTTTTTAACTTATCCTCTTCTCCAAGTTTGCATAGCCTCATAGGTAGTATATCTATCTTACTCTCTCTCTCTCTCTCTATATATATATATATATATATATATATATATATATATATGTATACACACACACACACATTTGCCACCTTATAGCAAGAGGTTCTCCAGTTCGATCATCAGCTGGGGTGCCTTCTGTGTGGAGTCTGCATGTCATCCCTGTGGTCGTGTGGGTTTCCTCCAGGTGCTCTCGTTTCCTCCCACATCCCAAAGATATTCTGTAGGTGGACTGGACACTCTAAATTGGCCCTAGGTGTGAATGCGTGTATGTGTGTGCCTTCTGTGGAAAGTTGGGCGCCGGGCTGGCAACTCGACACCGTAAAACTTCACTGCCAGTCATGAGCGAACAGATGATCCGCTGCGGTGACCCCTAACCGGGAAAAGCTGAAAGAAGAAGAAGAAGATATATATATATATATATATATATATATATATATATATATATATATATATATATATATATATATTGGGGGTGAAGGACCCCTTCAAAATCAATTATATTGTGTTGTATTGGACTGCTTTGCCTGGTTTTGAATTGTGATTTCTTCAGCTTGTGACTCTGCATTGTTTATATATTTGCATTAAGATGTTTTGCATCTCAACTGAAAAAGGTTTGTTGTTTCATTACAGACCCATAAGAAAGACAGTAGGTACTGTTATTGAGATTTGAACCTATACTATTTACAAATCTTATTTTAGTTGCACTTTTGTGTTGTATTATTATCACAGTTGAAGATTAGTGGCTGTCCTAGATGCATTACTTTGCAGCATGTAAAGTAATATGGTCAGGTATCACATTTTCAGAATGGCCTTAACATATTTCCCCTTACTCTTAAAATTGCCTTTATATAGCATACACCCAACCAGGCAGCTAAATGCAATGAGAGAAAGACAATAAAACTGCAGATGGCTAGAAGCTTCTGATGCACTCTGCGGAACAGATGTGACCTCTGTGTCATGGCCCCCCAGCACCATCAATGTTTAACACAGAGATCAATTCTGCCCATATTGCTAACATTCTGCAAAATAAAATCATATGATTATGCACTCCCACCTGCCTGATTCTTTGAGGTTGCTGTGACCTTCAGTGATGAAGCAATGCTCTTCACACTTCTCCTGATGTCACAAAATGGGCCCTAAGGCTATCCATAGCTTGTGGTGTCTAACAAAGTAATGGCTGCATCTGAAACCAGTCTAATATCTTTAACTATATTGACGGAGATTAAGAAGCAGTCCTATCTGTGTCATTCTCACCACAAGTAAGCTATAGAGCAATTGAACACATTTTAAATAAAACATCTCATTCTTGTTGTTACTCTTACACACAGCAAATGAGATGAGCATTTACAACTTCATATGCTCAGGCACAGCTACAACAGACTGCAACTAACCTTGAGAAGTCATGACAGAGGAATTGTGTCTCTCTTTGCTTTATAACCTGGATTTTTGCTCAGGCATTATTCAAAGAGCTCTGTGAATGAACCCCTCCATAGAAGTAACAAATGCACATCTGACAAATGTTCCTATTGACTTTGTGATTTCTGTGAAAAAGATTGATCCAGAATCTTTCCCCGCAATTGTTTGCTAATGATCTCTAAGAATAGCTTAGAATGCAACAATCTAGCTGATAAAGTTGGCAGAGGGGAGAATGAGTAACATAAAATATTGGCAGATTCCTGTCTATTTAAAAGTAGCAGTTCTGATACCATAAATTACAGTATGATTAAAATGACATTTTTATTACAGTTCAGATTGCTATACAACCTTTAAATTCATACCTCTGTAACAAACTATAATACAAGTCCCTTCTTTAGAGAAGGAGCCTGTAATGCAAGGAAGAGTTATTGCTGGAAATGCTTGTTCCGGAATCCATAATCAGTAAAGGAACTGGTGTTTCTGGAAATGGTAGGTTGAGCATCTCATAGCACATACCTAGGGAAGAAAGGTACTTCAGAATTGACTCAGGAATTTATAAAGCATGCTAGTGCTTGCATTTAGGGTTGTGGTACAAAGGCCCTGTTTCCACAATGGGGTGTTATCAGATTCAGAGACATATTAACCACAATGAGGAAAAGCTCCATTATCAGCTAATTTGCATGTCTCTGAATCAATGACAACTGTCACAAGTGCTAATCAGTACTTCTTGCTGTAGGTAACACTGGAAGTAGATGGATCATTTTTGCACAGGCACCTCTCATCTACTCTTTCACAGTCACACATAGTAAAACACACAATCACACACACACACACACACACACACACACACACACACACACACACACACACACACACACACACACACACAAACACACATCACATACCCCATACCTGTCCCTGAGCTGTCAGAATGTCCCTGATGTCTCCTTTTTTCCTCCCAGCAAATAATAGATAATTATAATCAGTCATTAATGCCAGGCATTAGAGTTTCATACTTCACATGAAATCAAGGATGATTATAGTCAGTCAT
The DNA here is from genome assembly GCF_019279795.1 of Protopterus annectens. Lineage (NCBI taxonomy): Eukaryota > Metazoa > Chordata > Ceratodontiformes > Protopteridae > Protopterus > Protopterus annectens. The sequence goes on from NC_056729.1 coordinate 315,937,426, forward strand.
TAATGCCAGACATTAGAGTTTCATACTTCATATTGTTCAGTAAATACATGGTACTGCAAAAGCCATTATTGTAGTAATGTTCTAAATTTGTAATAGGAATAATTAAAATCTATCCCTGATTGCATATCTTTGTCTCATCGTTAATCTTGGTTTTGTCTACATTTTATGTACTATAAATTTCTTGGTTTTGTCTAGATTTTATGTACTATGAATTCGAGAGGTATGCTTTACATTGTCTGTCGCACTCCGTCATAACTCACAAACTATTGCAGTATTGAATAATGCCAAGAGCCTAATTATGTGTTACAAAATCCTTCCTGCAGCAGGTTAATGCTGATATTTTTGTGGCAAGTGTGAAGGATTCAATATCTCTTCTGCATTTTGTAATTTACTCCCCACCCAAGTTATTAATATTTCACATTGCATCCCTGGTGTATAGTGATGGCTCAAAGGACTAATACTCTCTGTGACTTCTGTGAGAGGGTACAAGTTTGCAATCCTTTTCAGTGCTTGTAAGGTGTATCATGTATAGTATCCCTGGTGTCTACTTTTTCCTGCTGCATGTTTTTTTAATTAAATGTCTTTAAGGCACTATATATAGAGAGTCCTGAATGGCTAGTGTCCTCCTATCCCACAATTTCAGAGTTATCCCTGGTGTCTAGTGGTTCTCTCCAATCAATATTAGGTGTAAGTACCATTAAGGCATGGGATGACAAAGTTATTCCCTGCTGTCTAGTGGTTCCCACACCTTTAAGTGCCATTAAGGCACAATGATCTAAACTTAACCCTGGTGGCGACTGTTTCCCCGACCCATCTGTGGAGGCCTTGTCTATGGGTGTTTGGAAGTATGACATCCACCAAACCCCTCACACATACCTAACCTACCCCTTCACTAGCTTCCCTACTGTGACCTTCCAGTAAGACACACACTCACACATACACTTACACATTCAGTCCATATACACATGCATACACACACTAACACTAAACTCCCCTACACTTACCTATACCATGGTATATGAACATGACTAATTGCATAAGTGGTCAGGAGTGGCTATGATAATTTATGCATTCTAGTGAGCTTCTAAATTGCTCAGCTGTGTAAATGCCTTACAGTAGTGAGTTTCATGAGAGAGGATTTGGTAATTAGTATACGCCTCTCCCCTGGAATGCCTCATTAGCATCTATCATGGCCATGAAGACAGCCCACCATGGTGCTGCACATCTTCATGCAAAAGCACCATGGTAAGGCTATCTCTGAATAGAAAATAGTTGCTATCTGGTGTACACCTCATGGTAACTTTTCTGAATTCAACCAAGTGCATATTATTTGGTGGGATTTCATTGTTGATATGTTAAATGCACAGAGTAGGAGGACCTCATATTAGCAGAGTATAAAAATTCAGTTTCTGTAGATCATCTATACCTAACACACACACACACACACACACACACACACACACACACACACACACACACACACACACACACACACACACACACACACACACCCACACACAGCCACACACACACACACACACACACACACACACACACACACACACACACACACACACACACACGCACACTCACTCACAATATGCACATACTAAAATGCTTTTGCACATAAAGGCACACATATATTCAACAAATCTCCCGCAGAACAAACCATTTTCTGTTGTTAATGACATATTTTGAAAGTAAATACAGGAAAAAATGTTTGTCCTATTGTATATCATCTTTCATGCCCTAATTGTGTTGGCATGTGTGCATGTAAGTGTATGCTTGTACATGCATGCATGCTTGTATCTATGAGTGTTTTGTAGTACTGTCTGTATGCTGCATGCCTCTGTGAGTATATGTGCTGTGTCACTGTGTCTCTGTGGATATAAGGGTTGATACATAGCTGAGTGATTTTTGTCAATAATGCCTCAGTGGGGAGTAGTGTCAAAAGCCTTGGCCAAATCCAGGTAGGCTGTATGCACAGTTTTCCCCTTGTCCAGGGCTCTGGTGTCTGTCTCGAAGAAGTCCACCAGGTTTAACAGGCATGAGCTCCCTTTCACAAATCCAAACTAAGTAGGGTCAAATATTTAGAGATTGCCTATATCTTAGTTGATAAGATCCATGATGATTTGCTGCATGGCCTTGCAGATAAGGTTAGTCAGGCTAATAGGTCTGTAGTTCCTGGGCTCAATGGAGGCACCATTTTTATGAAAGGGTATGGCAGTGGTCATTTTCCATTCAGCTGGGATGAGGCCAGTGCTTAGACTATGATGAAATGAGTACCCAATTGTGTTGCTAATTCTTGTTGAAGCCCATGTAGGACGTCACCTGGGATGTTATCAGATCCCATAGATGTTGCATTTTTGGCTTAGAGAGAGTATTTATGACCTGCTTTCTAGAGATTCAAGGTGGGGGACAGGTGGAAGGAATGCCATGGGGTATGTGTGATGGGGACATGGGAGTGAAGTTTTCACAGAACCTGTTGGCTAACAGGTTTGCTATGTCCACAGGCTCAATGTATGTGGTATCAATAGCTACCAGTTCAGCGTAAATCTGGGTCTTGCCTTTTAGGCTATGGATGTAAGTAAAGAACACCTTCTGGTTGTCCTTAGTTGAGGAAGCTAATTTGGATTTGAACAATTTTGTCCTCTTATTGTAAAGCCTGTTAATAGCAAATGTCCACCAGGCAGGTTTGCTCTTCCTTGAAGAGCTTGTTTTGGTCCTATCAGGTATAGCTGCATCAATGCAGGTATACAAGTGTTTGTAAAAATCATTGGTGTAGGACCTGCCATAGTTGCTAGTTCCATCTGAGGGGGGAGGTACAGCGAAGTTATTTATACCAGCCCTTAGAAGGATATAATCTACTTTGGAGAAGTTTTTTTTACTTTAGTTGCTGATTGCGGGGGGGGGGGGTCTGGTGTGATAGTTACTTTGAATGAGACTGATTTGTGGCCAGATTTGACAAGGGAAGACCTCGCAGTGGAGTGCGAGAGTGGTCCCCCATATGGTTATGCACCAGATCCAAGATTTTTGCACCCCTAGTTGTGGTGTCCACCAGCTTGGCCAGAGTGTTGGAGTTAACGAACTCCAAGAACCTTTTGGCAAGTGAGTTTGAGCATGAGTAATCTACCCAGTCAATGGATGGGGAATTAAAATCACCCAGAACCATGGTGCTCAGATCTATCTTGATGGACTCCAGTAGATCCAAGTAAGCAGAGTGGGTGTCTTGATTCTTGAAGGGTGTCCTATAGCTGGGAATGACTTGAATATGTGTCCTACCAACAGTTAGTTGCACCTGAAGTTTCTCCAGGGAATCATACTGTTTAACCAATCTGGAGGTATATTTATCTTTAATGAATATTGATACCCTGCCTCCTTTAGTTTTCACAGCTTCCGTTTGTAGACTGAACATGTGGTAGGAGGTGTAACCCAGTATGGCTGGGGTGGTCTCCACAGCCTTGAACCAGGCCTCTGTGACTGCACAGATGTCAGCATCCTATAAGGTGAGGACTGCTTCCAGTGAGTACAGTTTCATGCTAAGACTCTTAACATTTAGCAGCATAACCCTGAGGTTGCTTTTTGATATTTTTATGTCAGGAATTTTTTTTCTTGTGACATTGCCTAAAAAAGGCACTATGGGGGTGGCAAGAACCTTTGCCAGTAGCCGAAATCCCAGGTGTGACAGATGAAGACCATCTCTGGCAAAACATCAAGGTCTATCAATCATATCTTCCCAGGCTGATAGAAACTGGATCTCCTTAAAATTACACTAGGAACTAAGACAATTATTGAAGTCTATGATTTTCTGTTTATATTCTGGTATCATCCTAGGTGAAGGTAATATGCTGCTCAAAGCTAGGGACATACATCCCTGTGACACATAATCAGAGAGTTCAGTCATGTGTCTCTACATTTAGTCCAGGGAGATACATCTCAAGTCGTTCACACCAACATGTACTATGACCAAATCATAATGGTACTTGTGTTGACAGACTTGAGTGCCTGTGTGATCTGATGAATCCTGGCACCAGAAAGACAGCTCACCATGAATTTCTCCTTGTTCAGCCTGGTGAGGGAGATGTCTGTATGTTTCACTATTGAGTCTCCTGTGACTAAGATATTTGGAGTGGATGTGTGTTGCCTTATGGGCTTTGATGGTGAGACACCTGTGCTTGTGTCATTATGTGTATTGTGTGTTTTTGGTGTTATGGTTTGTTTAATATGTATGTCTTTTGGAGTCCACTGGTGTTTAGGTAGATTTTTTGTGCGTATCTCCTCATATGTTGGTCTATGTGTATGCTGTATGTTATGAGTAGGAGCTGTGGTGGGTGGGTTGACAACCTGCTCTGTATTTCTCTCTATCGCACGAGAGAGCTGTGATTCCAGATTCAGAATGTAGGTGCATCTCTCACAAATGGTACAGGAATGATTTAGAAGTAGGAGGTTGTCAGTGTACATGAGGTAGTTGCTACACTGCCTCAGTAGACCCATATCTACCAGTCTGGTAGGAGAAAAGGAGGGGAAACTGACCATTCATGATCCCAGGAATAATCCTGGTCTGGCTATGACAGTTGAAGAGGGAATATTGCAGCAGCAGGTATTACTAGGTTTAAGCGTGAAGAGCTCTGATTTACGAAATATTTGTGAGGCTAGAGAGCAGGTGTCTGTAACTGGTGATCCCTCTGCACAGTAGTGCACAATGCTGCGCAATGCACAAACAACTGCAAATAAGCACACGCTGGTTCAAACACAGGTTTTTTAAAGCAGAAAAGAAGGAAACAGTCAAAGTTCAAATTATATAATCAAACGCCCTAAACAGAGCCATGCAACAGTAACTCAAGCTAAATCAGTCCAAATTGTACCTTCCTGCCAAGAGGGTACAGGGGGCCTCTCCAGACAAAAGATTAGCTATTTTCAAGCTCTAAAGGTCACAAACAGTAGTAGATTCAGCAAAAAAAAAAATGAACTTAGTCTATGCTAGTGTTCTTAAAGTTCAGCAAACAAGTAGAATGAATAAAACAAGCAGGCAAACAGCAATTACAAGTGTAAGAGAAATTCAATTAGCGGACAATCTAAAAATGCAGTAAAATACAGTTGCACAGTTTAAATAAACACATATGCACCAAATATTGTTTTAGTTAATCAGAAAGTGCAGAAAACAGCTGAAAATAACCACATCATTTCTAGTTTTTCAGCAGGTATTTGGAAAACAGTAGAGTAAGGGCAGAAGGCCTAACTCACTGCAGAAACTGAACAAATAAAATAAATGAAGGTGCAGCCACCAAAAGATGAAACTAACTTACTGCAGCTTTGAACAAACAAATAGATGTAAACAACAAACCAACACTTGTACTAGTCTTGCTGTCCAAATGTGAGAGTCGATCTGTATGTAGGAGACAATGACTGAGTTTGTGGTTACTGTTTTTGTAATGGTGTGTCTGCACAGGAAAGGGCTGTATGATTTAGAGATGCAGTGCACCCTTTAGTAATAATTGTGTAATTTATGTTTGCAGTTGTTTGTGCATGGAGGAAGGAGTGCATGATTAAATGATGCAATGGGCCCTTAATTAGTACTTGTGTACCTACAGGAATATGTACAGGAACAATATTATGTGTGTGGGTGTGTAATGAGGAGGGGAGGGGTCACTTAACCTTTTATGAGCTGAAGTAAATGCAACTATTACAAAAGAAGTGACTTAGACTGTTGATATAACTGATGTTAACAGTACCCATTTTGTGGTATTGTTTCTCAAAAAGTAAAAACTTGCTGTACAGGTAATCCCATCTTAATCTTTCTGCTATTGAGTTGTGCTCAACTTTAGTAGTAACCGGTCATGGTTATGGGAGTTCAGAAGAACAGAAGAACCGTAAACACAGTCATGCAGATACACACTATACACATGTATCTATCAATATATATATATATATATATATATATATATATATATATATATATATATATATATATGATACATATAAATATAGATATATAAATATACATATATGTACACTACAGAGACACGCAGACACACAAACACGCTATAGTGAATGTAAGGACATATATATATATATATATATATATATATATATATATATATATATATATATATAGATATATATAATGTGTCTGTATGTGTTTATAAATATATATATATATATATATATATATATATATATATATGTATATATATATATATATATATATATATATATATATATATATATATATATATTGATTGTTGTATCAGTGATTGCAAAATCATGCCTAGTGAAAATATTGACCCACAGTATTAACCACTGGTGGCCACAATCATCTGCAAGCAGTGGTCATGGAATGCTTTAAAGTCAACAATGACCAGGCTGAAGACCTGAAAGCTGACTGGAGATAAAGTGCAAGAGTTCTAGAAAATATTCAGAGCTCTAGCACTTTATGAAGAAGAAAAAATAAGTGGAGTTGAAGAAGAATTGCAGTGTCTCAAAGGCAGGTGTGAGGACTGTAGAACAGGTATGCAGCCAAGCTAGATATGGAAAAGAGGAACATAATGAAAACTGGTAGTGGAATGCAGAGTGCAGGAAAACTGGGAGAAAGAAAGGACAAACCAGGTTAAGAAGGAATACTGTTTGGCTAAAAAACAGGCTAAGAGAATAGTTACCAATAGCAAAAAACAACACATCAGGGGCACTCTACCAGCTTCTGGAACATGAATCAGCAGATGTCACAAATAAACTCTATCAGTAAAAAGGTAAATACAGAAAGATAAAGAAAATAGGCATCAGACATCCTTCATAAGGGATATCAAAAACAACCAGCTCATAATTCCAAAAGACATCAAGGGTAGATGAAAGGAGGAGGAAGTAGAAACAGCACTAAGAAAATGAAGTCAGGGAAAGCAGCAGGCTTAGGTGAGGACAAAGTGGATATAATCAAGATGTTGGGTGAGTTAGATGAGAAATAGATCCAGGGGGGTACTCATAGCAGTATGGAGAGAAGGCACATCCCAGAGGACTAGAGAATAATCATTCTAGTGTTAGTGCACAAGAACAAAGGGGACATTCGTAACTGGTGGCAGCATAAAGGTAGGAAATGTCTCTCACACTGCATGAAAGTGCTGGAGATGATGACATAGTAGTAAAAGTAAGATAGAAGATAAGCAGTTTGGATTCAGTTCAGGATGCAGCACAACCAGCCCCGTGTTTGCAATGAGACAGATAGCTGAGAAGAAGTTAGGGATGAGAAAACAGTCCAAATGAGAATTTCTAGACTTGGAGAAAGCATTGGACAGGGTCCCAAGAAAGCTAATGTGGGCAGTGCTGTGATGGTTCAGAATACTGGAAATATTGGTAGAATTTGTGCAGGCCATGTACAAGAACCCAATGACACAAGTACAAATAGTGCTTGGACTCACAGTTAGTTCCCAGTGGGACTGGGTGTGTGTCAGGGTTATAGACTACATTAGCAAAGAAGATGAAAGGGACAGATCAACAAAGCTGCTGTATGCAGACAGCGTAGCATTACAAGCAGACACTGAATGATAACTTAAGCAGATGATCAGGGAATCAAATGCAAAACTAAAGGTGTACAGGATGAAAAAGAGTACAAACAAGACAGTTTTCATAGTGGAAAATGTGGGAAATTGGAAAAATATAAACACTGAGATACAATGGAAAATAGTTAAAAAGGTTAACAGCTTCAAGCATCTAGGAGGTGTGGTTGGTGCAAGGGAAACTGTGAATAAGGAGGTCAAAGCTTGCAGCAGAGGGCCTACATCCAAGTGATAGAGAATATTAGGGGTTGCCTGTGACAAAATACTTCCAAGAAAGCTGAAAAGTACGCTGTAGAAAATAGTGGTGCAGTCAGTTCTACTGTATGGTACAGAAACCTAGGCAGTAAAGGCAGAACAATTGAAGAAGAAAAAGGTGATGGAGATGAAGTGCCTGAGGCAGTTGGTAAGATGCACACTGTGGAACAGATGAAGAAATGAGGACATCACAGCAAGTCCAAGCACCTCCAATTGTAGAGAATGCCAAAGACAACAAATTACAAAGGTTCACATACAAGTACCAGAAAGCAGAAGAAAATCTGGTAAAGAAGATCTGGGACAAACAAGAAGAAATCAAGAAGAAATGAGTGTGTCCAGCAAAGAGATGGGCGGATTTTGTGAGAGAATGCCTGTGACAGTCAGGCACAATTGTCAAAGAAGGTAGGAGAGTGGCATTCAATTGAGACAGATGGTAACAGCTGACTTAACACAGCTACCCCATGTATAAAATAGGAAAGAGGGGGTTTATGATTATGATGTTGATAATGTTTATGATGGTGATGACATTGTCCATGTATTGAACATAATTTATTGATTTGAGATGGACTAAGTGATGAAGTCAAACTGTACCTTGAAAATACTGTAAATCCTTTATTATAGAATTATAGTCTGAGCTGTACTGCATAGCTCTGCGTGCCAAAGATACACTGATATATTTCCTTTCATACCTTGCTAGCTAATGCAGTATTTCACAGTCATTTCACTTTCACAGACTGGAATGCTGCGTTATATTCTGTTTCAGAGGGAAAGGGGGGATAAATCTTCAATGCTTAGGGTCTGTCCAGAGATGTTTGATGTACGTATATTATTTTTAAAATTTGTAAGTGACATACACAAACTGGGTGATTTATGTTAGTTCTATTCACTTTTCAACAGATGGGAGAGTGGGGGCAGCCATTTGAGCTTTGGCACAGATACAAGGTACAGGGTTTGACTTTAACCTTTGAAAGGGCAATTGGCAAAGCTTAAAATGGCCCACAAGGGTAGCTATCCTAGTACTTAGTTATGAACCTATCTATAATGCAATACATATTTAAAAAACATCTTAGGTATGAAGTGGGAATGATATCTGAACTAAGACTCAGACATATTTATCATTTTATAGTATATATACATAATGACATCTAAGACTCAGACATATTTATCATGTTATAGTATATATACATAATGACATTAGCTCCATTATACTGATGTGTATCAAACTAACATAACTGGAATAAACACTGAGTTATGGACACGCGACAAACAAAATGTATCTGGATAAGGCCTGCAAAAGGATACCCAAAATACAGTTCAGATAATGTACTTTAACATGAAGCTTGGCATTTATGTTACCTGCAGCAAAGAATCGATACAACAACTTCATGTGTGTAAAGTTCTGTTTTTCATGAGCATGACAGAATTATGCTCTTTATTTCAAGTTGCAAGCTAAATTTCAGAAACCATATTTTAATCTGTTTTTTGTTTCTTTTTTTTTAATAGTATCTTCATTTCCTTTTATTTTGCCTGCCTACCTAGTCCCTTAATCTGACAGCCTTTAGAGTCAGGTAATGATGTCTAACTACTGTTACGTCTCCTGTCATTCATCTAGCATCATCATGGGATACAGTTCTCTGAACATCATAATCAATTGACTCAAAGTATATTTACTAATTAGATTGTAGCTTAGATCATAGTTTATATATCAGTTCTGGGATTTCTGTAGATATAAACTGTTAAAACTGCAAACACTAAAATATTTTGCATGCCTTTGTATATGAAATCCACCTCTGTCTGTATTCTGCAGATGAACAGCTGGTAAACCAATGTTGGACATCTACTTTTCCACTTCTCTCTCACAGTAAAACAAACAAAAATATCATAAAAATAGTTAAAATGAAAAAGATAGTAGGTCTGAATCAATAAAATGTTTTCAAATCTCACTATAAAAATGTAGTATAAAGCATGTCAAGTCAGCCCTCCCAGTCAACATACAATCCTGAGGTAGATGGATTAATCACCTTTTATGGCTCTAATAACAAATGCAAATATATAGTCATCTGCTAAAAAACAGTACCTGGGTGAAAATCCCCAATATCGGCAATCAAATAAAGAAATTAAGAAATAATTAAAATGGAGAATGGGTTCTTACAAATAACAAAACAGCACACATACCTCTCAACTGTACAGGTTTTTGCAGAATGTACAGATTTTTGCTTCTATTTTTGGTCCTTTTTTCATAAATGTATACTTTTCTGGCAAATTAGTAGCAAATCATTAAAGCTTAAAGTTAGAAAATAATGACAGACATTGAGTTTCTGACTTCATACCCTTCAGAAAATTCATGGTAATGCAAAACCTGTTATTCTATCAATGTTTTACATTTGTAAGAGCAATATTTAAAAATTGTCCCTATTTGTTGCTCTTTGTCCCACTTTACTTTATGGCTTTGTCCATATTTCTTGCTCTAAGAGGTTGAGAGGTATGAAAAGCAATAATAAAACAAAATGAATGTAAAACATTCTATCCCTCGTCTTGCCGAGGGTCATGCTGACAGCAAACTGAGCAACTACAGATTAGACTTTTTTATTACCTGCAAACATCACAGCTCAACCCATGTTATCCCCAGTCATCCCCAACTAAGAGAGAGATATAATCTCTTTATCAGATCCAGTGTGTTAGTATATTGTGCTCGATTTCTCACCCATCAGAGCCCAGACCACCTTAACTAACTCCTTTTAAGTCTGAAAAGCAGTGGCTATACTCCATGATCCTACTGGAATTCGAAGCTCCTGACTCTGTCATGAAACGTGAGTCCAGCAACCCTGCCAAAGAATCCTCACTTTCCTGATTTGTAATTGTGATTTTATCCTTTAACAGTCATTACACAGACTTGAAAGGATGGAGACATGGATTTACTTCTCACTTTATTACAAAAGTTTGTAACCAGCATTTTAACAACCAGCACCAGCACACAGATCCAGTTGTCACTTTTTTGCTTCCATCTATTCTTACTTGAATAAGTGTGCAAGGTACTTAAACTCCTCCAAAATGAGATAGTTCTCTACCAGGACTGGGAATGTTCCACAACGGAGAGGTCATCATGTCCTCATAATCCTTAGATGCATGATGTTTGATATTGTTTAAAGCATTGTGCTCCTGGATGGGTCAGCACTGAAAAATTGTTCTAAGAGGAAAGAACAGAGAATGAAAATCCAAAATGTTTGATTTTATTATGTTTTGTACAAAGAATAAGAGTACTTCACCTGAAAAACAGTTGCTGATCTACCCCTAGCCCAGGTTTGGGGTAGTATACTCTGGCAAATGCCTTGTATACTGGATATGCATGTAGCCCTGTTAAGCTCAGCCTGAAATATGTATATGGAAATGTTGTATTAGTTCGCCAGCTGCAAGGTAAAGGTTGGGGTCAGGAGTAATGCCAGATAAGCATCAGGCAAAACCAAGATCTATTGTAGTGGATTAGAGCTTGGCAAGGTTGTTTGTATGTGCAGTGTCACCTCACTGTTGGGGAAAGAAACATAGTTTGTGCCAGATGCTGGCAAATACCAAAGAGAACTATATTATCTTAACTTTTAGTCCACCACACCTTTTAACATCTTAGTGCAAGAAATTTAGACAAAGTCTAAAATGGGGGGGGGGACAAATGCCCCCAAATAGGGCAGATTTTAAATATTGCCCTTATAAACTTAGAAAGTTGCTAGAATATCAGGATTTGTGTTAGAATCCATTTTCTAAGGGATATGAAGTCTGAAACTCAAATGTATGTCATTATTTATTGACTTCAATCCTCAGTGATTTGTCATAAAATTACTAATCTTATGAAGAACAGACCAAACATATGAGACAAAAATCTAGACATTCTGTGAAAATCTAGACGGCTGATAGCTATGAGTTCAACATTTGTTTTTGGAACCAGACTTTTCTATCTCCTACTCTGCAGATATCCCTTAAGAAAGGCCCTGGATGAATATTGGGGTACTCACATAAACCTGCAGGGTGTTGTACAACAGGACATTTTCTAGGAATCAAGAGGGTCATCTCATTTAATTAAAATTGTTGCATGTGTTTATTAAGTATAAAAACTACTACTACAAGTGTACAGATGCTGAGTAAACTGTCTTTTAATAGGATAGCAACATCTGATGCTGTTTGTAGACAATTTAGCTGTCACTTGGTGAATACTGGATATGCATTCAGGGGTTTGATTGAGACAAACAATCCTGCTGATCTGAACGCATGGACTGAATTATTGGACATCAGTGTTATTTGCAGACTGTCCATTATGAGTGCTATGTTCAAGCAGAAGGCAGTGCATAAGTAATTTAGTATGAGACCACCCTGTGCCAAATCTCAATGTCTAACTTTGCAACTATGTCTGCAGACATGGGGAATATATTTTGTACTAACTGATCAACAGCGGTACTAAGTACTAAGTCAGAAAGAGATCACCATTGGTGGCTAGATGGGTGAGACAGCATAGGTGGTACTTGTATAAACCTAGAAATGTCATGAATGTAGTAAGAATGCTTTGAGAACATGGAGCAGCTGCTTTTATGTGGGATGAGTTTAATTCTTACCTCTGTAAATGTTCTCCAATATAACAAGCGTGTTTAGGAAAGAAAAATCTGAATTTAGCTTGTTCAAGATTTCAGTAGTTCAGGAAGTGACAAGCCAATAGTGTAGCTAGGGTGGAGCGAGAGGGGCAACTATCCCGGGCACAAAGTGTCAGGGGGCACGATTGGTCAATCATAATCCCAATCACTCTTTAGTTTAATACCAGCTTTTAAAAGCCTGTACTGCATTTGCAGTCAAATCTGAGCACTGCAGCACTCTATGTGTGGTATAAACTGTTGCAACTGCTTGCTAGCTACATCCTAACAAGCAGTTTTCTACAGTTTTAAATGTAAAAGAAAATATTTTGTTTTAACTAAAACCTGAGTGGTGTAGTGCTCTGTGCAGGCAGGGTATAAACTGTAGCAACTGTTTGCTACATTTGTAGCATGCATTTTGGTGCAGTTTAAAAGAAAGAAAAGATTTTTTTAACTAAAACCTGAATGCCATAGCACTCCATGCAGGCAGGGTATAAACTAATAGTAATTTCAGTGTCAGTGGCAAATGCATTTGTGAGAGGTTACTGTTGTTCTGTCAGATACTTTCACAGATCTATTTCTTTCACACTTTTTCACCTTTATTTTCTGTGACTGTATTTTATTGTCTTTACATCTGTTTATTCCTCCAGAAGACAGAATTAACAATTCCTACATTGTGATGCCATCTTTCATAACTTACAGTGGTTTCCAATCAGAAACACTAACACTCATTGCAGCACTGTCCATAGTACGGAAGGTTACCTATTCAGCTGTGACGTTGTCAAGATCAGAAGGCTGAGAAGTCTATCCCTACTGGATGCCTGGATTTCTGCCACTATAGTGTGTGTGTGTATGTGGGGTGGGGGTAAAACAGCTGCACTTTGTGGTAGATTCTATCTGCTTGAGTGGGTGATAGTTTAGGTGGATAGTAAGGATCACATAGCACTTATTGAAAAGAGAATTCCTACAAAATACCTTGTTAGAAATATATCTTAAAAACAAAACATAACATGATCTTCTTCAAAATATACAATCATCCAATCCTTTCATCATCATCATCAACCCCCTTGTTTCTTATGTTTCTACATGGAGTTGGGTGTTGTGTCATCTGTTGTAATCTCTCGCTCTCTATCAATCTCTCTCTCTCTCTCTATATATATATATATATATATATATATATATATATATATATATATATATATATATATATATATATATATGTATATATTCAGTGGCACTGTTCTACATCCTTTGACACTCATGCCTGACTGTCAGAGGTCTTCCCTCACACAGTCCGTCCACCTATTTGCTGGATGCCCTCATTTCCTCTTGCTTTCTTCCTGCCTGTCATAAATCTTCTTCACCAGATTGTCTTCTGCTTTTCTGCACATGTACCCAAACCACATTAATCTGTTCTCTTTGATCTTTTCTGCAATTGAAGCTACTTTGGCTTCTGCTGTTATGATTTCATTTCTTCATCTATCCCACAATGTGCACCCTACCACTCATCTCAGGCACTTCATCTCCATCACTTCTAGCTTCCTCAACTGCTCTACCTTTGCTGTCCAAATTCCCATGCCATACAATACTACTGGTCACACCAATGTTTTTAGTCTTTACTTTTCAGCTTCTTTGGCATTATTCTGTCAAAAACTACCCCTGACACTCTCTGCCAGTTGGCCACAGCCCCTCTGATTCTAGCTTTGACCTCTTCATTCAAACTTCCCTTCTCTTCAACCACTCCTCACAGATACTTGAAGCTGTTATTCATTTCTTCTAGTTTCCTTTCTATCTCAATTGTCTTAAGGTTTGAGTTCTCTGCTTAAACACATGTTTAAACATCCGATGGGATTCTTTAGTTTCATGGTCATTGACCATATTAGGTTCAGAAATAAAGAGGCTCACACACTACATGAAATGTTAACAAACAAAGAGAAAATGTGGATTATTAAATTGTGGCCCTTTTTTCTCCTGGGTTAAATTACCAATTTTGAAACATCTTCACATAAAATTGTATATTTGTATTAACACAAAGTGCTCTTTGTTTTGTTCAGTTAATTATGTTTGTAACATGACAATAATTATTTAAATTCATATGATATATATTACTAATAATATGGTAGTATTTCTTATGTGCACTAGAGGGCGTCATTAGACACCATATATAAGGGAGATATCAACGCTAGTTACATCTTTTTACTTTTTCAAGTTTGGTTGCTGAAGAAGGCTTTTGCTGAAACCGGTATAACCATACTGGTGTATTGTTGACTATCGGTCATGGAATAAAAGTGTTGTTGTAATAATCCACAGGAGATGCTGGGTGCTGTCTTTTTCTTTTTTTGTTAAGTAAGATTTAAACCAATTAATTGCTAGAGGTTCAAGTGAAAAGGGATTTCAGTATATTTATGAGGAGCTGGTGATTGACCATATCAAAGGCTTTAGCTAAATCAATAAAGACTGCAGAGGAAAGAGTATTGTTGTTACGGTTTTTGTTAATGCAGTCTGTGAACGATAGTCTATGTTATGTTCCACAGGATCTTCATAGATATTTCTCCAAAACATATCTATTTCTTCTTTATTTGGTGGTGTTTCAATTCCTGTTGCCTTGTTTCCCAATTCTGTTTATAACATTTTTGAGTCACAAATAAATTGCTTGTTTTGCAGTTTTTCTTTACACTTATCTGCATATCTTCTAAGTTTATCTGCCTGTGTTGATATTTTCAGTTTAATTGCAACACTGCACAATCGATAGATCCTGATCTGTTCTGATACTGTGCATTGCTTTTATCACATCCAACTTTTTTTGTAATTTCTCCAAATATTTTGGGTTTCTAATAACATGATGGAAATGGACCCCATTCCTAAGTCAAAGTATGATTAAAGTTGATGAAATTAGTATTGTTTCAATCTTTGATGTCAGCTAGAAGTGCTTTTCGTAGCACCCGCAGTGTGCCCAGTAATGACTCCTTCTGCAAATCGTACGGAGTTACATGTATCTGTAACATATCTAAATATGATTGTAGATTCTTTTTTATAAGACCCATTGCCCCTACTACTATTGGAACTGTCTGGATTTCTTTCTTCCACATTGTTCTCATTTCTGTCAACAAATCCTGACATTTTATGACTTTCTGCCTCTCTGTATACAAGACACTGTAGTCACTAAGTGTAGCTATTTCAATGATCAATGTTACTTTTGTCTTCTTTTCATGGGCCACTATATCTGGCTTCTCACATCTATCTTTTGAACTGTTGGTATTGGATGATCCCATGTGATATAGACTTCATCATTTTCTGTGATGCTCTGTGGCTCATGTTTCCAGTGTTTTTCAGCTACTTCAGTATTATAATGTTTGCACAATCCCCAGTGCAACAGTCTTGCCACATTATTATGCCTTTCAGTATACAGTCCTTCTGCCAATAGTATGTCACATCCAGCAACAAGGTGTGCAACTGTTTCCAGTTCTGTTTTACAAAACCTACATTTGTCTGTTTCTTCCACATGTTCAATGGACTTTTTAAACCAACGTGTATGTAGTCCACTATCTTGGGCTGCCAATATTAACCTTTCATCTTTTGATTTGGATTTACTTCTACTTAACCATTCCTGCATTCAATCCTGATCAACATGAGATTGTTCCAGGAGTTTTCTATACTTGCAACTGTATTTATGCATTTTCCACATTTCTTGCCTTCTCATCTGATTCTTCACCGTATATTCTTTTTTTTTTGGCACATTCAGTTGCTGCCTGATTTTTATCTACTTCTGGTTTGATTTTCATTCCCACTTGATGCCAATATGCTTCTGTTAGACTAAGAAGGGAAGTCATCTTAGATTTATTCTCCTCATGTTTCAAAACTTTCACTATGTTTGGGTCTTGTGAGGTCAGCAGATATTTATGCAGTCCCACAATTACAGATCTATACATGTAATCAATTTCAAAGAGGCCCAGACCTCATTCAGAATGAGGAATATATAATCTTGGTATGCAATGATTTTTTATAAGCCATTTGATGAACATAAAGCAACCTTCTTGTTTTCCTGTCTAATCTATCCATCACCTTTTGGGGATAGTCAGTCATTCCAAAACTGTAACTTAGGACAGGAAGAGTAAAGTGGTTTATAGCTTGAACTTTGTTCCTAGATATCAATGCTGTTTTCAAGATTAATTTAAGTCATCTAAAATATTCCTTACTGAGGTTTATTCACATTTGTTCATGTTTTATTGTAGATCCTTCATCAATTCACGAATATTTATATACTCCCTCTTGCTCAATTTCTTTCATATCACATTCCTGTCCCAGGCTGATGTTTTCTTGATGTTGCAGCATTTCCTGCTTTAAAGGCTTCTTTTGCACATTTATCAAGACCAAATAATATTCTTATATCATCTGAAAAAGTTTTGACTTCTTGCAGTTGCACTTTCAGTTCCTCTGTCTTTCTATGTTGCACAAATTATGGGTAGGCAAATGGAATGCAGATCAAAGAAAATCAAAGTACCACTATATTCAACCCAAATTTAGACCAATAATTGAGTACAATGCAACCTTCAGCATGTAACTGAACAAGCATCTGTAACAGCTGGAGCAGCCATACAGGTTCCTCACTAAAAGAATACAGGGTGCAAATAACATGTCCTGTCATGTAACATGTTATGAGGACCATCTCAGAGCCCTGTTCATGGATTTGATCTCCTAGGGAGTACTGAGAGGTGATCTATGCCTAACCTATATGGCATTTTTCGATCCAGCCCTGATGAATCTGCTACACATTCAGAAAACAAACACTAGAATTACCTGATCTATGGATCTTAACTTCATTTGTGACTTAGACAAGCCATGTTGGAGGGACAGGTACTGTATGTATCTCAGAGATTACCCATTCTGTTGAACAGACTCTCCATTCATGTGAAGCAGAGCTCTTCCTTAAGCCTATTCAAATGCAATTTGATCCGTGGAGTGGAAATCTCAAATTCATCCCTCGCTTGTCACCTTTGTCCCTTATGGATAGGAGCAGCTTGTAGATGGCCTAAAGCACATATGACAAAGCCATTTTAGTGTGAGTATTGATAAGTGGGAAAACTGGGGCAAGAATGGCTAGGCTTATAAGGTTCTCGGGCCTTTGCCCTAGTAACCTTCTTTGATTCTATGATCCTGTGATATGCATATAACTTAACTCATTCTGCTAACATGAACAAAAAAGAAACATACCACGCTTTACATATTGTGGTCTCCTATTATTGCATATAATTTCTACTTCAGCCTACCTTATACTATACTAATGAATAATTTCTTATGCTATTTACCTCTCCACCTGCTGTCCATCAACCCTTCTGCCAATGAGTCTTAGCCCATCCATTCCTTGTCTGTGTCAGTGTAGCTATTGACTTGGGAGATAACTGAGCAGAGGAAGCCATCATCCAAGCAGACATGAAAGTTGTTTGGCCACTGCCATCTGTGGACAATCACCCATGTTGCAGTCTACAACTGATGCAATGCCTTGTACTTCTTTGTGACAGGCCACCTTGATTAGCAGCTCAAGGACTCAAAGGAGAGTGCCAGTATCATGACTGCACTCTTTTGCAACCTTAAAGTCCATTGTATGGCTCTTTCTTCCCTTGATCTGCATGGGGATCTAGAGTAAAGCCCTTATTAATGTGGGCACTTGGGAGTTTCTGATTAAGCTCTCATTCTCATGCTCATTTTGTTGATATGAGTACTGGCTTCACTGTGGGGACATGGTAGAACTACCTCATGTGCATATATGCTATCACACATGAATTAATAATGGCTTATGTCCTTGCTTCAGCAATGCAAGAAAATATCAGTGGTCCTAACTGTTAACATGATACACAGACATTCACATGCATGTGGTCATCAATCGGCCAAAACCACCACCATTCCCAATGGAATAGCTGATGCTAGACACCCATTTCTGTCCCCCTGACAGGCTCTTTCAGCTCCCAAGTTTCTACTTAAACTTCATTCATTTATGTCATTGTCTATCCCTCTGTATCACAGAGATGGACCATAAATAAACATTTTAACAAATGCTATTACATTACGAAAATCCCACTTATTGTTATAACTTAACTCATTCACTCCAATGGAGCTCAGGAAGTTTGCTCTGCAACTTCCAATGGGTACAGACTAAGCCTTTTCACAGAATCAAATTATGGCCTCACATTTCAAATAAATGTTCATATCTCTGGAAGCACAGGAGTTATGAAAGAAGTATAAATAGCAAACTCTTCAACGCACACTATTTTTATAGTGTCAGTATTTTTTACATTCTAGATCTTAAATTGAATGTTATAGGTCACAGTAAACACAGTAACTATTACATTAGTAATATTTTGTAAACAACTTACAATATCTCAGCAACCACTCGAGCTACACATATACTGCCCACAGCATTTTATTCATCTAGCTGTGAGCTTTCATATGAGGCTAAGGAGTTTTGTCTGTTTTAGTGATTATTGAGATATTTAGAAAACATTGAAAATTATAGCTATATAAATGAATATCATAAAAAAACAACAATTAATATCTCTTTATGTGCACTAGACAGAGGTCAGATATTAATGCAGTTGAGTTTTCCATTGTGTAAGCTTCAAGATGAACTCTTTTAAAAACTTATACATAGCATGGTTTTGGAATTATTGATGCAAATATGAGCAACCCATATTTGACACTTCGAGGCGTCAGTAGGAGGTAACTGCATATGCACCTGGAGGAGTCACTTGGATTAAATGAGTTAAATAACTTAATTTCCCTACTACCGACTCTGTTGCTACTTCACCTTTAAGTACACAACTTTCTATGTGTATATCACTTACATGCAACAATGCAACGTTATTAACTTGAGTTAAAACATCCTCTTACTCCCATATATTCTCTTGCTCAAATTATTGCTAATATTGTTCCTACACTATTTTGTATTGCAGCTAAAATAACCACCTAAATAATTGGACAATCTTCTACCCACTATAAAAGAAGAGATAATCCCCATTAACTGTACCTCAGAACATTCTGAAAAATGGGTATATAGAGCACAAGCGGAACCACAACCTGACAAAAACTGACTCTGCTAAAAGTCCTTCTGTCCAAAAAAAAATATCAACTACGATTTATTTGCTTCCATGTTTATATCTGACTCAATTTCTTTAATACCACATCTTGGCCCTATACTGCACTTCTAATATCTGTATCTGTATCTCCATAAATATACCCCCCATTCTCATGCCTCCTCCAACTATTTTTATGTGCCTATATTTAAACACTTTAATATTTTTCCATAAAATGCCTAAAACTTCTGTATCTTTCACATGTAAAATAAAATCATCTCCATAACTAAAGCTTAGTGATATATATTCCTTCAGGTATTCTCCAATGTCTCCACATTGTTTTCATTTCATGAAACACTGCATTCTTTAGCAAACTAATCAAGACTTATTAGACATCCTTATCTCATATCAATCTTCATTCACATCTCTTCCCCACAACCCAGTTTACCACAGGATTAACCAGCAATGATGCATATCTTACTGATCAATCCTCAGGGATGACAACTTTATTTAGAAAAATAAGTAGGATATGAATATTAAATGGTTTAGTAGTGGATCCTAGACAGGCACTGCTGAGAGATATGCAGATAAAGGATGTGCATATCAAAGAATGTCACAACTTAGACATGCATATCTTTTATCCACATATCAGTCACCATTGATCATCGAGCTTTCACCACTATGTTAATATATTTATTTAACACCTAGTTCATTATATTTAGTTTGATTTATCTTTGTAGCTTTGTGCATCTGTGTGTAAATTTGAAAGAACCTAAACAGAAATGAACAACTCTCTTTCAATGAATGTGAAATCATCAGTTATGACTTGTAACTTACTTACTACACTGTGTTTTAACCATTTGGCAGATAGTTTTCACATAAGTATATAACATGTAGTTATAAACCACAAAATTAATTTGATATGTTAATGTGCATCTGGCATACCCAGGGAACTCCTTTATTACATGTGGGTGTACTAGTACACACATTGGTTAAGTGACTGAGTATATGAAATATTAAGGAATTTAGAAGTGTAGGACCTAAAGTGCAGTTAATATAATTAAAATTTGACAATTTTTAAATGCCCACAGATTTCCCACTTTTGTGTTCTGAAGTCAGGAGCAACAGGGTCTTAGAAGGTAACCCCCCCCCCCCTCAGTCTACACAACATTTCACATGAGTATTTTAATTAAATTCAGAAATTCTGTCCCTTAGGACAGATTTTGCTGATCATTTCTGGAAAGCAGAGATCTGTGTAATTGCACCAATGTGCACTATGTGCAGTGGGAAGTGGTTATTTCCTGAGCCCACTACCAGTGTACAATGTGTGCCGTGGGAAGCGGTTATTTTCTGAGCCCAATACCAGTGTACACTGTGTGCAGATAAAGTGGTTATTTCCTGAGCCCACTACCAGGTTATTTCCTGAGCCCACTATCAGTGGGAATCAGTTATTTCCTGGCCCCACTACCAGTGAATATTATGAGCAGTGAGAAGCAGTTATTTCTTGAGCCTACTACCAGTGTGCACTGTGTGCAGTGGGAAGTGGTTATTTCCTGAACCCACTACCAGTGTACACTGTGTGCTGTGGGAAGTGGTTATTTCCTGAGCCCACTACCAGTGTATGCTGTATACAGTGGGAAGTGGTTATTTCCTGAGCCCACTACCAGTCTACACTGTGTACAGTGGGAAGTGCTTATTTCCTGAGCCCACTACCACTGTATACTATGAGCAGTGGGAAGTGGTTATTTCCTGAGCCCACTACCAATGTACACTATGTGCAGTGGGAAGTCATTATTTCCTGATTCCACTACCAGTGTACTTTATGTGCAGTGGGAAATGGTTATTTCCTGACCCACTACCAGCCTACACTGTGAGCAGAGGAAGAGGCTATTTCCTGAGCCTACTACCAGTGTACTCTGTGTACAGTGGGAAGTGGTCATTTCCTGAACCCACTACCACTGTACACTATGAGCAGTGGGAAACAGTTATTTCCTGAGCCCACTGCCAGTGTACACTATGTGCAATGGGAAGTCATTATTTCCTGATTCCACTACCAGTGTACATTATGTGCAGTGGGAAGTGGTTATTTCCTGAGCCCACTACCAGTGTACACTATGTTCACTGAGAAGTGGTTATTTCCTGAGCCCACTAGTATTGCCATTCATAGCATGTGGTCTTCATAGTTCTCAATAAATAGTATGGTCTACTACTGGTGTATACTTCTGGAATAAGAATGAATGTTTTGTAAAGATATTTTGATGACAGCTGTATTTACATACACATATATTGCAATAATTAATCAAATAATGATGAAGTGATTGTCATAAAATGTATTTCAAACTTCATAACAATAGATAGCTGTAGTGATGAAAGTCGAGTATTGTTATTACACCTTCTCATTTATTATCTAGTTACATATTAGTGTACAGAACCCTTATGTAGTTCTACTGGTCACAGGAGATGATCAAAGCTCCCCACTTAAAATTTTCCATCCTGTTGGCATCAGTTCAAGCCTGGAACATACTTAATATTTGGTTATGGGAAATCTAAGAAGAAACTGGTTGTGGTATACATCTGTGAACATGAATACATTTACAAATGTGTGATCATTTTTTTAAATTAAACTGTAAATGCACTAGCAGAAATGAAAAAAGAAAGCAGAGATAGAAACTGAAGAAAAAAGATAATTGCAATAATAAAGTCCATAACCCTTATCACTATGCTAATCATGGATTATTTCCAATTCTCCATTTCTTTTCTACAGTTTGTAGTTAACCTAGTTTGCTACTCAAACTGTGCAGTTATACAAAATAAAAATTTTATGGTTGTAGTAATAGGTTTTAGTCAAGTGTGAGAACGGACATATTTCATCTCATGAAAAAATATTATTCAGATGAATAGTTTAACAAACTTAATTTAACTTCTTGCTATCAGTTTTGTTTTGTTCTTTAAAGTTATTAAGTTGTAATGCATATTAGAGACAGATAAAGAAACTAATGAAATAAATCAGAAAATATATTTTAAATCAATGTATTTGAGATAAGCAAGGAGCGTGTGTTATATTAGTTGTGATGTGGTAGCATTTGAGGAAGATGTAACCGATATTTCATATTCAAATCTGCATTAATTTAGCAGTACATATAAACCTTAACTGTAGTTTCAATTGAATGTTGCAAAAGAAGTTAGGGACACACATGTTGCTTTGTTGCCTTAGTAATTGGTTGTAAACTAAAAAAAGATGAAAAGTAATTACCAGAGCTAATACTAAAGCTAAATTAAATGATAATTGTCATATGTTGTGCAAAGATATACAGCTTAGGAAAGATGTTTCTCTTAATAATGAAAAAACATTGCTTTTGCACATTTTTCTAAATATAATGAAAACATACCTTTAAGGAACACTAGAACTTTTTCCTAACCTAGCCATGATTTAGTGGAAGAAATAATGAGCGTGTCACTTTGCCTGTTCAATATACTTTGCTCACTCTGTGTTAAAATACTTAATGTTGCACATTTAACTGAATTCAGATAATGCCTTGTGACTGTAATTTGCTTAGAGTTTTCTGATATTTAGGAAAGGTTAAGAAGTGAATGCAAATCATCTGTTCCCAAATCCCTACTGAAGTCTTGTAGGTGTTTGACCTTCAGTTAAAAGCAATGCCCTTCACAAACATCTGACATCACAAAGTAGGCCTGGAGGCGATACAAAGTTGAGTGTTTGTTATCAAATAACATATACATTCTGCATGCCTCTTTTTATCCAACTAAATATAGAAATGAAGGCACCTACAAAACAAATAAGCATGTGGCACTTTTGCATAATTTAGGGGAATTTACTTGCCATAAGAAATCTGCTGAGCTCAGGCTTTATTGAAGTTAACCTTGAACAGTTGCAAATCTGGGAACATAAGTTTCAGTACTTTATCTACTGAGACTCCTGCCTCCGGCATCTTCAAGAGCAGTCTGTCTTTAAGGAACATAAAGAAGAACCACTTCTCTTATCAAACAGATGTTCTCAACAACTTGGGACTTCAGTCAAAGAGCATAAGCAGAAGATTATTCATAGCTATGGTTTGATTATGACTGTAGAAGATTTATGTAACTGCATTCATATTACGCAAAGAAAGGACGCCGATGAAGAAAAAAGTTGACAGAGAAAATTATTCACTAATATTGTACTATCAGCAATGCTTGTAAAATAGTGTCTAAACCCATGTTTTTCAACCAGACAAATGGCACTGTAGTTTAATCTTTTTATAAAGTAAAATTTCACATTCTACTCCCCAGAGTTAGGCTTCAGGAGAGTAGTGGTGATAACACAGCTGGACATATGAACTAGTCTCTAAAAAGAACAATTTTCATAAATGAAAACTTAAGACATAAAGGTGCAGATGACATTTTTGTTGTAAATGCCTTTATTTCTATTTTATGTGTATAATGTAACAGACTAGATTTAACTTCTGTTAAAGACCTTAACAGTTCACAGCATTGCATATTTTTGATGATGGGCTGTTATGTTTTTTAATTCATCCATTACTGAAATAGTGATGCAGATTCATTTTTCAGGGATGTAGTAAAAGCCACCCATCAATAAAATGAAAGCTAAGAGTCAGCTGTGGTCTGGTAATCACATTTAAACATTTTGCAGGAAATACACATCTTAGTAGTCAGAAAACTGCAAACCGACATTTTCTCTCAAGCAAGTATGTTACGATGGGGCAACCTTCTACTTATACCTGACATTTCACTATGCATATAGGTTCATAGGTTCATAGGTTGGTACTGGGCTATCTGCCCGAAGGCATATATTAGCCCAGCCACATTGTGTGGTATTCACCGCCCCTTTAGTAGTTCCATAGACCCTTGTACTAGCAGCTAGTTCCCTTGGCCCCTATCTAGTAGTGCTGTTCGTGTGATCCCCGGTGTGAACTTTCAGTTACCCATCCACTCATCAAGGTTCCTCTTGAAGAGTGATAGTGAGGGGCTCTGTCTTATGTAGATTGGGACCCTGTTCCATAGTAAGGGAAGTCTCTGCGAAGGGAATCTATCCGTCCAGCATGTTCTATTCATTGTTGTGTTGAGGTTTATATCCCTAGAGCATGTAGCTCGAGTAGATTTGGTTTTGTTAAGATGGAGCATGTTCAACAATTCCGGGTTGGACATGGCTCTGTACATTAGACAGAGATCATCTCTGAGAAAGCGGTATGCAACAGAGAACAGTCGTAGCTTTTTCAATCGTGCTGCATAGGGCAACTGTTTGAGACCAGTGATCCTCTTGGTTAGGTACATCTGTGGTCTCTCCAGCTGCTGGAGATGTCTAGCCAGGTACATTCCAGTTGGTGCATTGTACTCAATAATGGGTCTGATGAGGGAAGAGTAGAGGGGCACCATTACATCCTTAGATCTTGATGCGAACCCTTTTGTGATCAGATGGGTCACATAGAAGGATTTTCTAACCACTTTGGCAACATGGTTATCAAAGGAAAGCTATCTACTTGGGTCCCTAGATCCCTTATTTCTTCTTCAGATTTCAGGGGATTACCTCCTATGTTGTAGTTTGCACGTATTCTGTTTTTTCCAAAGGGGATTACTACGCATTTTTTTGCATTTAGCTTGAGACCATGGCTTTGACACCATGCATCAGTCTCATTTAGGCCCTTCTGGAGGATCTCCATGTCGGCCGGAGACTCTATTATAGCGCCCAGTTTGCAGTTGTCCACAAACTTAGTCAGCCACAGCCCTTCCGTGCTTGCCTGTACTTCTGAGAAGTATATGCCAAACAGGAGGGGCCCCAGGACAGAGCCCTGAGGCACACCACTCACTACTGGTCTGGATTCGGACATAGATCCCGCTACTCTTACTTTATGGGATCTGTCTGAGACCCAGTTTGCGATCCATCTTGTGACATAAGTGTTTATGCCCAGGCTGGTGAGCTTATCAATAATACCTGAATGGGGAATGGTGTCAAATGCTTTAGCAAGGTCAAGGTAAGCTGTGTGTACCTCCTTTCCCTTATCTATAGCCTGAGTAACTGTCTCAAAGAAATCCACCAGGTTCAGGAGGCGTGATCTGCCCTTGACAAAGCCGAACTGTGTGGGGTCCAGTGACTGGAGGTTCCCAATCTCTCCATTTATGAGTTCCACAATGATTCACTCCATAGCCTTACAGATCAGACTGGTCAGGCTTATTGGTCGGTAGTTTCCAGGGTCAGTTGTGGCCCCACCCTTGTGTAGTGGGACCACTGTTGCCGTGCGCCATTCTATGGGCACATATCCTGTGGAAAGGCTGAGACTGAACAGGGTATTAAGATGCGGGGTTAATTCCTTTTGGAGCTCACGTATGACACAGCCTGGGACACCATCTGGTCCCATGGAGGCAGTGTTTTTAGCTTTAGATAGAGCCTTGTTAACCAGTGTATCAGTAATAATTGGACTTACACAATCCCCTGGAATAGTAATAGGCCCTGTAGGTGGTGAGGGGGGGAGGGGTAGAAATTTGCACTGAACCTGTCAGCCAAGATGTTGGCAATGTCAGAAGGGTCAGTGTATTTTGTTCCATTTTGTACTAGCTCAGAATAGACCTGAGCGTTGCCATTTAGGTTTTTGACGTAGCCATAGAAGGCCTTTTGGTTATCCTTGCATTCTTGGCAACTTTCTTTTCAAAATTAGCTTTAGTTGACTTGATGAGGGCCCTCAATTTCTTACTAATGCTGATCAGGGATGATTTTTCTCCTTGAGATTTGGCCCTTTTTTGTATGTCTCCTCCTTTTATTGTAAAATCTGCTTATGGCCAGGGTCCACCAGACAGGTTTCTTCTTGCTTGAGGAAGGAGTCTTGGTTTTATTTGGGATAGCATGGTCCATGCAATCCTGAAGTATATACTGTGATACTAATTATAATTACCTTCAAAGGTACCAGTTTTCATGAAAAAGGCAAATGTGTGTTTTTTTGCAATGCGTGATGGCAAAACAGCTCTGTCTGAAATATAGTGCTAAAATGTGTCTGTTCTAGGGCCTTTTTGCTACAGAAAAAGCTGTGTAACCCATCACCATGGCATATCTAAAACAGTATTCCAGAAAGCAAGGTCTCATTTTTCAACACACCCACATGCTCGCGCATGCCCACACACACACACACACACGCACACACACACACACACACACACACACACACACACACACACACACACACACACACACACACACACACACACACACACACACACACACACAGACAAAATAGTTAACCACTGACTCATTCACTCATTCATTCTTTCTTTCACTACAGCCACTAAACCTCAGTGTACAGAACAGTACAGTGATGTCACCTTTTATAATATTTAACTTTGGGAATAGGAATCATACCATCAAACAGTGCAATAATATGTGAATCTGATATGGTGCATACCTAGGCTTTATATTCTACAAGTGAGCAAGCCCACCAAAATGACTTGACGGTCAATTGAGGTGGCCTTAAGTGACTTTCAGTGGAACACAAATACTTTTTGTTAAGGTCAAGCACAACATCATTTGTACAATCCAGTCACAGTCCATCATTGTACTTGTCAAAGTAGACATCCATTTATTAAAGATACCTCAAATGTTACAGGTTGCTAATTTATTTAATTTATTTTCTTTTTTCTATGGCAACATTCACTGCAACTGTCCTAATGAATAACAGCTACTGAAATCTGCTTTTTCCTGCATATACCTAAATGTTTGGAAAGTCTACACAGTTAGCTCTGCATTTACATTGTAACTGATTTCCGTTCTGGGAAGGCCGAGTTGTTCTTCATATGTTTATTGGTTTGTACAAAGCTTATGTCTAAAGGTTAGTTGATACACTCCATAGTACAGTATGTTAGCCACCCTAGTACATGATTATTTCAATACACTGCAAGCATACATTTATGGTCTGCCATCCAGTCATAAGGTCTGGTCTTGAAAGTAGATAGAATGTGATTCTCTATGCAGACATAGTTTATTCCAAAAGATTTAAATGTATTGGGTAACAAATTTGTCCTACCTCCTATCTCTTGCAAACATTCTTTTGAATAAATCAAAATTATAAGAAATGTTCACCCTTTTGTTTTCTTGCTTGATTATTGATTTACATATGTACTTCAATTGCTACAGGTTATTTCTCAAATCACACATCTTCAGTTTCCATTCTTTCTTTCTTGATTTAATACCTGCTGGACACTGAAATATGCAAGGGATAATGTGAATCTTTTTTTTTTTAGTTTTTTTGCTTAGGACTAAACATGTATTTGGGGTCTAGCTACAATATCATTCTCAAGTGCATTTTCTCACTGTTCACAAACTGACAACATACTCATTTACACTTGTTGAGCTGTGTAAAATACTACTCATGTTTGAGACTGTTGCACAATGTGAGATGAAACTGCAGACCTGAAGTCATGGGGCTTACCTGGTTGCAAATTAGATGGTAGTCTGATCTTGTAGCTACTTGCAAATCAGAATAAAATGGCCTTTTAGTATTAATTGGACTCCTGCCACTTACTGCTTTCTATTTTCTACATTATAGTAACTCTGTTGCTGTTACTATACTATTACCCATTGTCCTCCCATCCTCATAACTTTTGCTGCCTGACAGATCTTAGCCCAGTAGCTTTAGAAGCTCAGTAACTATAATGTGTCAGACCACCTGCAAAATTCTCTTCTGGCTTAAAAGGCTGATGCCCTAGCTGTCATGGTAGTCAAAGCATTTTATTAAGTAGCAATATCTTGAGATGCTGAAATTGAAAGCTGGACAAGTAAACAGCCTTCACAGGATCTGCTGTCTCTTGCTGTCAGGGTCACATCTGCTCTTCCATTATATAAAGTTTATGTTACACAGATAAGGAAAATGCATTTTTAAAAGGAACACTTTCCCTTACTGGGATGCAAGCCCCTTTTGCTTCAGAGACTGTGTTATACATGCAAGATGTTTCCAAATTTTTTAAGATTTACTACATTAACAACATCTGGGCCAGTTTAAATTACCAAGTGAGTAATTTTCTCACTAAAAACGTCGACAAAAAAAAAAAAACATGCCTTTTGAAATTCCAAAACTCCAATCTACCCCCCATACTTCCTGCAGCTAGCTGCAAATTCTATAGCTTTTCCTATCAGCATACACATTGACAGAACGATTAAAGAATCCCTAGTCCCAGGCATCTGGAAAACAGAATTAATTCTCCCCTTACACAAAGGAGGCACCAATACAGACACCGCAAACTTTTGGCGCATAGCAATCCTCTCACCCCTCTCTAAAATACTGGAAAATGCATCCATGCCCAACTCCTCAACCACCTGATTGAAAACCAAATTCTATCACCCACTCAGCATGGTTTCAGACCAGGAAACAGCACCACTACTGCCCTCCTCTCCTTCCTTGATACAGTTAATAGAGCATGGGATTCTGGCAAAATAATCACTTATCTTTTCCTAGACATCTCCAAAGGTTTTGATACCATTTCCCACAACATCATCCTCTATAAACTATCCACCCTCCACATTTCCCCACCTACCCACCAATGGTTCAATAGCTATCTCTATCTCTTCAATTGGCAGCAATCCATCAAATGGCAACAGTCTTACTCTCCCTTCCTCAATACTTCCACAGGGGTACCCCATAGCTCCATACTTGGTCCTCTCTTATTTAGCATCTTTATTAATAACTTTCACTCCACTCTCCCACAATGGTTGGTAATCCCATATGCTGACGACTCTGCAATAATATGCATTGCAAATTCCAGCACTAAACTCAAGCAAATCACCCAGAATGTTCTCACCACTACTGAATCTTGAATGCTTAACAATCATCTTGCCTAAATAAAAAAAACTAAATTAATACTTTTTACCCCTAAGAAAACCACTCTCCTTGATAAAAAAACTCCAATTCAATACCACTATAGAAGTTATCTGACACACTAAACTACTAGGCATTATTATAGATGAAAACCTTACCTTTGACCTACACATAAACAATAACATCAAAAAACACACCAAAATCTCACTATGCTCTACAGGCACCAACTCTTTCTTAGCCTCTCTACTAGACAAACCCTTGCAACCACCTTTTTATTACCCTCTCTCCTTTATGGCGCCCCTCTTCTCACTAATATCCAAAATTCTGCAAAATCAAAACTTGATATGTGTTACAACAGAATAGCCAAATTTGCCACCAATGCCAAATTCTCATCACACAACTGTAACTCACTGAAACAATTAGGCTGGCTAGAACTCCCCCACCATCTCTCATTTACCCAACTAATTACAGCACACAAGGTAAGCTACAGACCCACAGACTGTCTTGCTCTCTCGACACTACTTGCCCAATAACTACCCAGCAGGAAACTAAGATCTGAAAATCATCTATTTTTAAAAGTAGAAAAGCGCACCCTACCTGCTGGTCAAATCCTCAACTCCTTAACTCCTTTGCCATTGCCCAGTGGCAGCTGGTGACTTCAAGTCAAAGGGGAGCTTCAGGAAACAGCTGAATAGGTGTGGTCAATGGGAAGGTGTGTGGCCAGTGAGAAAGGGGAGGGGCTATGCTCAAAACCACAAAAACATTAACTTTAATTAAATACACTGCCCTGTGTGCCAAACCATCATTATGAGAGTCCAATCAAAACAAAATGAAGTGTAGAAGAAAAAAATATTTCAATGCATTGGCTGCATAACAGCTTACTTAATATCTAGATGGAAACAAAAAGGTTGTGAGGCATGAAAAAAAAATTACTTTTTGAATACATTACTGGAATGTCAGCCAAAATCAAGTATAAGAAAAACAAGCAGCACTCAACTCTAACCACTTCTCCTTGCACTGCAGTTCTAATTATAACTTATATTCAGCTTTATTAAGATACCAAGTAACATGCTGAAAGTAGCAATCTCTGTGATACCCCCACTTGTAAAAATGTTTCTTATCCAAAAAAGACCTGCTGCCTGACAACTATCTACTTGTTTCATGGGGAAAACATGGTCAAAATAAAAAATGAAAAGCAAACAAGAAACAAGCTCAAGATACATTACTTAAAGGATTACTGTACAGGTAATGGACCACACATGATAGATTGGCATTTTGCTTGGTTTACAGGTAAAGCCTGCAAAGATGACTGCAAGTCTCCAACAAATGTAATGAGCTTCTTAAAATAATGTAATCCTGTCCTTTATTACAAATACTGTCATATGCATTTCAATACCCAAGGCTTATACCTTATCTAGTTATGTAAGTATTCTCTGTATGGCAACAACAGAAAGGCTTTCAATGTTGGCAATTCTTTAACAGTAGGCTTATTAAAGCTTACTTGCATCTTACAATCTCAGACAAGCTTACCTGATGGTCATTAAAGCATTGCTACTTAAACACAGAGCAACAGGCACTTTCTGAGTAATAATAAGCATAAATCAACAGTATAAAAATATGACCGAAACCAGAACATTCTGCAAAATCAAGGACAAAATAAAAGTAGCACTTGTGTCTACCTTGGATGGGGGGAATACTCTGCGCATTTACACTGCATAACTGCTCCTTGCCTTGCTTGGACACATCCAGAGTCACTACATGGGGGAGTGGGGTACAGCAAGTATGTCACAATTTGAAATGTCTCTGGCTGACTGTGATGGCCCTGACACATTTGTCATACCTCTCAACCTCAGAACAAGAAACATGGACAGAGCCATACATAGAAGTGGGACAAAGGCCCAAAAATAAGGACAATTTTTAAATATTGCTCTTATAAACTTAGAACGATAATGGGTGGCTGTGGTGGTGCAGAGGTTAGCATTGCCACCTCACAGCAAAAGGTTATCCGGTTCACTCCTCAGCTGGGGTGCCTTCTGTGCAGAGTCTGCATGTCCTCACTGTGGTCACATGGGTTTCCTCAGGGTGCTCCGGTTTCCTCCCACATTGCAAAGACAAGCTGTAGGTGGATTGGACATTCTAAATTGGCCCTAGGTGTGAGTGTGTGCATGTGTGTTGCTTGTGTGGGAGGTTGGGCGCTGGGCTGGCAACTCAACACTGTAAAACTCCAATGCCAATCATGAGCAGACAGGTGATCTGCTGTGGTGACCTCTAACTGGGAAAAGCTGAAAGAAGAAGAATAAACTTAGAAAGATAATAGAATACTAGAGCTTGCATTAGTATGCATTTTCCGAAAGGTACGAAATCTGAAAGTCAAATGTCTGTCATTATTTTCTAACTTCAGTCTTTAATGATTTGCCAGTAATTTGCCAAAAAAAGACAATTTTATGAAAAATGCACCAAAAATGTGATGCATAAATATAAAATAGCCACACAATACAGCTGGGAACGTGTCAAAGAAGGGACACTTTTTTTTTAATATTAGTACTGCTAACTTGAGCAGCTGACAAAATAAAAGAATCTACATGCATTTCTGAAATAAAGGTAATCTATAACTCTGATTATTACAGTTATTTCTTAATTGTAAGCCCTCCACGTTTTCTTCCAAAATTGCAATTTTGTGGCAGGATTATTAGGGGAAGAGCAACATTTTGAGCCAAAGTTGGGGACAGTTGAGAGGTTTGGATATGCCTAATTCTATAAAGCAATGTATTTGCACATACCTCTCAACCTGTTAATGCAGGAAATCTGGACAAGGCCAAATACACTGGGGGAACATATAAACAGTACTATAAATTGTTGTCTAAACTGAGACAATTGATAGCATAACAGGTCTTGCTTTAGCATGCATTTTTCTGAAGGTTATGAAGTCTGAAACTCAGTGTCTGTTATTATTTAGTGACTTAATTCCTAAATAATTTGCCAGAAAACCACACATTGTATGAAGAACAAACCAAAAACAAGAAGCAAAAATCTATTCATTCTCTGAAAATCTGGACAATTGAGAGGTATAGTTCAGCCAGGGCTGTCTTTGAGTTTTCCACCCTCCCCCCTCACACAAGGCCAAATACACTGGGGGAACATATAAACAGTACTATAAATTGTTGTCTAAACTGAGACAATTGATAGAATAACAGGTCTTGCTTTAGCATGCATTTTTCTGAAGGTTATGAAGTCTGAAACTCAGTGTCTGTTATTATTTAGTGACTTAATTCCTAAATAATTTGCCAGAAAACCACACATTGTATGAAGAACAAACCAAAAATAAGAAGCAAAAATCTATTCATTCTCTGAAAATCTGGACAATTGAGAGGTATAGTTCAGCCAGGGCTGTCTTTGAGTTTTCCACCCTCCCCCCTCACACAATCATGGTCGAATGGAGCCTTCCCCTGCAGCTATTCCAATGAACCATTACTTGGCTATTTCACCCCATTTACCATAAACACTAATGTGCATGCTGGTTTACTTCTACAATGATTTGGACTTCATTTGAAAGTTTTATTTTGCATTTTACAGCACAAACACTAAGACATCTGATAAATAAAGCAATTCAATCTCACAATGAAAACAGACTTAGCATTAAAACATCTCTGCCCTTGAAACTCACATTCATTGAAACAGCATTGAAACCCACATTCAAAGAATATACATTCTGCCAGTGGCAGATAAAGATTAACTTTGGGCTCTTTTCAAATCATAGGCCCCTTGCACACGAAACATACACGTGGTCTTTGATACACCTTCCTGATTGTATTAAATTATATTCCTTGTACAATACAGTACAGTTGTTAGAGGGTCTTTTAAATTTGTTTTGAACATTTTCCAGTAAGCAATGAAACAAAATGCATGTACCAATAATGACAAAATTGTCCAATTCAGAACATTTTTCCAGTAAACAATTAAACAAAATGCATGCACCAATAACGACAAAACTGCCCAATTCAGAAAATTTTTATCATAAAAGTCTACTCAAACTTCTACAGTCCACCAGTATCAGTAAATATGCACAATCTCTGAAGAAGTAAAAGTCATCTAAATAATTCCACATAAAAGAAATATGCAACTTATGAAGAGGTTGCTACTAGCAAACAACTTTATATTTCATTGTTTCATCTACAAATAAAGTGCCTGTTGCCCGTGAGGAATAAATTGCCTAAGTTGCATTAAAAAAATGACAAGCTAGTAATATTGCAATAGAGAATGGATGACAAACTGATAACAGGTTCATAGTTACTAGGTATCCTCACCAAAAAGAACTGCAGCATCTACCCCCTTTATAATACAGTACAGTATCAACAATGCATCTATCTACTGTGGGAGTAGAACCCACATCCTTCATAAAAAAGGCAAGTATACTACCCATTGTGCTATTAACAATGCAAGCAAACTTGGCATAAGCAGCACTAAACTTTTGTTCCCCTAAAGCTCTCAGGTTCTTGAAAAATTTACTTGACACTCAGCTGCAGCTCTGAACTTTGCAGCACAAGAAATCTGAAAAAATCCAAAATTTAGGGGGGGCAGACCAAAAAACAGGGACACATTTTAAACATTGCTTGTATAATGTTGGAAAGTTGTTAGAATAAAATGCTGTGTTACCACTATACATTTCACTGCCAAGTATTGAACCCAGGACACTGTACAAAATAATCAGAGCAACATACCACTATGCCAAATCATCTGTTTTATGAAAGAAAGGAAGACTGAAACTTAAATGGCTGCCATTTAGTGAATTCAGTTCTCACCATAGCTGTCAACATCTTAGCACAAAATACTTAAACAAAGCCAATAATGGTGGAATACAGTCCCCAAACATACTCAGTTATCATCATAGCTCTAAACCTTGGCACAAAAAACCTGGACAAAGCCAATAATGGAGGAATAGAGTCCAACAAATATCCATCAAGAACACCAGAGCAATCCACAGCAGGCATACAAACTCCACACAGAAGGCACCCCAGCCAAGAATCAAATCAGACAACCCACAGCTGTCAGGCAACACTGCTACCACTGCACCACTGCACCACTGCACTACTAGCTGCATTAAGAAACAAAAATACAGAAACCACAGATTTTATGAGGAACAGAACAGAACAAATATGAGGCAAAAATCTGCAAATGTTTTACAAATGGTGGTGGGTAGGAAAATCAGGCTCTTGCCACTTGGGCCCAAGGTACAGGATTCAAGCCTTATTCTCTAGTCACCACCATGTAGCAACTGGGGCATTACACACACACACACACACACACACACACACACACACACACACACACACACACACACACACACACACACACACACACACACACACACACACACACATGCATAAGCAGATGTGATCCTCCATGCCAGCAGCTAAGTCCTCCATAGCGGCCTGAATCCATCCTCTGCAGCAGCCTGATCACCTGTCTGTCCTCCATTGCAGCCCATGCAGGCTGTTCTGGTTTCCATGTGCAGGCGATGCAGTCCAGTGTTCTTGCAATTGTCACCGTACAGACTTCTGGGCTGGCAGGATGGAGTTCCATTCCTTCCCTATCCAGACTGCTTAACAGAGCAGTCTGGAGTTCAGGAACTAAGCACGCATGCGTGGAGTTCAGGGACTCATGAATTTGTTTTTTTAGTTTTTATTCTATTAACTTTCTACAGTGGGGGGACTCGCAATTTATTTTACTTTTTAGAGGTGAAAGGGCTGTAGTCCTGCAGTCCTATAGCAGGAGCCACCCCTGCCATTTCCAAACTATGGAACTCACTTCCACCTTCTATAAGAAACACAGGCAGCACCACCACCACCTTCAAACAAATACTGCAAAATCATCTCAACTCTTCCTGGCTCTGTACCTGCTCTATACCCCAACCTCCTCCTTCTCCTTATATGATAACTAAACTCCTGTGCTTTTTGCTGCTGCTGACTGATGATATTTTATCCATAATTATTATTTTTTCATTACTTGCTGACACTGGTACAATAATGCTGATTAATATATCTCTGTTTATACCTCTCTGATTGAATTCATCTGGAAACCAACTGAATTCCTGCTTATATATATATATATATATATATATATATATATATATATATATATATATATATATATATATATATATATATATATATATATATATATATATATATATATTCTGTATATATTATTGTAATCAAACCAACTAAATTCCTGTTTTATGTATATATTGTGTGTGTATATATATATATATATATATATATATATATATATATATATACATTACTGTAATCAAACCAACTAAATTCCTGTTTTATGTATATATTGTATATATATATATATATATATATATATATATATATATATATATATATATATATATATATTCTGTATATATTACTGTAATCAAACCAACTAAATTCCTGCTTTTATGTATATATTCTGTATATATATATATATATATATATATATATATATATATATATATATATCACTGTAATCACTATGTGTCACACTGTATCTACTTTTGCACCAATTAATGTTTAATATTTTCTGTATCTATATTCTTGTCGGAGCTTTTCTCCCCGGGCCTCCACTGAAAATGGGCTCTTTTAGGCCCAGTGGACTTTCCTGGTAAACAAATGCAATAAATACATAAAAATAATAAATAACTCTGACCTTTCTAGAGTCTTATATTTGGAGACCATCCTGTTACATGATAACCAGTTCCACTTACCTTCATCAATCTTGCTTCTCAAAACAGCTTATATAGAATGGTCTAGAAAGACTATTTGCTCTGTAAATTTTGTCATAGCCCATTCCCCAAGGATCTTCTTATCTTTGCAGCCCAGGCAGCATAATATGGGTAAATCCAAACTAACTTCCTAGAAAATCATGCACTATACAATGTTTTTAGTTACTGACCAATAGCTCTTGACAAGCAATGTTCAAAACAGGAGAAACCATCTGAAAGTTCATGCAAAGAGATTATCTAAAGAAGATAATGGATACTTTAGTCCAGTTCCACAAAGCAAAGAACTCTTCTACCTGGCACCAAATCATGGCCTGATTTTCAAGGAAAGTAGCAACTTGACAAGAAGTGTATTGCAACACAATTTCATTAGTGGCCTAGCATCTGGTACTAAGGAACTCTTTGCATTAATTTAGAGCTTATTGACATTAATGGTTCTTCTAAATTTTGTCTAGGACTCAACTCATTGATTTCATAAGGAGTACAACCCAGTGAAGGGGGCTTTGGCCCATTACTTAAATATACTTACCCCATAGTCACACAACTACAAAGAAAAGAGAAAGCATCTAAGGCAGTGAATCACTGCTGGCACACACGCACACACACACACACACACACACACACACACACACACACACACACACACACACACACACAATTTGTGCCAACACTGATTTTCAATGGTAAAGGCCATTTTCAGAGTTTCAAGTCAACTTTTTAACATCATCATCAAGGTATAATGTCATCCAGTGAGTATTTATCAATTACTGATTAGCCGTTCTTCACATATACCGATAATTAGGTTAGAACTCTCTGCCTTCACACATTTCTTACCCTTATATGCTTACAGTTGCTTATAGGGAAGTTAAAGATATTAGTATTTTTCTAAATAATCTCTTTTCTTTACATAGCTTTAACATCACAAGGTAAAGTTGAAAAAGTCTCAGAACCCTAGAGAATGTGAAATCATCCTAGATTTCTTAAAAAGGAGGGCATTGCATGTGGCAGTTGTGCAAGGAAACAATTGTGGTTCATAGGCATGTAATTTGTCTGCTTAATTCTTGGCAGGCTACAGTATGAGCTAAGCTGATGTACCTAAACATGGAATTGAGATAGTGACTCATGGCAGAGCATGTTAGTTCCTAGTAACTCATTAACAGGATCATGAAGGAAGATGGACTTTAGTCTGTACCTCCCTGGTGCCATGTTTATTGAAGAGGTTTATGGGTTTATCTGGGATTATATTTTATTCCCCGCCCTTTTTTACATTTCTTTTCAGCTGTTGACTCTTTCACCCAGATGAAACCCTGTCAGCCTGCTTGATAGTGATTTTAAAGCTGTGTTTGATTCCTTCCTAGACTATGCCTCCCTATTGTCAAAAGGGCATGTTAAATGGTCAGGGTTATGTTGCTTCTACTTATAGAAAGAAATCTGACAACTCCTTGGAGACTTACTTTCTCCAGGTGATTCAGGTTTCTCTTTGCTTTCATTTACACTTTCCAGTTTTAGTGCAGCAGTTTAGTAGGTTAACACAGCCAGTTTACTAGAAAACACTGAGACTGTCTTACAAAGCACAAAGCAGTCACATACTTGTTTACTAGTGTTCCTACAAATTTTGTTACATCCAAATCATGGTGCACAGTCCCCCTAGTTCCCCTAGTCCTGCAACACAGTCACATTAATTTTGTTATGACTGAATGTGTTCAGCAATACTTAAACTTTACCCAAGCAGTTATTGGTCAGTTGTGTCTGTTATAATAGTCTAAAACCAGAATTGTGAGATTGCTATGAACTGGCTAAACTATGGTGTTGGCTAATCTAGCTAGTAAAATTAGAAAGCTAGAACAAACCATTCGGTTACCAGTTGCTGAATGGGTTTAAGCTTAATTCTTGCAAAAGTCAGATTGATAAATTAAAAGCAACTCATAAGTGATCTGGCAATTCAGATGAGGTGCATTTCAAACTTAGATCTAGTCTAACTGGTCACTAGTCCTGGGCATTATGAAGTAAAGCTCAGAATTTTCTCACTATTAATAAAGTAACTGAAGGCCTAGAAATAAATTTCCAGGTTTGTATCACCTAACAATACCACTTTTGCAAAGTGCACATGTCCCTTACATATGGGTCAATCTGTAAGATACTCCAGGCATAGACACAAATGCATGCCATCCTGTTGGCACTAGAGTCCATATATTTGGTAAAATTGGGTTATATTTGCTAGGCTTGTAAGGGCTGTTAAGCAGTTAGCCTAGTAATCTCCTGTGAATCTATGAACCTATAAATGAAGCATTTAAATATTCCAATTCTTGCAAAAATAGCTATTCAGAATTCAGTTCATTGAACAATTTCTCTGCAGTCTCTTATTTGCTGAATGCTCTTAATGTTTTCCACAGTGCTGATTTATTCAATACTATTTATGAAAACAAAGTGGCAGAAACAATCTGTTTGACACCAAAGGTAAATCATGCACCCGGAGGGTCGCAACATGGAGGTTTTCCAGTTATAGTATACAAAATTACCCTTGAATTTGATAACCATATTTTGTCAAAGGCAAGAGAATGGAGACACCTCCGTATCATTAAAATTATCCCTGATAACAGTCTTTCCTAAACCAGGTAATTGTAATACTAAGGTGAAGAAAGTCCCTCATCAATACAGAAACAATTATGTACACTACAATCCAAGTTTACAGACTGCAGGCATTATTCCTAGACATTATTGTTCTACTCAAACTAGTTTTATAAGGAGGTGTTCTGTAAGGATCAGCTGAGGGCCTTAATTACTTGAGTACAGGCTGCACAGCAGTCTCCTCATCTGAATGCTCTACTGCTGTTAACCTTTAAAGAGCTTTTAAGTCTCTTAACTTAGAGTAATTATGAAACATTATATGAGCTCTCATATGTCAGTACCATCTTTTGTCTGTATAATTATCCCACTATGTCAGTCCTCAATAATACCTAAGTGCTTGTGCCATTTCTTTTGAAAAGGAACTGAGGAGGGTTGCACTTTCTCCTCAAATCTCTTTCTTATAGCAGTCTGGCACTACTCCAGTTTAATAGGATCCCTGAATTTCACATGGTTTGCTGTGAGAATTCTTAATTTTTCGCTTACCCATCTGGAAACGTTCACATTGCACAACCATAAGTCATACTAATAAAATGTTCCCACTTACCTAAAATTAAACATTTGGCAAAGATACATGAAATTACTTTTCAGTTTATCTGGAATGGTAGGTAAAAGGGAATCAATTCCCATGTTGTATATGCCCCTAACAATGACTGGTTTAGGCATCTCAAGTCTTATCATCTATAATAGGGCTTTTCCTATACTGATTCCTTATAAGTTGTTGCTCACTTTATGGACTAGGCTAGACAATTAACTACTTGACAGCTCTTGAATCTTGGCCATTTTCAGGTGTTCTGCACACCTACCTCTCTACTTCACAACTGTTACAGCTTGTGGTGCTGTCATAAAGGACATTTAGTCTTGACAAAAGCCACAGCACTTCCTGAGTTGTGGAGCAGCAATATTCTTATTTTGGACCCAATAAAACTTTTGGTAGACAAACAGTGTATGCAGTGGTGAGTGGGAATGGGTTAGGCATTTGGATACTAAGCAGTTTGTTACAGACTACATGTAATCTTTAAATTTTTACCTCCTTTATTTATCTGCAAAACACATATATCCTTCCTATGTCTGTTCTCACTTCATTTAGTATCTTTACATGTATGATACTATCATGCACTCCCTCTTAAAGGAGCTTAGATCAAATAAGCCATCCCGAATACTAAATCTCTTTACTAGTTTATCACTTAGCCAAGATGCAGACATTCTCATGAAAGCATATTATACCTGCAGTCTACATCTTTACATGCGATTATCACAGCAAACATCCAGTTATATGGTCAGCTGAAGCAACACTGCATGCCCCATTTTAAACATATTAGCTACCTTAAATTACTACACATCATTTTTCTAAAAAACTTTATTGTTTAAAACAAAACAAACTATTTTCATGGCTAAGTATGCCATCAGCTGTTTTAGTGTACTTTTGGTTTTATTTAGCTTTATTGTTTATCAAATGTATCTGAATTGTGAGATCTGCCTGGCTATAAGCATAGAAACAAAACATAAATCCTGGCACTGTCCTTTTGTACAGAATGTCTGGGATCATGGGTCGGCCCTGCTGCAGACTACCTTCAGGATTTTGTTTCAAATTAACACCTCCTTTTGCTTTACCAACTAATGCTGAGGCCACTTATTTAAATACTGGTATTAAGACTTGGATTTATGAGACCAGGATTGTGATCAAACATATGGTACCTCCAAATGGAAATGCCCAGGAGAGATGCGCACTAAAGGTCTCCATACGTTCCTCCAAAAGAAGTGAAAACAGCTCCTGCTTCAAGGTAAGTGCTTTCTGGTTATGTCTTCTTGCCAGTCCTGAAATTCCAATATATCTTTATGTGACCATGTGAAGACCTGAAATTTCCATATATCTCTATATGTGACTGTAATGACCCTCCTCTGGATCAGTAATCAAGGAGCCTCAATCCTCACCACTGGCAACAGTAGGGGACATTCACTGACAGGATGACAAGTACACACAGTATTTCAGATGTAGCCCTCTGCTTCAAGTGCAATTTCCCTTAAGAGTACACAGAGACTACAATCAGTCAAAGGCTGGTTCCTCTACCTTTTTCCAGATCCCCAATAACACTCTCCACTGGCACAGCTATAAAGTTGAGATCTCAGCTGAGTGACTAAGCTAAGGCCCCCAGCACGCTCTCTTTAAGGCCCTTAACAAAGGGTTCCAATCTTACAGTGTAATATTAATAGTAACATAAATGATAGTTTGACCAAGAGCAAGGCTATTAGGACTGGTCAACACAGTGCCACCAAATAAATATGCAAGTACTCTCAAAACTTAAATATCTCTACACAGATCAGCCACAATGAAATTTTAAATATATTTAATAATAAATAATAAAAGAACAAGACACTACTAAGTATATATTCAAGTGACATCAGAGTTCAAAACCACAGGAAATATTTAAAACAATATTGCAGGACGTTCTCAAATAATTAAAGAAAACTATCTAAACTAAGCTTCACTATATTCCTGACTGAATCTAAGAAAATTATACTATAACCTAAGAACATACTAATAGAGCAAGGCAGATGTGGTGACTGGATATTCTAGTTGTTTTCTGGTCCAAGACCAAATGCAGAATGTGCTGTCTCAAAATAATATCTCAAATATTACTGCTGGGATAGCTTGCAGAATGACATCACTTTCAGGCCAAAACTCCCATTGCTGAAGATGGTAGTATTTAACATCTACCTGTAAAAATATATAGACAAGAGCTTCTCCTCAGATGTCTGACAGATGCTGGAAGTCATAAAACAATTGCATTCCTTCATGCATTCCAGACTAGTAATTAGTTCACCCTAGTAAAGACATTGTGTCTCTTGCTGCACTGAAAACTGAAAGATACCATCGTTTATGGCCTAGCCATTAAATAATTTAATTTCAGTTATTTTTCTGAAGTTTGTTGGATGGAAGTTAGCCTCCTGTATTCCAGTTTCCACTGTTAAAATATATACATTTAAATAGTTACAATAGTGCATGTACATTACTGGTACACTGTGGATCCATTTTAAACACAAGCATTTTACAAATACCTTTTCAACACACACACATCTGTACCAGCAGTTTGATATACACATGACATACAGTTCTAATACATTTCTAACACAAGCATCTTATATAAAATCATTCCAGTATTCACCAATGACATATAATTATTTACAAAATTCTAGCTAGCTGGGCTATCAGTATCTCCTTTCATCACAGTGATCATGTGAAGACTTGAAATTCCCATATATCTATATGTGACCAAGTGAAGACCTAAAATTCCCATGTCTATATGTTACCATGTGAAAAAAACTTAAGAGAACAGAGGATGACTGTCGGACTAGCAAACTCTGACATCTAGGTTTTACTGTGTTACTGCACTTTTAACATATTTCTTCTCTACCACCCTTTTCCTGAGAGTTTGCCCAGGAGAGTCTTGTTATTCTCTAGAAAACATTACTTCACATAACTGACATACAGTAGTGTTATAGCTGCTGTCCATTGGTGCATATACAGTTGTATTGTCAGTAGTATGGATAACAATTAAAATAGTGAATAAGTACACTGTACAAGACAACCCCAACTGGTTTAAAAATTATTCAGATATATATCTGTGCGTTACTTTGATTATTTATTAATGCTTGTACTTGATAGTTATCCTGTTGATGTGAGCCACTTCATCAATTATATTGCTAATCCTGTTATAATAGTCTAGAACTTATTAAGTTCTGGATATATAATATGTTTACATAATGTTTTTACAGGTTGCACTGCAGTAAACAGGTCCTAGTTGGAGCTCTATTTGGCCTGTAAACCACTTGGTCATTTATATTATTATTCCTTTTCACTACATATCAGTAACTTTTTGATTGCACTTATCCAATGTGTAAAGAGATGACTGAGTATCCCTCAAATAAGGATAAATGCAAAACTTTCTAGGAATGAAGCTAAGGGTTAGTATAACTGCCAAAAATGCTGAACTCATTTGTTTAATGGGAGTTAATAAAGTGAAAAATTGCAGTTATAAATTTCAAACATCAGGATTGTTAAATGCCATCAGTAGCAAATCTTCTACTGCTTACATTCCTTTTTAAAACACAGAACAGAAACAAAATAATAGATAAACAGTACAAACCTGAAACAGGCTTCAGAATACAGACTAACATAGATTTATATTGTGATTTATGCCTGCATTTTGAAAAGTTGAAATGGAATGTCACTGACATTCAGATCACCAGCAAAAATCTTCCAAATGCACATTCAGTCAGACATGCTGTAAAATATAAAATTATATGTGTGTGTGTGTGTGTGTGTGTGTGTGTGTGTGTGTGTGTGTGTGTGTGTGTGTGTGTGTGTGTGTGTGTGTGTGTGTGTGTGTGTG
This sequence comes from Protopterus annectens, assembly GCF_019279795.1. Taxonomy (NCBI): domain Eukaryota; kingdom Metazoa; phylum Chordata; order Ceratodontiformes; family Protopteridae; genus Protopterus; species Protopterus annectens. The sequence continues at coordinate 315,980,502 of NC_056729.1, forward strand.
TGTGTGTGTGTGTGTGTGTGTGTGTGTGTGTGTGTGCGCGTGTTTTCCTCTGCATCCATTGCTATTTATATATACCGACTCTGAGATCGTACATTAGTGGGGGAAACTTCCTCAAACACATTGCCACATAGCCTTGCATTAAGTGTGCTTCCACACATTCAAAAAAAGGATGAATCAGACACAAAAAAATAACTCTTCAATTAAAGAAACTTTTAACCATTGTACTTATAACTATATATATATATATATATATATATATATATATATATATATATATATATATATATATATATATATATATATATATATATATATATATATATATATATATATATATATATATATATATATATATATATATATATATATATATATATATATATATATATATATATATATATATATATATATATATATATATATATATATATATAACGAAACACTTCCGAACCATGTAAATAAAAACAAACAGGCAGATCCGTTGTGAAATGAGCGCTTTTGTTCTTTACTATGTACAGAACTTCATCAGAATAAGGAAATAAAAATAGCTACAAAAATATATAAGCATTGGTTTGTACAGTAAAAATGCAGACATCCTATTAAAAAGGGCAATAATACTGAATGCTGGGAAGTTAGCCAATGCTAAGTATGAAAAAGGCAAGTTAACCAACTAGAGTGAGTCATATTCAAACAAATAGGAACACAGCAAGAAAGCAGTGGGAGTGGTTATCATAATAGATAGATAGATAGATAGATAGATAGATAGATAGATAGATAGATAGATAGATAGATAGATACACACTCATACATATAGTACTGAATGTACAATGCTGAAATGACAAAATGCTAAAATGTTAAACTTTTGAAAGCAAAATACCTATTTCCCTACACGTGTAGAGATTTGGACTTGGCCCTTGCTCCCTGCATGCTCCATGTTAATTCTTGTTTTTGAGTTTCTCTAAACATGGGAATGATATAGTTTGTTGACTGTCTATATAGTAGTGCAGTGCACACGTGAAGCACATGTATGATTAGTAAGTATTCTGAGTTCAACATTGTAAACTTTCAACATTTTGTCTTTTTCTAGATTTTTCCATAGTGGCAGGCTAGTATGACAAGTAATTTTGCATATTTGCCATTTGCTCACCACTTTTCCATAAACTTTGATAAGTAAATTTTGATAGTCCTTAGCTCAGATATTTCTGTGCCTTTATCTAAATAAATCTTTCTAAGCAATGGACAGGATATGCTATGATGTGGTATTTTGGTAGATGGTGACAGTTATTAATTGTCTCAGTACAGAGGTTCATTCTGGATGAATATTAAGGATGCACAATACATACATATTCTCACAGACAGATATACTTGCAATTATTTTGCATGTGTGTAACATACTCATGAGCATCTTTGACATCTTCTGAAAGCATGTCTCTCACTGCAGATCAAAAGGCATACTTAACATTCAACACATGTAGTCATACTTCAGGCCTGAGAATATTTGCTTAGCATTTTATTTTTAACATTATATAAGGAGTCATTACTTTCATAACGCCATGGTGCCACTAAAGCTGGAGAAATCAAAACATACTTGCGAGCAAATATGATTTGCTTTAAAATGTTCCCCCGAGTTCTGCTAAACAGGATGCCTGTCCCAGCAAGATGAATATTTCACCAGTACAATTTGGTAATTCATTTACTCACTGATCAAAGCTGAAGCACTATATCAGAGGGGGCAGACTAGAAAACTGCAACCCAGCATGCCCTAGCATGACCTTTTATGGAAGATTATTACTTTTAAGAGCTCTTACTGGTTTTAGTTCCCTTAATTTAATAATGAATTTTCAATGAAAATATCAAAGTTCAGTGTTTCAGACCAGTGCTAACTTATCTATAATGTAATCTTTGCCATCACTAAGTCACAAAACAGTTATGTCTCTGAGTCTGCAATTGCTGTGAGCCAAAGAAAGTTTATATAAAATGCAAACTCGCCTTTTTTGTTTAATCTGTTGTGACACAGCAAGTCATCGGCTTGAAATAACTTGCTAGCTTGCAAATTATGGTCATACCCTGATTTTTTACACCCAAATTTTAAGGTCACTTGTACCTTTATAAAATCTCATTTAAAACAGCTGCAAACAGAAATACTACCTGTATAATAAACTTATTCAGAATTCCATTGCATTGAAATGAATCAATCAATAAACAAACACAAATTCAAGGCTGTAGGTTACACATATACCTTAAATAGCAAATGCATCTGTTGTTATACCAGCTTATGTGTTCTGCTTTTCAGTGTTAAATTTCATTCTAATTTTCTGATCACCTTATGATCAATTCCACATATGCTGCATTAACTTTCCTTGCTATAGATAATCTTGTTTTGTAAAGAACTCTTAATCTACATATACTGCACAATAGTAGACCAGGAAAAAATAATTTTGACCCTCTGGTAATGCAACAACAAAACATGCACCGAGCATTTGTCAAACAAAGGATGCAGTCGGTAAATGGTTAGAGAAATATTTAATTGAACATAAAAATATTTAACACGTCGGCATTTGGCATTTGAGCAACACAATGGCTTAGTCATTAATTCTTCTGTTTTCTTACTTTAGAGTTTGGGGTTCACTCTAAACTTCTGCCTATTCTCTTTGTGCTTGCATAGCTTTCTCCAAGCACTTTCATCCCAAAGCTTATTGAGTGACTGGCTGCTATAAACAGTCAATATGTATTTCATTTTCCCCCTGCCTTTGTGGCCTAGGGTAAGGCTATAAATGCTCTAAAAACCACTACTTAAATAAATAAATTTATTTAAGTTCTACCGAGCTTAAGTTTTTTTTTTCATATTACATAATCATAGTGGTAGTACTTTATATAAAAGCTGCAATTATTTAAATGAGAAAGTTAAATGTTATGACTTAATCCTCAACATTACAACAGGCAATATCAATATATCACAGCACAGTCTGTGAGATATGCATTTTACTAAATATCTTTCCTACTTGTATCTATGGATTCAATCTTATAAAGATATTGTAGTCCAACTTTTAAACACAGACAGACATTCCTTGATATCAATTCAGTTGACTTACTTTGCCTACCACAGAATATAGAGCAAAGAGTCTTCGAAGTACATTTCTTTAGTAATCACAGGAAAAGGATCATAGGTTCATAGGTTCATAGGTATGTACTAGGCTAATGGCCCTGGGGCCTTTACAAGGCTAGCCATAGGATTACCCTGGCATAATGCCAACTGACCTTAGTTCCCAGTGCCTCTGTCGAGTAGAGCCACTGGTGTTATCCCCAGGGTGATTTTTTTGTTTCCCATCCACTCATCAAGATTTCTCTTGAAGAGGGTCAGCAAGGTGCTCTGCTTGACATGTATGGGAAGTCTGTTCCATAGCATGGGCGGTCTCTGGGTTATGAACCTGTCCTTACAGCATGTTCTGTTAATTATGGTAATGAGGTTGAGGTCTCTGGAGCTTGTGGTGCGGAGGGATTGGGATTTCTTTAGATATAGCATTTCTAACAGAGCTGGGTTAGACTTGGCGTTGTAAGTCAAGCAGAGATCGCCTCTAAGTAGGCGATATGAGACAGAGAATAGTTGGAGTTTTTTTAGTCTGTCCATATAGGACAAGTGTTTAAGGCCTAGGATCCTCTTTGTGAGGTACTTTTGCGGCATCTCCAGTTGTTGCAGGTGCCTAGTGAGGTATATACCAAATAGGGCATTGTACTCGATGACTGGCTTAATGAGGGAAGAGTAGAGGGAGACAATGACCTCCTTCTTCCTGGATACAAAACCCTTAGTAATGAGATGTGCCACATAGAAGGACTTTCTGACCACAGAGGCAATGTGGTGATCAGAAGAGAGGTTGCTGTCAACCTGTATTCCCAGATCTCTTATAACATCTTCTGTGTTCAGTGGGCTACCATTAATGTGGTAATTCATGGGAACCAGGTTTTTCCCAAAGAGGATGACGACACATTTTTTGGCATTGAGCTTAAGGCCATGGTTCTGACACCAGTCGTTGGTCACAGTGAGGCCATTCTGTAGGATGTCAACATCACTTGGGGAGTTAATAATAGCTCCCAACTTGCAATCATCTGCGAACTTTGTCAGCCAGATTCCCTTCGTGTTGGCCTGGACTTCAGAGAAGTAGATACCAAAAAGGAGAGGACCCAGGATCAAACCCTGTGGGACTCCACTCATGACTAATCAGCAGTCTGACTTGGAGTCATCTACTTTCACATTGTGGGTTCTATCTGTGAGCCAGTGTGCCACCTGCCTAATGATATAGGGGTTGATGTCAAGCTTAGTGAGTTTTTCTATGATTTCTGAGTGGGGAATTGTATCAAAGACCTTAGCCAGATCAAGGTAGGCTGTATGAACCACCTTGTCTTCAGCCACACCTCTGGTGACTGACTCAAAGAAGATGACCAAGTTGAGCAGGCATGATCTACCCTTCACAAAACCAAGCTGTGTGGGATCCAGAGTTTGAAGATTCCCTGTATCCTTGTTTATTAGTCCATGATGATGCGTTCCATAGCTTTGTATCTCAGACTCATCAGGCTAATGAGGTGATAGTTCATAGGGTCTGTAGTCACTCCTCCTTTGTGGTGAGGGATAACTGTAGCAGTGCACCATTTGGCAGGGACAAAGCCTGAGGTGAGGTTGTGATTGAACAGAGCACACAGGTGAGGTGCCAGTTCACTCTGTAGTTCATGTAGAACACAACCAGGGATATTGTCAGGTCCCATAAAAGCTGTATTCTTGGCCTTGGATAGTGCGGTTTTAAATTGTGCAGCAGTAATACTG
>NC_056729.1:316307817-316530317 GCF_019279795.1 Protopterus annectens
ATTATTACCTGCACTATTATGCATGGAAAATCCGCAAAGAGTCATAATAATAAGGATCCACAACTGCATTACCAGTCTCACATATTTTCATCTCCACTTTCATGCACAGCAGACTTACTCACAACAAAACACACATTCGACTCAAAGCCTTTATAACAAGCACATCCAGTAAATCATGTGACACTTGACCAGTAAAATGTACCTTTTAGGTATGCAATATGACACTATACCTGATAAAATAACCCATAAAACCCAGTACATCTGTCTTAACAATGCCTAAGGTATTTACCATCAACCTTTCTTTTTTTTACAAGGCATGTCCGATTAATTGCCTCATGTACACCAGGAGGCTTATTCATTTTGAACTATAACTGCAAAAGTGTTTCTGCTTGTTCAGCTACACTCCTGTGATTACCCACTCTAGGAAATGTAGGTAACTGTTCCAGACTAGAACATACAAGCATTCTACTGTGGTTACACACAACATTAAGTGTACATAGGGAATTATCATGGACAGTAAACTTAATAGCATATATATGTTCCATAACAAAGCAGTATCAAGCTTACCAGGAGCAGGACCACAGCCTTGGACAACTCCTGATGGACCTGTAAAAAGGTGAAGGCAAGGTAATTTCAGTACCACCATATGTTGCAGCACAACACGGTAATACCTGCATGTATGTTACATGTACCATAGCTAGTGTGTTACTTGATGTATTGGTGACATTCTGACTATGAGTGTACAACTAAGCATGACCCCCCACCCACCACCACAGCACATAGACCTGACACCCACATAAAGGTATGTACAGCCTGACTGGATGGCTGCTACAGTATTACAATAGTGATCACAGTAAGCTTACCTGCATGCTCATCTGCTGTGGACTCTGTGGCACCCACCTCCATGATGTATGGTGTGATGGATGCCTGGGAGCTGTTGTGTGTCCCTAGGTTTGTCAGGAATACCTCAGTGGCCATGAATGGTTGTTCCATTGCAGGCCCTCCACTGGTGATGGCATGATCCATGGCTACAACAGCTGCCCTTCGTCATGCAGCATTCCCCATGTCTGTACCTCAGTGTTGAACCTGCTCATATATCCTGTCCTTGTGGCCACTGTCTTTCACATCCCAGACAAGGTCTGCCCACAGTGCAACTTGCTGTTCCCTGATATGCCTCTCCCTGGATAGGAGGATGTGATGATGCTGCCATAGTCCTTAAAGTTTTAGTTCATTCTCCGCATCTGAGAAGTGGGCATGGCATCTACGATACATTAGCCCTGAAAGACACCAAAAGGGAAACACATTATAGGATCAAATACATGGATGTCCACTATGTACAGATACAGCAAGAATAAAATGGCCAGCACTATCCACTGCTTGCTCACACGTCATACCCTACAGTGTGACAACATACTACATGTGTGAATACAACCAAAATAGTATCATTACTGAGGTAGTTCCCTGTGTGCCATGAAAGATTCTGCTGTATGATCATGCACCCAACACTCCAGTGTACTGTAGTGTGCCCCCTAAGGCCAGCCACCCAATAATATGGCATATATGCCAGACAAATAGCAGTATGCTATTACAACCATGATATAGGGACAGTCCAACAACACTAGTGTGCCACAATGACAAAAGACAATGCAACTCTGATATATTGCATGTCCTCTGTATGTGTAAGACAGTAGGGTATCAATGACATATCATTACCACAGGTCTAAGACAGACTTACTGCTGTAATCCCTATTCCCCATACCTATATCCTCCCATCTGAATCCTGTTATACACAAAAAATAGTTACATACCTGGTGGAGTGCAGTACTCTCCTGTTGAAATGTGCTACTAGTAATGTTTCACAAAGGTGTACTCTGTGTGAGGAAAGTCTCATACACAATGTTTCCCCATAGCCAGCTGCTTGCATTTTAACATGCTTGTCATTAGCAGCGAATTGCCTCTAAATCAGTCTGTGTCTCTGATATGCTAATTGCAGCCAAAACAGCTGAATTGCACTACCATTAGCCAATGACATGCAACAACTGTGCAATATATAAGGCCTTAATGTAGAACAGGGCCCCTTTCTTAGCTGTTGAGATGGACATCACTGGGGTGAGAAGACTACATCATTGCAGATGGTATGTCTGTAGCAGAAACCTTTACATAGACCTGTATGTACCACAGGCTGCATTTACTACTGCAGGAAATAGACATAGGGAGAGAGTGTGAACACTTTGGAGGACAACAGGATGTAGGTGTATTCGTGTCGGCCTTGTTGTAGAAGCAGAGCCAGGGTGAGGGTACCCTTTACAGTCCAATTATGGCATATGTTTAAGGTACGTATGTTAGAAAACTGTGTCAATAACAGAGTACTAGGTGACATATAGTAATGTTATAAGGATATGTGAAGTGTGTCCCTACCCGCAGGCCTTTGACTTCCGGCACTGAAAAGCAGTTATTTAATTTGCAATGCTTTGTGTGGATAATGAGTGCATTAATCATTCTTTAATTGCTGTGTTCACAATAATGTAATTGAAATGCAACACAACACTATATTTGAACCCAGGACTGTGTGTGGCAAAATGTACTCTAGGCAAGCCATTTAACAGACTGAGCTACTGGCTCACTGCTATAGCAGGTGTATTTGCAAGATATATGTGCACACATACAGGCTGTGACAAACATTTTCTACATCCATCAGTATGTGCATGGCTTTATATGGATGTATTTCTGCACCAGAGTCACAGCTGAATATGTATTTTGCCATGAATGCCTTAGCAGATAACATTCTACATATTGCTGATAAAAGGGCACATTTACCTGCTATCACAGGCCTCAGTTACATCCATTATAATGTTTTTGGCTGTCTAGTGGTGTACTATTGCACCAGAGTACAAGGTACACACCCATTTTTCCATTACTTTTTAATCAAGTTTGTGTAATGTGGCATGGAGTGTCGCTCTGCTGAAACACGCCTAAGGACTGTAATTGGCAATTAGTATGTTTTGTTTAAACTACCTGTTTTAGTTAAGAATTTTGTGGCATGGTAAGTTAATGCAGTGTGCTGGAGGTGTGATGGGCTTGGGTTCGAAACATGGCAGAGGTGTTTAGTTTGTACATGTGTTTTACAATGTTAGTAACACATATAGTCATTATAACTCTATTTAGCTGAGCTGATGTGCAGGAAGGGTGTAGGAAAGAACACTAGCTATCCATTTCTTGTACAGCAACAACTGTGCACCTTGACAGAATTTGTAGATGAATTTGGATTCTCAAACCCAAGAGAGAGAGGTGAGAACAACATAACTGCATTGTCAAGCCAATTGGACCAAATTACGTGTGTCCAGTGGACATGTGTGCAAAATGGAGAGTTACGTGCAGGGTGATTTTTTTTTGGGACAAGTGCCCATTTTTTTTTAAGGTGAGAGTGGAATGTTGGGGAAGGGACATAGGTATGTGTGGGCAAGGTAAGTTTGGTAGGCGAGGATGTATTTGTAAACAGACAGGACAGACAACACAGCAGACAGGGGTGGTGTGTGACAGATGAGGGGGTGAATACATTTGATAGGGAGAGTGGTGTGGAATCTGAGTCCCATGTGCCTCCAGACAACAGCAGCATGACTCACGTCCCCACCCATGGGACTGTTGGCACTGCTGCATCACTGACCCGAGGGTGGCTGTGCTGGAGGCTGGGCATCAGGCATCCCAAATCTACCATGCATGCCAAATCTCCAAACAGTTCTGGTACTCTTGAAAAGTATAAGCAGGGGCTTCTGAGATGAAACATATAAAAGCAGGGGACAGGGAGATGAAGCATTTACAGGCTGCCTGTGTCCATTAGAGACATAGGCGCCAAACCAGGGATGAATTTCCTGTTCCCCATCTTGAATTGGATTAGAGAGGAGCTCTGCTTCATGTGGATGGGGATCCTATTCTAGTCAAGGGGTAGTCTCTGGAATGCATTCCTGCCATCTAGCAGGTCCTATTTATATCACTGGCAAGGTTTATGTCTTTAGAATGGGTAATTCTTGTGCTGTTTTTTTTTTTTTTTTTTTTTTTTTGTGGATATGCTGGAGGTCCATCAGAGTGGACTTCTCCCAATAACTCACCACTTGAAACTAGAATAGAATTCAGTTCTTATTTCATAGATAGTAGAGCATCCTTAACCAAGGATTCCCCAACATCCAATCCCAACCCTGTTCAACAGCCACATATCACTACATTCACTTTCACCTACAAACCTGGGCCCACATCCTGTAAAAAACTACTGATAAACAAACTCAAATTATGCTCTAATTTCTCTGTTGTTCTTCAAATTGAGTACCTTAAAATAACAGCCAATAGGTCAGTACAGGAATCCCACATTCCCTTTCTCTGGAAAAAAATCACACATTATCCATCTACACAAAGAAGGAAATTCAACAGACATTACTAACTCTAGACCTATAGCAATCGTATCCCGTCCCTCCAAAATCATTGAACAATGTATTCAAAAACAATTGCTTAACTATCTCCTGCAGAACAAACTCTCATCCCCCACACATAACATGGCTTCAGTCCCTCCCATAGTACTAACACTGCAATTCTAACCTTTGCAGATAATGTCAATAAAGATAGAGATAACTGCAAACTTGTCTCCCCTAATTTCTAGACTTGTATAAATCCTTGAACATAGTTTGTCATGCAAACTTCCACTTCAAATGTCCTCACTAGGTCTAACTCAGCCAACCCTTCTCTGGTACAAAAGCTACCAGTCCAATAGGTATCAGTCATTAAAATGGCATCCCATGCTCTGTCCAGGCTTCCCAGTCACCTCATGTGTACCACAAGGCTCTATCCTTGGTCCCCTCCTCTTTAAAATGCTCACTAATACTCTCCACCCAACTGGCCTTCCTAATACAATATGCAGGTAATTCCACACTCGAATGCATATCTGACAACATAGTACACCTCCAAAATATTACTCAGGAAGCTTTAACAGCCACTAAAACATGGTTTTATGACTCACAACTCATGTTTAACCCCACCCCATAAAACAAACTACATATTTTTTCCCCAAATCCTTATCTTATTAAAAAACAGAATTTAAAATCCTCTCTTTTAATTATACAACCATTGAAGTTACTTCACACATTACACTATTAGGGATGATAGTGGATTATAATTTTAAATTTCATCTGCATATACTAAATTGCATGAAAATCACCAGAAATTAGGGATGCTTTACAAAGCCAGAAACTTTCTCACCAACATAACTAAAACTACATTTGCCACCACTTACCTTCTGCCCCAATTACTTTATGATGCTCCCATCTTACTAATGTCCAGGCATCACAAAAATCAAAACCGGAACAATGATATAATAAGGTGGCTAAATTTGCAGCAAATACCCCTTTCATAACCCACCAATGGATAGCACAAAAAAGCATAAATTGGTTAGAACTATCCCATCAACTAACATCCAGCATCTATCTGCTTGTCCAGCACCAAGTACCATTCTAAACAACTATTTTCCAAATTGGTCATTGCAATCCAATGACCAAACCTTTCTCTGTCCACAAACCTTTCAAATGTACTGGGCATGGTCTTTGCTCATACAATATTGCTAAGGCCGTGAACTCCTTACCTGTAGCCACCAGTTCAATATCCTCCCACCATTCTTTCAAAATCATTCTGAAAGACTCCCCAGCCAAAATCTGTCTCTGTTCTTACTCATCTCCAGGGTAAATTACATCGCTAAATATGAGCAAGTACCTATTCAAATCTTACAACTCCTTACTCTCCCTTCTTCACTCACTTCCTTACTTCAAGAAATTTCTCTTCCTCTTTTTCTAAATATGCCATTGTTCTGTTTTTTCTTTCATTTCATATTCCAGTTTCTATTATTCTAACATCTTTAATTACTGCATAAACAGACTAGTTTTTTTTTCTAAATATTAAATTATTGTCATATAAGTTGCACCCATTCTTAACCAGTGTTTTCATATCATGTCTAATTTGGGTCTATATCAGTTCATCAGAACTTCTGTAGTTTGAACACCATATGTTTGAACTTCAAACCATGAACTGCAAAAACATCGAAGTCTTAAAACAGTGATTTTTTTTCCCAGGAAAAAAAAATCGCTGTTCGAAGAAACACACATGCAACACAAACACACCAAAACAACATCAATCCACATACATACACTCAAAGTCCTACATCTAACCCTACACTAAACTGTACATACACTACTACCTATCCACTTACCTTAACCCAAACCCTAACCCTAAGGTCCATCACTATCGCACACTCACCTGTCCCGCGCCCTAACCCTAACTCACCTATTCTGCCCTAACACTAAAGTCTTTCACTATTGCACACCCACCTCACCCGCGCCCTAACCCTAACTCACCTAACCCGTGCCCTAACCCTAACATCCACATAATCGCACACTTACCTGAACCTGACCCGTAACTTCCCACCACAGTCCTGATACTCGCGAAGCCACAGAGACGGCCCACTGAATTCTTTCCCTGGAAAGAATTCAGTGGGCCGCGGGTTCGCAATTACCAGTGTTTGAACTTTACAGTTCGAACATCTGGTATTCGATATTCAGCCGTTTCAATGGACTGATATAAACCTGTCTAATTTGGCATAATTATTTAAATTGTAGATGCTTTGCATTATTTTTGAAGGCTGTAAAATTATTGTTTTTAAAATGTTTTTGTAATAATTTGGAGCTTTTCTCCCTGGGCCTATTTGGGCTTTCCTGGTAATCAAATGTTAATAAATAATATAAATAAATACATTTGCTAACTGGGCAAGTGAAGTGATATGACCTGGGCCAAGATGGCAGTGACAACAAAAAGAATCATAAGAAAGAATACAAATTGAATTTTCAACAAAGCATTATCAGTCATAGAGCTACAGAATGAATTTGCACCAAAACATATTTTGCTTGTAGGCACACATGTATTGAAATGCTTAAAGAGGTGTACCAGGAACATTATTTACAAAATATATATGTAAATGTGATTTATATGTGACTGTGAGCAATGTATTTGAAACTTAAGAAGGTACAGAATATAATATTTCTGTAGATTGGAGGGGAAGAAGCACTCAAGGTATGTAATGCATCTGTGCTTCAACAAAGATATATAGAGAGCGGGAAGGAGGAAAACAGATGGGGGGGGGGCGAGTATAGAAGCGTAGAAATGGAGTTTCAGAGTTATTGTAAGCCAAGGAAATGTTGCTACATATTCCCCATTTTTTTTAATTCATGAGGGCACACAGTCCCATGGAAAGCATTGTTGCTTATGTTTGCCAAAGGTTAGGAAAGACATTTGGTGCAGTTTAACAAAGAGCTGTTACAGATATATACACATGTCGGTTTCCTTATCTATAGCAAGGGCCTATTATAGGTCTTTGCTACAATGTAGCAAAGGTTTAGCATGCAACAAAGATGTGTTATGTAAATACATAATAGCTCTTTGCTTAGCCTGATTAGCCTTGATCTCAATGGGCTCCAACAATATCCTGGGATGCCTCCTAAATAACTATAAACATGACCTGTTAGGACTACTTGAGTCAGTCAGTCGGGTAAAGCCACTGGAGTGATCTCTGGGATGAATTTTCTATTTCCCATCCACTCATCAAGATTTCTCTTAAAGAGGGCCAGTGAGGTGCTCTGCTTGACATGTATGGGAAGTTTATTCCATAGCATGGGCAGTGTATGGGTTATGAACCTGTCCTTTTAGCACATTCTGTTGACTGTGGTAAAGAGGTTGAGGTCTCTGGAGTGTGTGGTGTAGTGGGATTGAGATTTCATTAGATGTAGTATTTCTAACAGAGCTGGGTCAGACATGGCTTTGTAAGTCAAGCAGAGATCACCTCTAAGTAGGCAATATGAGACAGAGAATAGTTGGAGTTTTTTAAGTCTGTCCATATAGGACAAGTGTTTAAGCCCTAGCATCCTCTTTGTGAGGTACTTTTCTGGCCTCTCCAATTGTTGCAAGTGTCTAGTGAGGTACATGCCAAATGGGGCATTGTACTTGATGACTGGCCTAATGAGGGAAGAGTAGAGGGAGACAATGCTCTCTTTCTTCCTGGATACAAAACCCTTAGTAATGAGATGTGTCACATAGAAGGACTTTCTGACCACAGTGGCAATGTGGTGGTCAAAAGAGAAGTTGCTGTCCACCTGTGTTCCGAGATCTCTTATAATGCCTTCTGTATTCAGTGTACTACCATCAATGTGGTAATTCATGGGAACTGAGTTTTTTCAAAAGGGGATGATGACACATTTTTTGGCATTCAGCTTAAGGCCATGGTTCTGACACCAGTCATTGGACTCAGTGAGGCCTTTCTGTAAGATGTCAACATCACTTGGGGAGTTAATAATGGCTCCCAACTTGCAATCATCTGCGAATTTGTCAGCCAGTGTCCCTTCATGTTGGCCTGGACTTTGGAGAAGTAGATACCAAACAGAAGAGGACCCAGGGCCGATCCCTGTGGGACTCCACTTGTGACTGGTCGGCAGTCTGAGTCGGAGGCAGCTACTTTCACAGTGTGGATTCTATCTGTGAGCCAGTTTTCAACCCACCTAGTGATATAGGGGTTGATGCCTAGCTTAGAGAGTTTTTCTATGATTCCTGAGAGGGGAATTGTATCAAAGGCCTTGGCCAGATCAAGGTAGGCTGTATGAACCACCTTGCCTTCATCCACAGCTCTGGTGACTGACTCAAAGAAGTCAACCAAGTTGAGCAGGCATGATCTGCTCTTTACAAAACCAAACTGTGTAGGATCCAGAGTTTGGAGATTCCCTATATTCTGGTTTATTAGGTCCATGATGATGTGTTCCATAGCTTTGCATATCAGATTTGTCAGGCTAATGGGGCAATAGGTCCCAGGGTCTGTAGTCACTCCTCCTTTGTGGAAAGGGATTACTATAGCAGTGGGCCATTTGGTAGGGACAAAGCCTGAGGTGAGGCTGTAATTGAACAGGTCACACAGGTGAGGTGCCAGTTCACTCTGCAGTTCATGTAGAACACAGCCAGGGATATTGTCAGTTCTCATAGAAGCTGTATTCTTGGCCTTGGACAGTGGTGTTTTAACCTGGACAACAGTAATACTGGGTGCCTGGCAATCTAAAGGCATTGTGATTGGTCCATAGGGGGGAGAGGGATAAAGTTGGCACTAAATCTGTCAGCCACTACATTGGCAATATCTATTGGCTCAGTATAGCTAGCTTTAGACGATTTGATGAGGGATCTCAACTTTTTGTTGAGGCTGTTAAGGGAGTTTTTTCCAGTCTTGGGACTTCACCTTATTCTGCACAAGTTTCCTCCTTCTGTTGTAGAGTTTGTTTATGGGAGGGGACTACCAGATTGGCTTCCTTTTTTGGAGGAGAGGGTCTTGGTTCTATTGGGTATGGCAAGATCCATGCATTTGTGTATGTGTTCATACAGTGCATTGGTGTATGATTCGGGAGTCATGCAACTATTCTCCATTTGTATGGGTACCATGAATTTAGCCACCTCTGTTTTGTTCAAGTTAGCTTGGAGAGATTTTTCATGGTGGTTACCTTTGTAGGGGAGTAGGGGGGGGGTGTGGGAGGGATGTGGATTTCCAAGGTGATTAGTTTGTGGTTGGATCTAACCAGGGAGGAAGTGACTATTGGTGTAGAGCAACGTTTACCCATGTTAGTAATGACCAAGTCAAGGATGTTGCTACCTCTAGTGAGGGTAGGAATGAGCTAGTCCAGGGCATTGGAATTAATGAATTCCAGGAAATGTTGGGCAAGTGTATTAGTACATGAGTAGTTTTCCCAGTTAATGGAGGTGTATTTGAAGTCACCCAGTATGAGAGTGCTAGGTTGGACCCTAATATTCTCCAGGATGCTTAGGAATGTGGAGTGTGAGTCTTGGGACATGGTTAGGGACCTATAACAGGCTACGACCTGAATCACTGTCTTACCCAATGTTAGGTGCACCTGAAGTTTATCTTATGCGTTATGTTGGGCTACCAGTCTGAAGGTGTGCGCATCCTTTATGAATATGGAAACACCACCACCTTTGGAGCTTTGGTCCAAGTTCTGGGGCTGAAAGGTGTGGAATGAGTTATAGCCTTGTAGTGCAGGGGTGCTTTCTGCTGCTTTGAACCAGGTCTCTGTTACAGCACAAATGTTGATGTTCTCCATTATAAGTAGTGCTTTGAGCAAGTGCATTTTGAGATTTAGACTTCTAGCATTGAGCAGCATGACCCAGATAATGCATTTGTTTGTAGCTGTTGTGGTGGTAATTTGGTCTTTGGAACACCTCCTAAAAAGGTAAGGGTGGCAAGAGCTTTGCCCAATATCCGGAAGCCCAGGGGTGACAGATACAGGCCACCTCTGGCAAAGCATAGAGGTCTGTAATCAACTTTGTAATTGGTTTGTTGAACTTATGTAGCATTATTAGTTTCCTGTTTGGTTTAATTAGGGAGCTCCTATCATTATGGGAGTTGTTCTTCCTGATTTGACATGACTTTTTTCCTTTTATTATACACCCTATTGAAGTTAGGATTCTACCAATGTGGTTAGATTTTAGACTTTGTTTTGGGCTTCCTTCTATGAGATACAGCAATCTCTAGTCATTTATGTTGTTGTACAATGTCTCCGTGAACAAATCCACATAGGTTGATGTAAACTTGGGGTTGGACGTTTGCACTGAATTTTGTCAAACTATCACTTAATAGGATGTAGTTTGCTTTGGAATAGCTCCTAACTATTAACAGGGTTTTCTGGGGTTACTGGGTTGATTTTTATTTCAAAGTAGACAGCTTCGTGGTCCAAACTCAGCAGTGAAGACATGAGACTGGCAGGGGTACAGCGCTCTCCCATACTGATGAGTACCAGGTCCAGTATGTTTGAACATCTGCTGCATGTGTGGACTATTTGGTCAAGGTTATGCATGTTAATACAGTCCAGAAATCATTGTACCTGCAAGTATGAGGCAGTGTATAGAATATATACCCAGTCTGTAGATGGGTAGTTAATGTCTCCCTTGGGCAGGGTATTTGGTTTAATGCTGAGTGTCTCCAGTAGGTCTAGATATAAGCTATGTGATTCTTGGGAAAGAGAGGGTGACCTGTAGCTTGCTAGGATATGCGTTTGGGCTTTGCCTATGGTGATTTGTATGTGTTTAACCAACCTTGAGTTATACCTGTTTCTAATACAGACTGAGGCTCCTCCACCTTTTGTCCCTGTCTCAGCTGCTGATGGTCAAAATGTGAGGAATGTACTGAAGCCATGCACTGCTGGAGTACTTCCTATGGGGTTACACTATGTGGAGAGAACTTGTAGGGTGTGGAGTTTAACACAGGTTGTTGAGATTTTATTTGCCATGTCAGTAGGTTAATAATTTGGCATTGCTTAAAAAAAGCTCTAAGCAGATGGATAAAGTTTTAGCAGATACTGGGAACCCTAGGGGAGACTGGTGCTGACCATCCTTTGCAAAGCAATGTGGTTTGTTCACCATGTCCTCCATTGCTAACAAATATCGAATCCTCCTGGAAAAACAGCAAAAATTAAAACATTTAATTGAAGTCAGTCATCTTTTTTCTTACTGTGGCATCATCCTTGGATGAAGGTAGAATGCTTCTCAATGCAAGACATATAACTACTTGAGACACATATCCAGAGGGCTCAACAATGACTATCATATAGTCTAGGGAAGTACGCCTCAGGTCATTAATGCCCACATGGATTATGATAGAATCATAATGGTACCTGTGGTATAGTGATCTCAGTGTGTGCATAACTTGATGTATCCTGGATCCAGATAAGGAACCAACCATTGTGTTTTCCTTGTTCCGTCTGGTGAGTGGGGCATTTGTGTCTTATGCAACAGAATCTGTGTAAGCAATTATAAAGCCTTTTTCTCTCATATATGTCCACTTGCCTATATTTTGTATTTTTCTGATATCATGTAACTACATTCTATGTATATGCCAGAACTTGTGTTGAATGTAGAGTTTTTCCTCACCAAGCTTCTGCTGACAAAAGGTTCTATCTCTCACCAGGCTTCTGCTGACAAAGGGTTCTATCCCAGTCAAGACATTCCTGGAAAACAAAGACAAAATAAATAAGCAAATAAATAAACAAAATAAATGATAGTTGGATACCAGTTCTGTATTACAACCATCTCTTTTCCAAAGACAATTCAGATTTTCAGTTCACACTCCCTCTAAATCACTAAAATAAATTTTAAATCAATAAATTTTGTCGTGCTCTTAAAATGGTCTGAACATTCTTAATATGCTAGGCTTATCTTTCATTTTAGAACCTATTTCCTGCTGCTGTTACTTGTTGAGTTCCCTGACAGCCATATTAGGAGGCAACAGAGCTGGCTGACGTCATACAGTAGAACTGTGTTTTACTCCCTAATGTATAAGCAGAAAGCAACCTAATGGAGTGGCTAGACAGGGGAATCTGCTATTATTAATTCTGCATCTGGGGTTTGTGAGAGTGAATCTGCCTCCACTGCTAAAATAACTTCCAAGTCAAAGTTTGGAAAGGAAATGCAAAGCAAAATACGACAAATAGTATCAAGATCCATAAGTATGAAAAGAAAAACATTAATGCATTTAAACCAGATAAAAGTGAATGCAACAAAAAATAAAATGACAAAATTGCATTTAATGTTTGTTTGGTTTGGAAATTAACAGAGACTAAAGCATGTAATCATCTAAGTGCTTGTAGAAATGTCAGGTATGTACAGACTAGAACCAATTTATAAGAGTTTACACATTTATGTACATCTGTTCATACAGGTTGCACTGTGAAGAACATAGACATTTAAACGTAAGATATAGCATGGCCATACTAGACTGAAATGTGAGACTGCAAGTTCACAGAAAAATGCAAGTATGCATTAAACCACAGCATGTTCTAATTAATCATAATTCTTGCCATCCTATATGATAGTAAGGCAGTTCTCACTGGAGGATATTAATTTACATCTGGATTAGCAGTTTGGCAGATTTTTGGGGTGTCATTTTCAAGACCCAACTGCGCATGATTCTTTATATTATGCAAAGAATATAAGCTAAGATAGCAAATGTGCATTGCTAAGTGAATCAACAGTCAGCTTGTGCAGTAGGAAAGAGTCTGAAAATTTTATGTGCTTAAAATATGTGAATCTCCCAAATCATGGATAAAATTACACTGCCTGTATTAGAATAATCTTTTCCTGGCATCATTATAGAAAGTTTCACATCTGACAGGCATTTCATCACAATGTTTGATTACTTTTACTGCTGCTAAACAAAATTTGCAAACTACATAGCTAAACCCCAAAACACAAAAATCGTAAGGTATGAATGCATGGCTCGATTAGTCAAACTTTTAAACTAAGACACTGATTTTGTTTTCTGCAATGCTGACTTTACTGGCCGAACTTGAATTCTTGTATGCACGCCCATGTTTCATTTAATTTCTATCATTGTTTTGGTTGCTAGGTTGTTTTGCTGCTACACAGTCTCAAAGGCATTCTATCAGTAACTCATAACATTTAGGACAGAATCCATAGTCAATTGCATATGTGTGCAATGTGAACTTGCATTAGTTGTATATACCTGCAAGCGTAGTTTGACTCAGAGTATAGGGTTGTACAGATATGCAAGTCTCCAAAACTTGCAAGAAAAATTGTATGTAGACGGGTGCATAATAACATGTAAATGAGGAAACATATGTAAATATTGCACTGAGGATATAGTAATGAGGATCCATGTCAGATCCATGAAAACACACATAACCAACGACCGGATCACCGAGATAAGATTGCCTACACAACATATCCCAGACAATGGTAAGTATATGTATTATGGAACGGAATGTATTCCCGTGTCCACAATATAGTTAACAAACAAAAATAAGCATATGTATAGCAGGGGGGCAAGCCTCCCTGCACCCCCATGTGGGGGGCTGTGCCCCCCACACCCTCCCTACATAAATATACCAACTCCGAGATCACACCACATTGCAGAAATGGGAATACATCCCATTTCCCAATACTCACCATTGTCGGGGCTGTATTGTGTCGGCGATCTTGTCTCGGTGATCCGGTCATTGGTTAAGTGTGTTGTCGTGGACCTGATAGGTTCCCGGTAATGAAGTACCTTTCCTACCATTCATGATTCAGAGTTGCAGAATGCTACACAAGTGCACACTGCACACATAGGTTACAAAAGGGCAAGCATCATTGTTTCTACCCATGTTGTAATTGGCAAAGATTCTTGTAGTAGTAGCATGTTTTGTGATTTCTCTCTGAGACTCTTGTTACTGTGGCCCTGCAGCCCACTGCAGGCCAGGACACTTTGTGCCAGTGGCGTAGGCATTATCAGCAAAGTATAACACACTACAGTTTTGAAGTGCAGCAGGTTCTTGATCAACTTTGTGTAGATAGGGACATCATATGGGCTTTAGTGAACTGCTACAGCCCACAAACTAGAACTAGGAGAATATGTGGTTTGCGTATCCTTGTGGATACCAAAGTATGAAGAGCTTTCGCTATAGTTGCCATGGGGACCTTTCCAAGACAGACTGGGGACATATGTGAGTACTTCACAGGCTTCGGTCTTGAGGACAATTCAGCAGTTTCTTGAAGTTATTCATACCCATGTGGATGACCATGTCTGTTTTTCACAGACGCTATAAGAAACAGATGCCATTACCATCGTGCGTGAGTTTTTTATACTGTGGCACTCTTCCCTGAGGTGTTTTGTGCAGTAGATTGCACTGATCTAGCTACTGGGGCCCCAAATGGCCCACAGGGATAAAACTACCATAACAAAAAAGGCTTTCATTCCATCAACTGCATGTGATGTGTAGTGCACATGGTTTTATCACCAGTGTCTCAGCCATGCATCTTGGGTGTACCCATTATTCCTATATTTGGCCCACTTTTACTCTACTGACACTTTCTGCATGTGCAAATACCACATGGATACTTATTAAGTGAGTGCAATATGTCACCAAACACCTCCATAGGTAATTGTACAACAGTAAGAAAAGTGTAATGCATTATCTCTGCATCTCCTTATGTTACTTCCCCACTTATGTTTTTCAGGAGATGCAGGCTATCTACTCTAACCTTGGCTTACAATACCAGTACAGATCCCACAGGAAGCTGCACAGGAACAGTACAACACCACCCTGTCACAAAAACATATTGTGATTAAGAGAGTGTTCAGACTGCCCACAGGAAGCTGCACAGGAACAGTACAACACCACCCTGTCACAAAAACATATTGCCATTAAGAGAGTGTTCAGACTGCCCACAGGAAGCTGCAGAGGAACAGTGCAACACCACTCTGTCACAAAAACATATTGCCATTAAGAGAGTGTTCAGACTGCCCACAGGAAGCTGCAGAGGAACAGTACAACACCACCCTGTCACAAAAACATATTGCCATTAAGAGAGTGTTCAGACTGCTTAAATCCCATTTCCATTACCTGGAAAAGTATGGGGTGGGTTTTCAGTATACCCCAGCTACTGCATACAGAATGTTTCATGCATCTTGCATTCTCCTCAGTATGATTCTTCATCAGTCCAGGCCACCAGAATTTTACCAAATGCAGCTGTCTCCCATGTACCACCTGGAACCTGCAGCAGTGAGGACAGTGATAGCAGCTAGCTGATACCAGCAGTACCAAACCCCATTACACAGGCTCATGCAAGGCACACAACAGCATAGGTGATATGGTGTCATCTGTTATACAACTATGGACCTTGGTGGACATTATGTGAAAACTTGAAGTTACAAATGCAAGGCTTGATGCATGAAAGTAATGGCATAGTCATTGGCTGTCTCATGGCATCAGTCCACTGTCTTGCCTCCCACTCTACCCATGCTAGTATAGTTGTTGACAGACATGTGAACAAGTAATAAACCATTTATCTTTGTCTGATACACTATTCATGCATATGTATGTAGCTGTACATTTACTGGTACAGGTGAATATAAGGACAATGCAGTGTGTGATACGTACCATGTTACATCTCTGTCTGTATTCAAGGATCAGTGATAATCCTGATGTACCTTTTGGAGAGACATTCACAGAGGTATACTGTACTGCTATCACAAAATGGTTAACTGTTCCAATGTCCCACTTCAAACTGAGCATACTTATCTGCTCTAGCACCAGAGGACTCACCTGATGGGGTGGTCCAAACTGCCAGTATCCAGTACACCTTGGATAGTGCCTATGGCATCTTCATCAACATCATGATCATCACCCTAAAAGGATATGAAACACTCCTTATCAGGCAAGAGGCTATACTCTGGTAAAAGACAGTTACCAGTGACCTTGCATGCAATGGGGCACCACATCGTTTACTGTCCTACTACACTGCCAATATCTGTTTTTGTCATTCAATGTCATTTCTTTCTGCTAGCACATGGTTACACACTTTAGCATACTTTGCCTATTTAGGACCTCATCTACCAAGGAAACATTGTCTATAGTTTTTAAGTGGCTCCACAAGGATTTGGGTTTCCTCAGTAAGTGAAGTTATAATGCCTGTGTTTTTTTACTTTGCTGTTGTGACACAATCCATGCTCTGCATGCCTGACTGTGCTTAGCAGTACTATGTTACTTTGTCTAGCTTTACAGAATGAACTTCCGTGTGTGTGTGTGTGTGTGTGTGTGTGTGTGTGTGTGTGTGTGTGTGTGTGTGTGTGTGTGTCTGCGTGTGTCTCTGTGTGTAAATGCATGCATGTGTGTGTTTTTCTGTGTTTGAACAGTGCTGTGTGTCATTTGCATTTACACTACTGTACTTTAGAACTGCATGGTATGTGAGAGTACACTATTTAATGTTTGTGGAGGGGAGCCTACAAAGTATTTAAGGGTGTGTCAGCATCAAATCTTAACTTTGACACACATATTAACATGACTATTAAAACCGTTAACAGAAAACTTGGCTCACTTTATAGGATAAAATCCTTCTTCACCCCTGAAGCCAGACCCACCATTGCCCATACCCACCTGATCTCTACCCTTCTCTATGCTTCATCTATTTATACAAATCTTTCCAAAACTAACCTAAACAAACTGGCAACTTCCTACAACAACATAGCCAGCTTTGCTACAGGTTCACCATATAGAACCCATCACTGTTTAAATCTCAAACTGCTAGGATGTCTAGAACTCCAAAACCAGCTACTATTTCAGTCTCAAACTGCTAGGATGGTTAGAACTCCAAAGTCAGCTACTATTTCAGCAACTTACAATTACTCATAAGATTCTCTTTCATACCAATAATACTCCTCTTCTTAGTAGCATAGTCTCTCCTTATAGAAATCTTATTACCCTTCGCTCAGCAAATAAATTACAAGTCATCTTGTTCTTTCAGCTGTTCCCGTTAGGGGTAGCCACAGCGGATCATCTGTTTCCATTTCTTCATGTCCTCTGCATCGTGCTCTTTCACACCAACTGCCTGCATGTCCTCTCTCACCACATCCATAAACCTCATCTTAGGCCTTTCTCTTTTCCTCTTACCTGGCAGCTCCATCCTTAGCATCCTTTTCCCAATATACCCAGCATACCTCCTCAGCACATGTCCAAACAAACGCAATCTCGCCTCTCTAGCTTTGTCTCCAAACTGTCCAAACTGAGCTGACCCTCTAATATACTGATTCCTAATCCTGTCCATCCTAGTCACACCCAATGCAAATCTTAATATCTTTAACTCTGCCACATCCAGCTCTGACTCCTGCCTTTTCGACAATGCTACCGTATCCAACCCATATAACATAGCTTGTCTCACTACCCTCTTATAGACCTTCCCTTTCACTCTTACTGGTACCAGTCTGTCACAAATCACTCCTGACACTCTTCTCCACCCATTCCACCCTGCCTGTACTCTCTTCTTCACCTCTCTTCCACACTCACCATTACTGTGAGCTGTTGATCCCAAGTACTTAAACTCATCCACGTTTACCAACTCTACTCCCTGCATCCTCACCATTCCTCTACCCTCCCTCTCATTTACAAACTTATATTCTGTTTTACCCCTGCTGACCTTCATTCTTATCCTCTCTAAAGTATATCTCCAGGGTCTCCTCAACCTGGTCCTTACTCTCACTACAGATCACAATGTCATCTGCAAACATCATAGTCCACGGGGCCTCCTGTCTGATCTCATCTGTCAACCTGTCCATCACCACTGCAAATAAGAAAGGGCTCAGAGCTGATCCTTGATGTAATCCCACCTCCACCTTAAACATATCTGTCACTCCCACCACAGTCCTCACCAATGTCACACTACCATCGTGCATATCCTGTACCACTCTTACATACTTCTCTGCCACTCCCGACTTCCTCATACAATACCACAACTCCTCTCTAGGCACCCTGTCATATGCTTTCTCCAAGTCTACAAAGACACAATGCAACTCCTTCTGACCTTCTCTGTATTTCTTCAACAATACTGTCAGAGCAAACATTGCATCTGTAGTGCTCTCTCCTGGCATGAAACCATACTGCTGATCACTAATCATCACCTCCCTTCTTAACCTAGTTTCTACTACTCTTTCCCATAACTTCAAGCTGTGACTGATCAATTTTATCCCTCTGTAGTTACTGCAGCTCTGCACATCATCCTTATTCTTAAAGATAGGTACCAAAACACTTTTTCTCCACTCCTCAGGCATCCTCTGACTTTCCAAAATTTCATTAAACAATCTGGTTAAAATTTACAAGTAACCATCCAGAAATCCCTTAATGAAGCAGGGGACTCCCTCTTCTCTAATTCCGTGGGTACGATTTGGAACAGACTCCCCAGCAGCCTACAGTTACTTTCATCATTACCACTCTTCAAGCACCAACTAAAACTACACCTCAAAGCACAATGGTTATGCCCATGTACTAACCCAGATTAACACTAACTGTCGAGTATACTGCTTTTTACCCTTCTGTAACCCACTAGTGGGCAAATAAACCCTCCTCTTAGTTAATATTGTAGTTTCTTATTCCCTTCTTATTTCATGTAACTTACTTTGTACATTTCTAAAACCCTACTCCTGCTCCTGACACTTTCATTGTCAGTATTTGTATTAATACCACACATGTTATATATGTGTAAAGTTCTAAATAGGCATAATGACTAGTTAGAGCCTCTCATCTCTTCCCTACTTTTCTGTATAACAAATGTCAAACTATATACCTCAGATATATGCTTCTCAAACTACTGCATTGCCAAAACCCACATTCATGTTTTTCTATTGATGTTAGTTCCCTCTATGCTAGCTAACAGCTATAATATATTTAATCATTTTTTAGTGTTTTGTGCCTTTACTCCTCGATGTTAGTCTGCAGCTTTACTGTATTTGTATTTTTAACATGCATTAGTTTTATGTTGCTGTAATTTTAACATGCATTAGTTTTATGTTGCTGTATTGCCTTGTATTCCTGTTACATTAGTTTAATCTTGGAGCTTATCTTCCCGGGCCTCTACTGAAAATGGACATGTATCGAGTTGGACTAGCCCGGTCAACAAATGTAAAATAAAATGTAAAATAAACTAATAATAAAAATTAGAGTCAATTATGTCAGTACACAGTGATCATGTCCATTTCTATTGCTAGGAGAAAGGACACTGAGACATAATTATGTTCCCTGAAGCATATAATACAAATATTCCTAACCTAGGCATGTTGGTTCACACAACTGTATGAATGAATGAATGACATTTTGAAATACTACTACTAACACCCATTATACCATAAATGGGATGTGCTTTTTACCCTATAAGCACTTTCAGAAAATGATTTACGTGTTCACCTTGACCTGCTGCATTTCTGCTTTTAATGTTATTTGTTTTTTGCTTTGTCTTTCTGACAAAATTCCCCATAACCAAGCAAACATATCATAAAAATGGTGACATGTTTTCTGTTTTTGTTTGCTGAATTATATCAGTTTGCACATTTTACAGTCAAATGAGGCTTTCTTGCAAAAAGCTCCATGAATCTCAGCACTGGCCACATCTGCATAGCTCTGTAACTTTGTACTCAACTTGTCATATGCATGGATAGGCTTTATCAAGTGTGAACGTGTACTTCCTTTTAACTCATGCAAGTGCATGACTTCACTTTATTCAATAATGCAGAACTTCTTAGCCAAATATGCTGCCTGCTATCAGTTGTATGCATGATTCCCACTCTTATCAGTCTCACCTTCAGAAAAAATGTCACAATTTCGCTTGACCTTGAACAAGTAAATGACTTCAGCAAAAGCCCGTGGCAGATTCCTCACTTTTTAAGTTGAAATCTTACTATAGCTACACATAAATATGTACAGGGAAGGACTGGATGGTGCCCAGAGTGGGCAGTTTAAAAACATTGACATCTGGACTGACCTGGCAGATGTAATGAGCCAGGTAACTGGCATTCTTAGGTCATGGGAACAATGTAGGCATAGATATGAGGATCTGAAGAGAAAGCAGCCACACACTGTTAATCAGTGAAAGGCAGTAGTTCAAAAGAAGGTTCTGGTGTCCTTCAGTATCTTTACCTCTGCTGTCACTATTGTGCTTTTAAGATGGCTGTCTTTGTCTGCTTCTGTAGCTTTCTTCTGACCTTTATACTGTATAGATGAGTGCACATTCTAGCATATTGCTAATATTTCATGATGAATTGCAGTTATATTTAATTTGGTATTCCTTGTTTTCTAACCTGGTTATTAGTGCATTCCATATATTTGGTGTTGTATTCCTCTGCAGACTTATATACACAGGAGGATACAGTTCTGTAGTGGGTGACCCATACTATGCCCACTTGTCCAGTCACTGCTGACCCATAATGGATATTTCAGGAGCATCAGTTCATACTTGCATATGTATAATGGCATGGCTATTGTTGGCTGGCAGACTTAATGCCATCTATACATTTTGTGACAGGAGGGCTGCTGTAGAAGTATAAGATGGCTGTGTGTACATTGTTACAGATTATACTTTAGAAGGCATCTCACATCATTATGTCCATTGTGAGCCTGTGGCAGTAGCTGTGACAGAGCATTTACATACAGCACACTGTTCTTTTTATCATGTACTGCCAGTGCCTTTGCTGTGTTAATAATGTCCCTTTTTAACAGAACGGGCTAGGATTGAAACCAACACATGCATGTATCACTGGAGAGTCGAGCCCCTGGTCCCCTCACCTGGTACCAACAGGTGTATGTACCACATGAGGGTACAGCACCTTGTCCCACAACCTAGTGGGTCTGCTCTTTCATTCCTCATGTAATTGTATCATTTTCAATGCACTTAATGTTTGCTTTCTTCCTATTATGTCTCCTTCTGCAGCTCAAGAACAGCATAGGGCACCTCAGCTGTAGCCCACCACTGCTGTACTTTGAGAATGTTCACCCCATATGATGTATCCTTGGAGTATCTTATCTGGGAGATATGAAGGTTCCTCTCCAGTGGGTAGTCCAAGATGTGCACTCCTGTCTGGGCAATTCCAGCTGCAGTTAATGATGAGGGCTGCATTGGAGAGAGTGCTGGAGAAGCAGTGGGGCACATATCAGCACCTCCTTCAGGAACATCATCAGGCTCTGGACACCAAACCAACACAGACCAGCTTCTCGACAACATTTGACATTTCTTGTCCTCACAACCCTAGGTGGGAGTCAGGGGACTAGTCTATGGGCCACTTTAGACATGCAATTGCCCTGTGTCCCCCTTTTACACCCTATCATCTATGCACCCATCCTATTGTGTCATAACTACTCCTTGTGCATTGTCCCACATCTTCCTCATCTCCAGTTACCCTTCCACTGCCCCCCCCCTTGTGTGGTATTCAAACATTGCCTGTCTCCTTATATACATTTTATCTTAAACCCATATCCCTAATTTTAAACCCTACTCTTGCTTTACTAAATTCTTTCCTGTCTTTCTCTCATACATTGTAGAAAACGGGGTTTATCCCACCAATAATACAGGAAACAAAGATAACAATAAAAAAACATGTCCGAGTTCTAAAGCAAGCTTTTCCTTTAAGTGCAAATACTGCTACTGAGTTATTAATTTAGAGCACGTTTTACAGTTTTTTTTAACAGGAAGAAAATGTCCAGTGCTCTGGGCATTTGCCTGTTACATCCTTATTAGAGATGGTTTTCTGACTGGCTGTTGACTTTAAACTTTGGTCTTATATTCCTCTGCATAGCATTGCCTAGTGCAGTATTTGACTGAGGTGATTGGTGTAACACATAGCTGCTGCAGTCGCTAACCACTTGGACATGTTTTTACCATGGTTGGCCTTCTATCAGTCCCAGTGATAACTTGAAAGTGATCTTGTAAGATATAGTTCTAACTGTATAATATTTAAATGAAAATATTGCTAATCTGTTATTAATGCTTATTTGTGCTAGAATTGTATTCAATTAGAACATTGGCATTTCCTGTTTTTGCTTAAAACATGATATATATATATATATATATATATATATATATATATATATATATATATATTTTTTTTTTTTTTTTTTTTTTTTTCCCCCCTCTGTGTCAATTTGCTCCAGGCCTTAATACAGATGGTTTTGTAATTGTATTTTAGATTTGTATTGGCAGATCATATACTACTCTGTACAGCATGATCTACTGCTCTGTTCAGGTGGGTTGCTTTGGATGTACGTAGCTGCTACAGTTACTTGCTGGATTTGACTTGCTTTTACCTGATTTGATCTTCTTCTAGATCCAATACCACTAAGGGCAAGACTACTTTAAGAGCGTTTGCCATTTGTGTGCTGTAGAAGTGTAAATGTTTGCTAAGCTGTTACTACTGCTTATTTGTTCCAGACTTTTATTCATTTATAAAGTCTTTTCTTACTTTGCTAATTATAGAAGGAAAGTTGCCAGCATTCTGGCCATCTGTATGCTAGTGACATTGTACAGTTTTATGATCCATTGTCACCTGCATACTTTTTAAGTGCAAACTCTGATAATCTAGGACTAGGGCATATTTATATTAGAGAGGTATTTGCTTAGAGCACTTCTTGTTGTTAAACTGTAAGAGAAAGAAAATGACAAGCCCTTTTTACTGCAAGAGAAGGAGAATTGCCAGATCTTATACAGTTTTGTCAGCCATTGAAATCTGCAAGTGCAGAGACTTCTGTTCTTTGATGTCCTGTTATTTGTGTCGTTTTTTTTTTTATTTATTTAGAATACATTTTGTTCTTTTTCCATTAAGTGATTTTGTTTGTTTTACACTTCAGATATTTTTCCAGTTGATTATTGACTTTCAGCTTGCAGTCTCACATTGTGCCGCATTATGTCAGATAGTGCTCTATTTATTTCAGTTGCACATAGCTGATACTGCTGCAAAATGGCTTCAATGGCATTTAAATGTCTTGACCTTCCAGAAGTACCAACAACACCACAGAAATGACTCCTTTAAGATCTATTGATATGCTCTCTCCAGCAGGGTGTGTGCAAGGGAGTTGTAAGGAGGTTCACTGGAAACATAAACAAGGCATACTTACAGCAGGCCCATGCAAAAGACATTCTGAGTCAACTCCATCCACCTACGATTTATTTTAGACAGAAACTTTCTACCACCTCTGCCCTTGTGCTTTAAGAGGTTCACTGGAAACATCCTTAAAGCATAAACAGAATAGGCTCATCCAAAAGACATTCTGAGTCAGTTCCATCCAACCACCATTTTTTGTAAAACAAGAAACATCTTTATTTAATTATCACTTATGACATAGGCAATTATACATTTATATAAATAAAAACAAACCATATTGACATCATTTTAGTTGCAAACATATACGCATCTTTATATTATATAATTATATACCTGTTTCCATCTCAGTAGTAGAGCAGGTAATGCACTCAAGTTTGGAATAGAAGTTGTGTGTTCTATTCCCAAAACAGGTATTTGGATTAATTTTCCAGTACTGACACTGCACTGCAAGAAAAGGGGATGTCCTGGCCA
Source organism: Protopterus annectens (assembly GCF_019279795.1). Lineage (NCBI taxonomy): Eukaryota > Metazoa > Chordata > Ceratodontiformes > Protopteridae > Protopterus > Protopterus annectens. The sequence goes on from NC_056729.1 coordinate 316,331,771, forward strand.
AATCTACCCTAGTCAGAATGAATATCACTTCAGGTTAGGGTAGGCAATTAGCATAATGGTTAAGGTACTTACCTTACAAACACAAAATACAGGGTTTGATCCACACTTAAAATAGCTCACAAAAGTAATTAACCTAATACTAATCTGTAAACCTATAATCTGTCTGGTCATTGTCAGACGAATATTATAGAGCTCATTCAAATCCACTCTTCTTTTAAACCTCATCCCTCCTTTGCAAGTATTGTTTCCACAATTCCCATTTTTTCTAAGTAATTTGCTCCTACCCTTTTCTAAAGATCCCAATTCCAGTTGTTTTATTTCTGTTACTATATTCACTACTTCCAGTAGGTTGGTTTAGACTTTGATTTCCATTTTCTAGCAATTGCTTTTTGGCAGCCACCATAATTAGACTCAACAAGGCCTTACTATGTCTAGGCAATTCCGATTCTGTATCAAAGCTCAAAAAATAATTTCCTTAGTTACATCAATTTCCTCACCCAGTATTTCTCACAGAGCAGTATGTAGGGGATCTTTAAAATCTGCCAACTCACTATACTTCCAGAAAGTATGTTCCCAATTCAACCCCCATTTTTTTGGACAGAAACTTTATACTACCCCTGTCCTTGTGCTTTAATAAGTGTTTGTCAACCAGTCCTTTCTACATGTATTTTAGCCTGCACAGTGACTAGTGTGCAGACAAGTGCTTCGGTATCCTAGTTTGTAATCAATAGCTTTACAGTCTGCAAACCCACCTCCACATCCTGCTGGTCAGCTTTTACTCTCTGCTTCCTAAAAGACACTGACATTACACCTTCCTGTTCTTACTCAACTACGTCTTTCCCTTATATTTCCTTCACTTGTTCTAGATGTGCCACTCCCATTATTGGTCTCCTCCTGTTTCTCTTCAATGGTACTGCATGCCTTCAAGGAAGTCACCCTTGGTCTCCCTTTCTTTAGTTTACTTCTCCTTACCCCGATACTTACTAAACCATGTTCAGCTGTGAGCCAGTATTTGTGCCTGATTCCCCACTCGCTCAGTACTCTCATCTTCCTCTTTAAGTGTTTTTATTTAAGTATGTTTTTGTTTTTATTTTTCTGTAAAAATGGTACTGCAAGTAAATAGCTCTATAATGTATGTGACAGTGAAGTTTGCATTTCAAACATCTTTCTGAGGCCTATATTTTATGTATATTATTTATAAACATTTTGGCAGCACAAAACAAATAACTTTGTTCACTATTACTCCATTGTCTTAGACCACAGCAGCTCCATTTGTAGTTTCCCCTTCCAAATGGGCTCCATTGGTTGTTTTTAGAAGTCCGGTGTCTCCCTTGCTTAAGGTTACTTCTACTTTACCCCAGGCATTTGTTAAACCACTTTCAGTTCTTAGCCAGTGTTTTATTTTTCCTGATCTGCAGTCCTGCATTTTGAGCTTAATTATTCTCATTGGTTTGGTGGTCTTTGGGGAGGGGGAGGGTAGCCTAGCCTGTGGATGTAGTAATTCATAGTTCATAGAAACCTGCTTACCATTAGACAATTGCTTAAACAGACAAGTACAGTTTTTAATGTTGTATATCATTATTAGTCAGGATAATTTGATATTGCATTATACACTCTCCTCACACTGGTGAAATGATGATGTCTGTGCAGTCACTGACACATGGTTCAAAGCCAAGGACAGAATACTGGCAGTGCAAGGCTATAACGCCTTCTCCACATTCAGACCAGCTACTACACAGACAAAGGCTAAAAATGAAGGTGTTTCAATTTACATCAACAATAAATATACCTCAAGGCTGGTCTAACAGGACAATGCACTTAAGCTTCTCCATGTTCAAATCACCATAGGCAAAATCACATACGAATTCCTTGCAAGCTATAGATCTCCCATATATGACCCAGGAAACCTATAACATGTATTTAAACTTATTGGAAACACTCACCATCCAACCCAACCCCATATTCATGGGGGACACTAATTACCCCACTATTAAATGGAAATCATATACAATACGAATGTACAGGCACAGAGATTCATGAATTTTGTAAACACAAACTCTCTGGACCAGGCTGACAATACACCAATCAGGGATGCAGATCTGTTCTTTGCTAATATGGAAGAGTGTGGCATGCTCCCTTGTGTAATGTCTTCTCTGATAAGGTCAGGCCACATATGGTCTCCTTTGAAGTAAAAATAAAACCTGGAACCCCCATCTAACCTTAGAATATTCAGGCACTACTCTAAGGCTACCTTCTTACTATTAAGTGGTATCCTGGCAAAATTTCAAGCCCCCATAAACTCGAGAACACTGCTGTCTACATGTAACTATTCACAGAATGCCTATGCAAGCAAGTCAATAGCTGCACAAAGGAATCTGTACCCAACAGGAAGAAGTACAGAATTGACTCAAAAAACAAGGCACCTTTGTGGAATTACATCATCAGTAGGCTGTATAACAGAATGAAGAAAATCATGGCAAAAATTAGGAGATACAGCACCTAGCAGGATAAAAGCACTGTCCTCAAAATAAACAAACAACTCAGAGGACAAATAAAGCTTACTAAAGCCAACTTTGAGGTAAATGTGACCTCCCAGGCCAAGATCTACTACAACGCATTCTTTATCTATGTACACAACCTCAAAGGCAATACACGATTGTGCGTAGAGCCCATTGTTAATGGAACCATCTATACTGAACCAGAAGATATAACAAACCCACTGGCTGACAAATTCAGCTCCATCTTTAACCCACTCACCCATCAAACTTCCCTCAAGAAATCTCATCAACTATAACTCCCCCTGCTATCACTAGGGAAGAGATCCTTAATGCCCTCTCTAAAGTCAAGAACACTGCATCACTGAGCCCAGACAATATCCCAGGATGCCTTCTAAATAGCATGAAACATGACCTTTTAGGCCTTCTGGGACTGGTATTTAACTGTAGCCTCCAAACAGGCTTTGTGCCTCTCAAACAGAACACAGCAACAGTCATCCCTCTGCACAAAGGTGGGCCATCTACAGACCCCGGAAACTACAGACCCGTAAGACTCATTACTCTCATTTAGAAAACAACAGAAAGAATTATCTTGGAAATAATCAATACTGGCATAGGATACCTCCATACACTGGACCCAACTCAGTTTGGTTAGGGCAAGTCATGCCTCTTCCATCTGGTGGACTTATTTGTGAAGGTCACCAAAGCAATTGATGAGATCAAAATGATTCACACTGCCTACCTTGATCTGGCCAAGCATTTAAGACAATACCACACTGGCATTGCCAACAAAAACATGAGGTTATGTATAAACCCTTATGTCACCCACTAGATAGCCAGCTGGCTCACAGACAGGACCCAGGAAGTTAGAACTGGGAGTCCAGTTCTACAAAGAGGCCAGTCACAAGTGGAGTCCCTCAGGGATTGGTTCTGGAACCGGTCTTTTTTTGCATTTACTTCTCTGAAGTCAAGGCCAGTGTCGATGGCCTCTGGCTGACTAAATTTGCATATGATTGCTAATTAGAAGCAGTCAAAGAATCCCCCACCAACACAAATGTTCTCTAAGAAGGGCTGCCACACACAAATAACTGGTGGCAAAGCCATTGACTAAAACTAAATGCCAAGAAATGCATAATAGTATCCTTCAGGAAGGCATCCACCCCTGGTAACTATCATACTGACAACACACCCCTAAGAGTTGACCCAGTAGTCAGAGACTTGTTGACACACATAGAGAGTAATCTAGCTTTTGACCATCACATGTCTACAGTAATGAGGAAATCAGTCTATGTTGTCCAACTTATAAACAAAGGTATGACATCTAGGTCCAAGGAAGTCATTGCTCCACAGTTCTCGGCATCGGCATTCATCAGGCCTATAACTGAGTACATTACTCCTTTTGTATGTACCTAACCAGGCATATCCAACAACTGGAACAGCTACAGAAGTTCCTCACTAAAAAAATACTGGGCATAAATAACATGTCCTATGCAGGCCACCTCAAGGCTCTATCTCTCCATTCAATCTCCTTCAAGCTGTTGAGGGAAGATCATTGCCTGTCATACAAAGCATTGTCAGATCACACCCTGATGGATCTCCTGCATATCTGCAAAACAAACAGTACAAAAAATTACCCATTCTAAAATCTTAAATCTTGCCTGTGATATAAATAGGACCTAATGGAGAGACAGGTATGTATCCCAGAGACTACCCCTTCTCTGGAAAAGGCTCCCCCTCCATGTGAAGCAGAATTCCTCCCTAAACTAATTCAGGTGTAACTTGGACAACTGGATGAGAAGAAAGAAATTTATACCTGATTTGCCACCCGTGTGTCTCATGGACACAGGCAACCCATAAATGGTTAATCTCCCAGGCCCCTGCGTGTAAATGTTTAATCTCCCTAGCCCTTACTTATACTTATCAAGGGTACCAGAACTTGTCAGAGATTTAAGGTGCATAGCTAGCTGTAAAAAAGGCCCTTGTGGCCATTAGCCTAGTACACACATATAACACTATGACTAACAGTGGATAATTCATTTAAATTACAAATTAAAGATACAAATGAAAATAGTGAATATGTTTGGTATTATCTGAATGGAAGCACCTACCACTGCTCAAAGGCCACTTCACCAATTGTTTTTGTGACCTTACCTTCCTGCTTGGTGTAATCCTCTCTATTTGTCCTCACTATGCTTTGTCTCTTTCCACTCTACCCCAATTTCTACCCACCCCTACTTTCCCCAATAGCCAAGTCTTAAACATCCAAAGCCATATCCATCTAGACAGCTAACCAAACAATTAAAACAAACATCTAGTTAGCATATACCAAAATGTCCTTTTTAGCTATCAAGTAACCTTTAGCCACACTCTCACATGCTCTCACTGTCATTCTGCCATGGCCTTTCTACATTTACCAATCCTGATAACTCTTTCTTTCCTAGCCCACCTGACCTCCTTTCTCAGCCACATCAAAACAAAGCATATTCTCCCACCACAATCAATGTTTATACTACTTAATCTATCACCACAGTTGGGGCCACAACACAGCCCTCCATAACTCCTTCACTCTACCCTACCTCCTTCATTCACGATTTCAAGACTTAACATCCAAACTCTACAAACCGTAAAACAAAAATAAACTTCAAGAAAAACCTCCCATGTCCCCTAAACATATATCTATTTGCCCTAAACATATACCCCATACCTTATCAAATTAACATTAAATGGTGACCAACACCCCAATATAGGACCAAATACAACTTCCTCAGCTAAAAAAAACATTCTAATTGCAAATTGTATACCTGGATATTTGAAGCATTTGGAAGAAAATGAACAAGCTGCATGCATGGATTGCCCAACACTCTCTTGAGATAATAATAATTACAGAAATGTGGTTCAAGCCTCATATTAAAGCTGAAGAAAGACTGATACCCAGTTACAACATAGTAAGGATAAATTGGCAAAATACCTGGACAATGCCCGTCAAAATGGGGGGACAAAGGCCCAAAAATAGGGACATATTTTAAGTATTGCTCTTATAAACTTAGAAAGTTGCTAGAGTAACAGGGTTTGTTTTAATATACATTTTCTGAAAGATATGAAGTCTGAAACTCAAATGTGTGTCATTATTTAGTGACTCAATCCTCAAATCATTCTGATTTGCCAGAAAACCTCAAATTTTATGTGGAACAGACCAAAAATATGAGCCAAAAATCTGGATCTTCTGCAAAATTCTGGACAATTAAGAGGTATGACTGGTTGTCTCTCAATTGTGATTATCTACAAAATGTCATCAATGTCTATGGCTTCACCCAGCTAATTACATTTTTAACTCACCACATAAACAACACCAAGAAAGGATCAATACTTGATTGGATATTTACCTCCTCCACTAACAACATATCATTCTGCAGCTGTCTCTCTAATGCTCTAAGTGACAATCCTCCTATTCTTTGTCATCAGAGCTCAAAACCACACTCCAAAACTACACAGCCTTAAAGAAGTATTCAGTCTCTCCAACTTCAATAAAGAAACATTTCTCCAGAACCTACAACATATAACTGCTCTCCCCTTCTATGATGATGTTAAACATTTCTCCAAAACCTTCCTTAACATTCTAAACTGTTTAGCCCCTCTAAGAGCAAATCATGTAAAAGCCATACCAGCCCTTGCTGACCATAACCACAAACACAAAACATCTAATGAAAATCAGAAACAAGGCCTGGAATTCCAAGATCAGAAATAAAACACAAAACAACATGCAAGTATTTCAGCAACTCAGAAATGACACTTAATACCAAATAGATAAAAAGCTACTGCACTAACCTTGAGTGTCCAAAAATCCTCCATGTGAAGGCATTCTGGTTGACTATTAACAACATCCTCCTACCAGGCCATGCCACCAAACCTGAACCAACAGTGGCCAACAACACAGAAAATACTGCTACTATCATATCCCAGGGGATTAAATATGTTCAGCATGGGAGGACATGGGTAACAAACCACATTGCTTTGCAAAGCAAATGATGGTCTGCATCTGTCGCCCTTGGACTTCCTAATATTGGCTAAAACTTTATCCATCCCCTTGGAGCATTCTTAGGCAATGCCAAATTGACAAACCAACTGACATAGCAAATAGCACCTAAAAGCTGCCACTGTTCAATGCTAGGAGCCTAACCAAGAAACTCCACACCCTACAAGCTCTCCTCACTCTGGAGACTATAGATATCTGTGCCATTACTGAGACATGGTTTAAATCCAAAGAAAGTAGTCCAGCAGTACAAGGTTTCAGTGTCTTTCACATATTTAAACCATCAGCTGTACAAACAGGGACCAAAGGAGGAGGGGTCTCAATCTACATTAGCAATAAACATAACTCTACGTTAGTTAAACAGGACAATGTCCTGGGAATTATCCATGTGCAACTCACCATAAACAAAGTTTCAAATCATATCCGAGTAAGCTATAGGCCAACCTCCGTGTCCCTAGAATCCCATAGCTCATACCTACACATACTGGAGACATTCACCATTCAATCAAATACCATATTTATGGGAGAGTTTAACTACTCATCTTTAGAATGGGAAACTTACACTGTCTCAGGCACAATGATTCCTGTACCTTAACACAAATACCTTTAACATGCACACCCACCAGAGGTTCCAACATACTGAACCTGGTACTCACCAACATGGGAGAGCACTGCAACCCCCCCCCCCCCCATGTCAAATCCTCACTGGTGAGGTCAGGCCACAAGTTGTCTCCTTCTAAATAAAAAATAAATTATGTAACCCCAGCAAATCCTATAACAGTTAGGAACTATTACAAAGCAAACTACATCCTTTTAAGTGATAGTTTGCCCTTCCCAGCCCTGAGTTGACAACAATCTATGCACAATTGTTCACACAGAGGTTACTAAATGCCTCAGAACTCATAGGTTATGAGCCATGTGTTGTGCAACTGTGGCACTTAAATAGCAGCAGGGATTTGATTAAAAAAACACAAACAAGGACCTGTGCCTAATCAAAAACAGTACACTCTTTTTTTCTTTAAACAAACCTGGACCAGAAAGGGATTCGAGTCCCCTCTACTCTCACTTAAGTGGAACCAAGGCAGCTGTAACTAAAGACTGTAAAAAAGATCAAGAAGTACAGATATTCACCACAGAAACACTCAACTAATGCAGTGAAAAACAAGGTTAATGTAAGTCTTAGCTTTTGTAGAGTTTAGCAGAAACCAGCAACAATCTTCTTCTCAGGTAGTGTGGTTGCCAAACATCTCAGGCACAGATTTTAAAAACTTTAAACAAGATAGCCCTCCAGCCAAATGAAGGCACAGTAGGACTTAAAACAGCAATTCCCAGCTCAAAACGGCATAGGCCATCCTCTCCTGCCACAAGATTGTAGGCCACAAATTTTCTTAATGTAAAATAACTGGTTTGGAGCCCAAGTGCTTACACCAGAGCTAAGACACATTTAGAATAACAGTCACAGTAAGCCTTCAACCAGCAATTCCCAACTCAGAAGAGTGTAAGCTACCTCTCTTGCCAAAAGAGTGTAGACCACAAACATTCCTAATGTCAGACAATTAGTTTGGAGCCCAAGTGCTTAAATCAGAACTAAGTGGCTTAAACTAACAGTTACAGTGTAACCAGGCTACTAACAAGCAGTGTTAAATGCAGCAAATTAAATGCAACTGAACACTTTAAGAATGTGCAGCAAAAGGTAAATAAAGTAGGAAAAAGGCACAAATGCAGTAAAAGCAGCTGAATAAAGTATAATTTTTTTTCATTGTTTTTTTCTAGTTAGTAGGAAACAGAAGAATTTTCAAGTTTAAGAGACTAAGGGGGTGGGGTGAGCACTTCCCAGTTGATCTTTCAATGTTCAGTAGAATGATCAGACTGACAGGAGAGTCCAAAGTCTGATTTATAGTAGGGGCAGGCAACACAAAAGCAGCCATCAAAAGCAGACAGCGATCAGCAATTGTCAGGCAGAAAACAAGTAGTCACACAGCACTACAGTTAAATAAAGATGGCACTAAATATTTGTAGTTAAATGAAAAATGCTATTTCTCAGCTCATTCCAAAAATTAGCTGGATGTTATTCACTGTCGGCAAAATAATTCTTTTCTAAGTGACCCTAGCCAACACCTCTTAAAACTCCAAAAATAACAAAAAACTTAAAACAAAATTAAATGTAAGAGTAGAGATAAAAAATGGAAATAATCAAGTATTAAATGAATAATTCCAATCCACATGAAATGCAGAAAGAGATCAGCAATACTCAGGCAAAGAACAAGTCACACAACTGTATTACCTATCAGCCATGTTTCCACTTCTTAACTCCACAGCAAGTCCTCAACTCAAATATTCTGCCCTCATTTGATCCACTTATATGAAGAGACTCTAGGCTGGAATTGAGGAGTTACGAGAGTGTTAGCCAAGATCATTAAGAAGATAAAAAAATTGCTAATTATCACAGCCAATTACAGTGAGTCTTGGAACATTAAAACAGGCAGAGAACATTACTGCAGCTGATGTTCCAGTAGACTGAGGCTGCCTAAGTCACATACTGTATTCATTCTTGAGTCATCAAAGAAAGAGACAGTGAGTTTTCTTTTGGTTTTCTGTCTTGTCCCCATCCCTCAAGTTTGTGTAACCCTGGAGGAGGTATATATAGAAAATGTGATGTGGGGGCTTACCCTTGCATTTGGGGGTACTGGAGACCTTACCTCATGTAAAAAAAAAGATTTTTTTTTATTCTGTAACCTTGGAAGTGTTATTGTTTTCAGAATGTGACCACCTAAGTGTTATTATCTTAAATTATTTGCATGTTGACCAAACAACACACTGTTAATCACAGTAAATACTGAAAAGACAGAAAATATGAAAAGCAATGCATGCTTAAGGCATTTGGTATTATAATGTCTTTGTCTCAATATCAAAGGGTAGGACTCATAGCACAAGCAGAAAACTAGAATTCAAGGTGGAAGGAGATGATAATGAAACTGGTGGGAAGCTGAAGAATCAAGGAAAGACTGGGATTTTGGATGCAGACCTTTAAGGAGAATATCAATAATCATATAGAATATTATAGTCATAAAGTAGCAGAAAGTATTCTAAGAACTAACCCAACACAGAAATGGAGAAAGAAGATTCTGCTGATAAGGATGACTGCAATTAGGGATACAGACAACAGGCAAGAGGGGGTGAAATTTATTGCAGAAAACTGGCAAATGAACCAAGGTATTGGGAGTAAATAACTGAGAGGGAATGGTAATAGAATGGACAGATGCCAAGAACGTATTTGGACTGCAGGTTAGAGATTACCTTCCCTATCAAGGATTGATATCAGAGTACAGGCAAGGAGAAAGAAATAGGGGAGTTCTAAATGAAAGACCAGCAATGGTAGAGTTTGTACTAGAATCTAGAACAGAAGTTGCCATTAAGAAAGGAATAATTAGTAGAGCATATAAAATATTGCATGATAACTATAAAAATCAATCAGAGGAGGTTATATAGGACTAGGAACAGAGATTGGATAAGCAAGTCACAAAGTAACAATAGGGGGATATATATGTCTCCCAAATATGCAACAAAATCTAGAAGAATTAGAATCTTTGCTTTAGTGTTTACATAGGTATTATTATACCCCAAGTAGACTCCAAAGAATTTTCCTCAGATACTCAGCAAATATTGGAGGTGTGATGGGAAAGAAAGAGGTAACTGGGAACATATTTTCTGGGAGTGTAATGAGCTGACAGACTTTAAAGATTCCCTGCAGGCTGCTGTATTGGAGATACTGGGTGAGCAAATTGGTGTAACTAAGGAAATTACTTCTTTTGAGCTATGATACAGAATCAGAATTGCATAGACATAGTAAGGCCTTGCTGAGTCTAATTATGATGGCTACCAAAAAAGCAATTACTAGAAAATGGAAATCAAAGTCAAAACCAACTTTAGTAGAACTAGTGAAGATAGTAACAGAGATAAAAGAACTGGAAGTGGGACCTTTACAAAGCGTAAGAGCAAATTATACAGCAATAATGTGAGTTGTGGGATCAATGCATGCAGAGGAGGAACAAGGTTCAAAAGAAGGTAGGATTTGAATGAGCTATGTAATATTTCACTGACAATGACTGATTATATTATAAGTGATGTATAATGTTTGCAGCTACAGCTGTGTCAGCATAGTTTGTAATCTATAATGCTTGCAACTGAAATTATGTCACTATGGTTTATTTTCATTTATATAAATGTAAAATTGCCTATGTCATATGGGATAATTTAAAAAAGATGTTTCCTGTTTAAAAAACATACAAAAGGGTAGGGTCCAGTCTAGGTGCTTAAGGCTATGAGCAGCAAAATACTTTAAAATATTTTTTTCAAAACTTTATTAAAACCAAGATACTTTATCAAGATGTTGTATATAGAAGCAGTAGATACACAGTACTAAAAAAAACTTTATACAGAATGCCACAGCAGAGAGGAAACATATTTTGCAATAGTCATGTTTGACTATTGTTGTTGAAGTGGTTAAGCTCCAGTATGGTAAATGAGCACTGCAGGGCATCTGATTCCATTGTTATATAACAGAAATCCAATTCAATTTTTTATCAGAAGGTTTTACATGCTAGAAATTAAACAGGTTTGAAAGACTATGATGGCTTTTTATTTGATTCTAAGTGCAAAACACTGTAACAGTACACAAACGTAGTATTTGGACATTTATTGTCCATTCTTCCATCCAACTGAATCAAAATAATAGCAAAATAATTTTTTTCTGTACTCTTAAGTAAATAGCCCACAGTACAACTTCATGTTATCAGTTTATATGAGCTAAAACTCAACGCATTTAAAACCTGAATATTTTTAGAGAAATTGAACTTTGATATTAATCATCATCAAAGTATTCAAAGGTGAACACTGTTTTATTCAGTTTCTACTGCATGTGGTACACCACCATGTGAACAGTCATGCAGAGCATGGCTATTACATTCATTCTTAGTGTCTACTTTAGCCTATCCTTGGTTGGAGCTCGAGGAGAAGTGTACATAAATACCTACACACACACACACACACACACACACACACACACACACACACACACACACACACACACACACACACACACACACACATGGACAAGTGAATACATGCACACACATGCACATGGGTGTTCACACACACACACACACACACACACACACACACACACACACACACACAGATATGCATACATGCACACAGCCACACACACACACACACACACACACACACACACACACACACACACACATACACACACACACACACACACGGACATGTGCATACACGCACACAAATAAACACACACATGCGCATCGGTGTTCGCACACACACACACACACACACACACACACACACACACACACACACACACACACACACACATGGGCATGTGCATACATGCCCACAGATACACACACACACACACACACACACACACACACACACACACACACACACGCACACGCACGCACATGGACGTGTGCATACATGCACAAAAATACGCACACGCGTGCACATGGGTATTCACACACACACACACACACACACACACACACACACACACACACACACACATGAATATTCTTCTGGAAAATTTGGAGAATTGTCAGTTCAGCTATAAGATGTCTTGTAGATGTGGAAGGAAACTAGTGGATGCAATGAAGACTTGTGCAGTCACAGTGAGAATAAGCAGACACTGTATAAAATACATCCTGATCAAGAAACACACTGAAAGATCATGTGCTGTGAGGTATTAATACCAACCACTGCACTACTGTGCCTCCCCACATCATTGATACTTTCTGTAAATATTAGAAAATGAATAACTGCAATGCTTCACTGAGCTGACTTGTATCAAACACATGCTCTAAAACTAGTGATTTTTGTCACTTCAATGACTGGCCAAGGAGAATATTTTTATTTTTTTTTTCCTGTGGAGTGAAAAAGATTGAAAGATAGTCATTGGAACTACAAACATAAATAATTTTTTGTAATCAAAATTTTAATAGATGAATGATTATTTCAAAGTATTGAGACACAACCAAGTTTTAGATAAACATAATCCTAGACATAGACGTATCAGGACTATTCTGGGTGTGTGCAGATTGTTTTGGTTACTGTGCAGTCTTGTGTTATATTATGATGGTCACTCAAAATAAATTTGTTTTATGTTTGTGTTGTACATTATGACTTATTTACAGAGCTACTTACCTCATGTATGTAAGGGAGGGTTCATTAAACAGTAGCACAAGGCAAGAATGCTATAAAGCTGAAGTTGTTTAATCAGAATCATGCACAAAGTTTGTAGGTGTTCACCTGGGAGACGAAAAAAATACTGGCTTGTTTAGTTAGAAATGCAAGGCTGTGAGATTCAAACCTAAGTGTCATGTTTTGCTGTCCACAGTCTGAAGCTACTTACTAACTTGCACTTTTCTGTAACTCTTGTATTCTTTTATAAAGATGAAGAGGTATTTATAAGAACCAGAAACATTCCACTACCACACAGACATCTGCTGTGGGTAACATAAAGTAGTAGTAGTTAAAACAATAAAAACTAAATGAGCATTCTAAATCACGTGACTGAGTTGAGTGTCAAAAAGAGGAATAAATGTAAATGCAGAAATGTTAGCTTGCATGCTGTGTGACGTTAGATGGCTACCAAAAAAGCAATTACTAGAAAATGGAAATCAAAGTCAAAACCAACTTTAGTAGAACTAGCGAAGATAGTAACAGAGATAAAAGAACTGGAAGTGCGACCTTTACAAAAGCGTAAGAGCAAATTATACAGCAATAATGTGAGTTGTGGGATCAATGCATGCAGAGGAGGAACAAGGTTCAAAAGGTAGGATTTGAATGAGCTATGTAATATTTCACTGACAATGACTGAATATATTATAAGTGATGTATAATGTTTGCAGCTACAGCTGTGTCAGCATAGTTTGTAATGTATAATGCTTGCAACTGAAATTGTGTCACTATGGTTTATTTACATTTATATAAATGTAAAATTGCCTATGTCATATGGGATAATTTAATAAAGATGCTTCTTGTTTAAAAAAAATACAAAAGGGTAGGGTCCAGTCTAGGTGCTTAAGGCTATGAGCAGCAAAATACTTTAAAATATTTTTTTCAAAACTTTATTAAAACCAAGATACTTTATCAAGATGTTGTATACAGAAACCGTAGATACACAGTACTAAAAAAAAAAAAAAACTTTATACAGAATGCCACAGCAGAGAGGAAACATATTTTGCAATAGTCATGTTTGACTATTGTTGTTGAAGTGGTTAATAGGTTCATAGGTTCATAGGTTGATATTAGGCTATCTGCCCTAGGGCATTTATAAGCCTAGCCAGAGTGTGTTTGGCTTTCACCACCCTTTTAGATTAGTTGACTGTGCCTCTGTATAGTAGGTCACAGAAGGTAGCCCTTTTAAGGTTAGTTTACTGTACCTCTGTCAAGCAGGGACACACAAGTGATCCCAGGGGTAAACTTATGATCTCCCATCAACTCGTCAAGATTTCTCTTGAAGAGGGTCAGTGAGGGGCTCTGCCTAACATGGATTGGGATTTTTTTCCAGAGTGAGGGGAGCCTCTGGGATATGAATCTGTCCCTCCAGCATGTCCTATTTATTTCTGTGCTGAGGTTCAAGTCCCTGGAGCGTGTAGCTCTAAGGGATTTGGATTTCCTGAGGTGAAGCATGTCCATTAATTCTGGGTTGGACATGGCTTTATACATCAGACACAGATTGCCTCTGAGTAGGCGGTATGCAACTGAGTAGAGCTGGAGTTTCTTTAGCCAAACTGCATAGGACATCTGTTTGAGCCCCTTGATCCTCTTGGTGAGATACTTTTGGGGTCTTTCCAGTTGCTGAAGGTGTCGGGTAAGTAACATCCCAAACGGGGCATTGTACTCAATTATGGGCCTGATAAGTGATGAGTAGACGGGCACAATGACCTCTCTTGATCTAGATGTGAACCCTTTCGTGATAAGGTGGGCTATATAGAACGTCTTTCTAACCACTTTGGCAACGTGATTGTCAAAGGAGAGATTGCTATCTACTTGGGTCCCCAAGTCCCTAATTATTTCTTCCGTACTTAATTTATTACCACCTATGTGGTAATTTGTAGGCACTTTGTTTTTCCCAAAGGGGATGACTATGCACTTTTTGGCATTTAGCTTTAGGCCATGGCTCTGGCACCAGTTATCCATCTCTGTGAGACCCTTTTGGAGGATGCTTGTGTCAGCCAGAGAGTCGATTACAGCACCCAGTTTGCAGTCACCTGTGAACTTGGTCAGCCATAGTCCACCAGTGTTAGCCTGTACCTCGGAGAAATATATTCCGAACAAGAGAGGTCCCAGAACTGAGCCTTGTGGGACACCACTTGTAACTGGTTTAGAGTCTGACATGGCACCTGCTATTCTGACCATGTGGGTTCTATCCCTGAGCCAGTTTGCAACCCATCTTGTGACATAGGGGTTGATATTTAAGCTGGTGAGCTTATTTATGATGCCCGAGTGGGATATTGTGTCGAAGGCTTTTGCGAGGTCCAGGTAGGCTGTGTGGACTACCTTCCCTTCATCTATGGCTTTGGTAACTGTTTCAAAGAAGTTGACCAGGTTCAAGAGGCAAGATCTGCCCTTAACAAAGCCAAATTGGGTAGGATCCAGTGTCTGGAGGTTCCCAATGTCTTTGTTTATGACTTCCATGATGATACGCTCCATAGCTTTGCAGACCAGGCTAGTCAGGCTTATAGGGCGATAGTTTCCAGGGTCTGTTGTGGCACCACCTTTGTGGAGTGGGACCACTGTTGCTGTATGCCATTCCTTGGGTACATATCCTGTAGTAAGGCTGAGATTGAACAGTAACTTTATATGAGGGTTTAGTTCTTCTTGGAGCTCGTGCAAGATGCAGCCCAGGACACCGTCTGGTCCCATTGATGCTGTGTTTTTTGCTTTGGAGAGGGCAGCTCTTACCTGTGCATCTGTGATCTCAGGAAGGCTACACTCTGTTGGGATAGACATTTGCTCTTTTGGGGGCGGGGGGGGGGGGTTTGCACTGAACCTTTCTGCCAAGATGTTGGCAATGTCTGTGGGTTCAGTGTATTTTTTGTCATTTTGCACTAACTCAGAGCATATCTGGGAGTATTTGGAAATTTATTGTCCATTCTTCCATCCAACTGAATCAAAATAATAGCAAAATAATTTTTTTCTGTACTCTTAAGTAAACAGACCATAGTACCACTTCATGTCATCAGTTTATATGAGCTAAAACTCAACACATTTAAAACCTGAATATTTTTAGAGAAATTGAACTTTGATGTTAATCATCATCAAAGTATTCATAGGTTCATGGGTAGGTACTAGGCTATCTGCCCGAAGATATTTATAAGCCTAGCCAGAATGTGTTGGCTTTTGCCACCCCCTTAGTTTAGTTCCCTGTGCCTCTGTCCAGCAGAGCCACTGAAGTGATCCCCGAGGTAAACGTTCTGTTTCCCATCCACTCGTCAAGATTTCTTTTGAAGAGTGTTAGCGAGGAGCTCTGCCTAATGTAGATTGGGATCTTGTTCCAAAGCATGGGAAGTCTCTGGGACAGGAATTTATCCCTCCAGCACATCCTATTTATTGTTGTGGTGAGGTTTAGATCCCTAGAGTGAGTGGCTCACGGGGATGAGGTTTTCTTTAGGTGGAGCATGTCCATCAATTCTGGGTTGGACATGGCCTTGTATGTCAGGCAGAGATCACCTCTGAGTAGGCGGTATGCAACGAGTACAGCTGTACTTTCTTCAGTCGAGCTGCATAGGGCATCTGTTTGAGGCCAGTGATCCTCTCGGTGAGGTACTTCTGTGGTCTTTCCAGCTGTTGCAGGTGTCTTGTAAGGTGCATCCCAAATGGGGCATTGTACTCTATGATGGGTCTGATGAGTGATGAGTAGAGAGGTACAATGACCTCTTTTGATCTGGATGCGAACCTTTTTGTGATTAGGTGGGCCACTTAGAAGGATTTTCTAACCACTTTGGCAATGTGATTATCAAAGTTGAGATTACTATCTACTTGGGTCCCCAGATCCCTTATTACGTCTTCCGTATTTAGGGCACTACCATCTATGTGGTAGTTTGTGGGTACTTTGTTTTTTCCAAAGGGGATGACTATCCACTTTTCGGCATCTAGCTTGAGGCCATGATTTTGACACCAGGTATCCGTCTCAGTGAGACACTTTTGGAGGATGTCTGTGTCAGATGGAGAGTCAATTATAGCCCCTAGTTTGCAGTCATCTGCGAACTTGGTCAGCCATAGTCCTCCTGTGCTTGCCTGTACCTCTGAGAAGTATATGCCGAACAGGAGGGGTCCCAGGACTGAGCCCTGGGGAACTCCACTTGTAACTGATTTAGAGTCAGACCTAGCTCCCGCAACTCTCACCATGTGGGTTCTGTCCGTGAGCCAGTTGGCAACCCATCTTGTGACGTAGGGGTTTATGTTCAGGCTGGTGAGCTTGTCTATAATACCAGAATGAGGAATGGTGTCAAAGGCCTTTGTGGGGTATAGGTAGGCTGTGTGTACCACCTTTCCCTCATCTATATCTTTGGCAACTGTCTCAAAGAAATCCACCAGGTTCAGGAGGCATGATCTGCCCTTAACAAAGCCAAACTGGGTAGGGTCCAGTGTTTGGAGGTTCCCAATGTCTCTTTTAATGAGTTCCATGAAGATGTACTCCATAGCCTTGCAGACCAAGCTAGTCAGGCTTATAGGGCGATAGTTACCGGGGTCTGTTGTGGCTCCACCTTTGTGGAGTGGAATAACCGCTGCTGTGCACCACTCTATGGGTACGTAGCCTGTGGAGAGGCTGAGTTTGGACAGTGTGTTTAGGTGAGGGGTTAGTTCGTCTTTGAGCTTGTGTAGGACGCAGCCTGGGACACCATCTAGTCCTACTGATACTGTGTTTTTGGCTTTGGAGAGGGATGTTTTAACCCGAGTGTCTGTGATTTCAGGGAATCTACATTCTTCTGGTATGGTTATGGGCCCTCTTGGGGGTGAGAGGGGAGGTGAAGTTTGTGCTGAACCTGTCTGCCAGGATGTTGGTGATATTGGTCGGTTCAGTGTATTTTGTGCCATTCTGCACTAACTCCGAGCAGATCTGAGCATTGCCACTTAGATTCTTGACATAGCTAAAGAATGCCTTGTGGTTATCTTTGGAGTCCTTGGCAATTTTTCTTTCAAAGCTTGCCTTGGATGATTTTATGAGGGATTGTAGTTTCGTGCTGATACTGATCAGGGATATTTTCCCTTCTTGGGATTTTATTCTTTTCTGTACTAGTTTCTTCCTTCTATTGTATAGCTTGTTTATGGCAGGAGTCCACCAGACTGGTTTCCTTTTCTTGGAGGAGTGAGTCTTGGTTTTGCTTGGGATGGCATGATCCATGCATTCTTGTAGGTGCCCATAGGAATACATTAGTAAAGATTTTTGCAGCTTGGACAGTGTTATTCTTCAGCATGGGGGCTTTGAAACGTTCCACCTCGGTCTTAAATAATGTGAAGTTTGCTTTTGAAAAGTTTTTCACAGTGGTTTTCTTGTCTGGGGGTAGGGGCGGAATGTGGATATCCAAAGTAATTTGTTTATGGTCAGATCTAACCAGCAAGGGGTTGACCTCTGGTGTGGAACACCAGTTGCCCATGTTGGTGATGAACAGGTCCAATATGTTGTCACCTTTGGTGGGAGTGTTGACCAGTTGAACCAGGGCGCTTGAGTTTATAAATTCTAGGAAATGCTGGGCAAGGGAGTTAGTACTTCAGTAGTTCTCCCAGTTAATGTTTGGATAATTGAAATCACCCAATATTAGGGTGTTTGGTAGGGCTTTTATGTTTCACAGTGTTTCCAGGAACATGGAATGGGGGCCCTGGGACATGATGGGTAATCCGTAGCAAGCTACAATCTGAATTGTAGTTTTGCCCATTGTTAGTTGCATGTGGATGATCTCTGAAGCATTGTGCTGTGCCACTAACCTGGAGGTGTGGGTATCCTTGATGAATATGGATACGCCCCCACCTTTTGTATTTCGGTTTGGGTTCTGTGGCCGAAATGTATGGTATGAGTTGTAGCCTGGTAGTGCTATGGTGCTCTCTGGAGCCTTAAACCAGGTTTCTGTTACTGCACATATATTGCTTTTCTCCATACTGAGGAGTGCCTTGAGTGCATGCATTCTGAGGTTCAGACTTCTGGCATTGAGTAACACTACCCTCAATTTTTTGTTACTTGTGCTATTTACAGCGGTAGGTTTGTCTTTTGAGCCTTGCCTAAAAAAGGCACTATGGGGGTGACAAGAGCCTTGGCAAGTATTTGAAAGCCATAGGGTGACAGGTGCAAGCCATCTCTAGCGAAGCAGCGTGGTTTGTCGAGCATGTCATCCCAGGCGGACAGACACTGGATCCCCTTTGAATGACACCAGAAACATAGCCAATTGTTGAAATTGAGAATTTTTTCTTTATACCGTGGTATCATTCTTGGTGAGGGCAGGATGCTACTCAGGGTCAGGGTCATACCGGCCTGGGCTACATGATCAGAGAGCTCTTCCATGTCTCTTTTCATGTTTAGGGCAGTGACTTGTGGTTTGTTGGCCAATTTGGGTCATTTCCTGTCTTTTCCAGCCCCCTGCTATAAAGCACGCTTTAGCGCGATTTAGCCCGATTTAGCCCGATTTAGCGCGGAGTTGCTACTGTTGCACACTAGGGCAGCGCCGGTTAAGCAGGTTTAAACTATTCGGGCTACCTAAAGTCCACTCTTCAAATTTTCCCTTAAAACTACCTTCCTCGAACTATACTACTGATCTAATCAGCGTATCCTATAATTAAAAAGATCATCTCTACTTGACTCCAAGTAGACTATTCTCTATCTGTTAAATGTAGCACTTGCTCCTACAGTACTTATTACCTTGATACGGCACTCTTGTCATAGATAGTACCCCAAAAAAGGCAACCCCCCATTTCTCGGTCACCCACGTCCCCCGGAATCTTTTTTAAAGTTTTTTGTCTATTCCTTCTAGCATGTCGAGGGATCAGTTGCTAGTGTCCTCTCCTGCTCAGCTGGTGAACCTGGGAATATTGAGGCAATGTTACAATTGCCTCATGTACACAGACAACCCTCTCCTCCTCCCACAAAACACAAATACATGCGAGAGATGCAACTATACGGCCAAACTGGAGGCTGAGCTCTCTCAACATAGGACTGGCAAGACCAGTCAGGAGGAGAAGGTTACCACACACACTATAGACCCAGTCTCACATATTACCATTACAACCTCAAATCATACACATAAACACACAAAGACATACTCGGAGGCTCTGATCAAAAATCTACCAAAACAGCAGAGGCCACCAAAGCAGACACCCAAACAACCACCACCTCAGAACACAACACCTGCAACACATAGACCTCACAGTCAGAGTGTCAAACAGTCACAGCCCTTAAGGCCAAACACAATGCCAGACACACTAGTCATTGGTGACTCCATAGTCAGACACACTGACGCCCCGCTCACCAGACTGAGTAAGGAGAAGGTCACAGTAAGCTGCCTGTCGGGCGCTAGAATCCGCCACATAACGCAAGCACTCAGGTCTCTCAACAGCAGGTACAAATATGATTCAGTCATTGTCCACGCTGGTGTAAACGACCTGAGACGTACCTCCTTGGACTACATGAAAAGAGACATTGAGGAGCTCTCTGATTATGTAGCCCAGACAGGTATGACCCTGACCTTGAGCAGTATCCTACCTTCACCAAGAATGATGCCACAATACAGAGATAAGATGATCAGCTTTAACAATTGGCTTAAACACTGGTGTCATTCAAAGGGGATCCAGTGTCTGTCTGCCTGGGATGACATGCTGGACAAGCCACGCTGTCCAAGGGATGGCTTGCACCTGTCACCCTGGGATTCCGGATATTGGCAAAGGCTCTTGCCACCCCCATAGTGCCTTTTTAGGCAAGGCTCAAATTCTAAACCTACCACCCTAGAACACAAAAAAGGAAAAAACTAAGGGTAATGCTGCTCAATGCCAGAAGTCTAAATCTCAAAATGCACGCACTCGAGGCCCTTCTCAGTATGGAGAACATCGATGTCTGTGCTGTGACAGAAACCTGGTTCAAGGCTCCTGAGAGCACCCCAGCGCTATCAGGTTTTACCTCATATCATGCGTTCCGCCCCAAAATCTGGACAATACCAAGAAAGGAGGGGTATCCATATTCATCAAGGACACCCACACCTCAAGACTGGTGGCAACGCACGATGCATCGGAGACCATCCAGGTGCAATTAACCATAGGCAAGACTGCTCTGCAAATTGTAGCATGTTACAGGCCACCCTCACAAACTCAGGAACCTCACATGGCCTTCCTGAAAACACTAGAGGGATAAATGTATCACCAAACACCATCATACTAGGTGACTTCAATTACCCTAATATAGACTGGGAACACTACTCAAGCCCAAACACCCTAGCCCAAAAGTTCCTGGAATTCATAAACTCAAATGCCATGGAACAACTAGTCACCATCCCCACAAGAGGAGATAACATACTTGATCTCATCATCACGAACATGGGAACACAATGTTCAACACCGGAGGTGTACCCCTCACTGGTGAGATCAGACCACAAACTAATCTCGCTGGAGGTCCTCATCCCACCCCCACCTGAAATAAAAAAGACCACAGTAAAGAACTTCTCAAAAGCCGACTTCACACTTCTAAAGACTAGTGTGGTCTCCTTTAAGGCCCCCGAGCCGGCGGAAAACAGTACTCAAGCCGCTGAATCACTTACAAATGCCTTCTACCAGCACCTGCAGGACTGCATGGATAAGGCAATCCCAAGCAAAACAAAGACTCTTTGTACCAAAGGCAAGCATCCAGTCTGGTGGACCCCAACCATAAACAAACTCTACAACAAAAGGAGGAAGCTACTACAAGATAGAGCAAAATCCTTAAAAGGTAAGACACCCTTGATCACTATAAGTAAAAAACTAAGAGCTCTCATAAAATCATCCAAAGCAAATTTCGAGAGAAAATAGCTAAAGACTCAAAAGACAATCATAAGGCCTTCTTTAGCTATGTTAGAAACCTGGGAGGAAACTCCCAGATATGCTCAGAGCTTGTTCAAAATGATGTGAAGATTACTGATCCTACAGACATTGCCAACATACTGGCTGACAGGTTCAGTGCAAACTTCTCCCTCCCCAAAAGGAGAGATATCTATACCAAACGATTGCAGCCCCCCAAACATCTCCAGCGCCCAAGTGAGAACTGCTCTCTCCAAAGCAAAAAACACAGCATCCATGGGACCTGATGGTGTCCCCGGCTGTGTGCTCCATGAACTCAATGAGGAATTAAACCCACAGCTAGGACAGCTGTTTAATCAAAGTCTTACCTCTGGATACGCACCCAGGAGTGGCGCACTGCAACTGTGGTACCACTTCACAAAGGCGGTGCCTCCACCGACCCTGGAAATTACCGCCCATTAGCTTGACAAGCCTTATCTGCAAAGCCATGGAGAGGATCATAATGGACCTCATAAATAAAGACATAGGGAATTTGCAGACTTTGGATCCAACCCAGTTTGGCTTTGTCAAAGGCAGATCATGCCTTTTAAACTTGGTTGACTTTTTCAAACAGTCACCAAAGCCATTGATGAGGGAAAGGCAGTCCATACAGCCTACCTCGATCTGGCTAAGGCCTTCGATACAATACCCCATTCGGGTATCATTGAAAAACTCATCAGCTTAAATGTCAACCCATACATCACAAGATGGGTTGCAAACTGGCTGAGTGACAGAACCCACAGGGTCAGAGCTGCTGGCGCCATGTCAGACTCAAAGCCTGTCACAAGTGGTGTCCCACAGGGCTCAGTCCTGGGCCCACTCTTGTTTGGCATCTACTTTTCCAAGTACAAGCAAACACAGGAGGGTTATGGCTGACAAAGTTTGCAGATGACTGCAAACTGGGCGCCATAGTAGAAAACACATCTGACACAGATATCCTTCAGAAGGGTCTCACAGAAACGGATAACTGGTGCCAGAGCCACGGCCTAAAGTTAAATGCCAAAAATGCATAGTCATACCCTTCGGGAAAAACAAGGTTACCCCTAGCTACCAAATAGGTGGCAATCCACTGAGCACAGAAGAAGTTATCAGGGACCTGGGGACCCAGGTTGATAGTAGTCTGTCATTCGACACCCATGTAGCTAAAGTAGTTAGGAAGACCTTCTACATTGCCCACCTTATCATGAAGGGATTCTCATCTAGATCAAGGGAGGTCATAGTCTCCCTTTACTCATCACTCATCAGACCAATGATTGAGTACAATGCCCCATTCGGAATGTATCTGACCCGACACTTGCAGCAGCTGGAGAGGCCACAAAAGTTCCTCACCAAAAGGATAAAGGGTCTCAAAATCTGTCCTATGCTGCCCGACTGAAAGAACTCCAGCTCTATTCAGTCGCCACCGCTTGCTCAGAGGTGACCTTTGCCTAACATACAAGGCCATGTCAAACCCAGATTTGATGAATATGCTTCACCTCAAAAATCTAGATCCATCAGAGCCACAAGGGCGGAGACTTAAACCTTGACACGGCTATTAATAGGACGTGCTGGAGGGATAGATTCATCACCCAAAGACTCCCTATGCTGTGGAACAAAATCCCGGTACATGTGAGGCAGAGCACCTCGCTGGCCTTGTTCAAGAGAAATCTTGACCAATGGATGGGAGATCGCAGATATACCCCAGGGATTACCTCAGTGTCACTGCTCGACAGAGGCACAGCAAAATAATGGGTATAGTTCCCCATACTAAAGGGGTGGCGTAAGCCACAAAACGATGGGCTAGGCTTGTAAATGCCCTCGGGCAGATAGCCTAGTATGAACCTATGAACCTATGAACCTATGTAGTCCACAGAGGTATGGCTCAGGTCATTCACTCCAACATGGACAATGACAGAGTCATATTTGTACTTGTTCTGTAGTGACCTGAGTGCTTGTGTTATGTGGCAGATCCTGGCACCCGACAGGCAGCTAACAGTAACCTCCTTATTCAGCCTAGTGGGATGTCAGTGTGCCTGACTATAGAGTCACCTATTACTAGTATGTTGGGTATGTTATTTCGCCTTAAGGGCTGTGATTGAATGACACACTGGTTTTGTGAAGTATGTGTTTCATGGTTTGTGTTGTGGGGGGTGGAGGTTGCTTGGATGTTTGCTTTGGAAGTCTCTGTTGGTTTTGCAGATTTTTATTTAGAGCCTCTGAGTATGTTTTCATGTATTTATGTGTGTTTTTTTCCATTGCTGCTTTAATGGGTTTATATGAGACTGAGACTGGTGGTGTGATGCAAGCATTTCCCTTCTCCTCTTGACTGTTTGATCCAGTCTTGGGTTGAGAGAGCTTAGCCTCCAGTTTGGCTGTATAATTGCATCTCTCGCATGTATGTGTTTGGTGGTAGGAGGAGGGGGTTATCTGTGTACATGAGGCAGTTGTAACATTGCCTCAAAATGCCCAGATTCACCAGTTGGACTGGAGACTACACTTGAAACTGCCCTTTGGACATGCCTGGATAGGGACAGTGAACTGTTTTACTGGATGGCTGGTAAGGTCGAATAGAGAGCCTTGTCCTTCTGTACAATACAGGAGGGTCTAGTGCTACGGTTTATAAGTGCTTGCTATAAGTTTTGAGTAAGTGCCAGGCTGAGAAATGAGTGGCTTGAGTGCTTAAGTTGAAAGTTTGTCTAGTTCCAAGGGAAAAATTGAAGAGGAGACTTTATGGAGCCAGGAATAGTTTTACTCTAGCTAACTGGCGCTACCCGGTGCACAAAACCGGGCAAATACGGTATTTATAGCAGGGAAATGAAAGAGATAGAAATTAGCCCAAAATGGCCAATAAACTACTAATTTCTGGGCTGAAACCACTCCTCCAGGGACAGTCAGGCTGCTCAAAGCTCCCCTCTCTCACAGGTGAACAGAGAACTTCCTTCTGTCTGAGTAAGGTATGGGCAAACACAGAGATTTGTAACACAGCCCTGAATTCAGCACTAACCTGAAAACTAGACTATAGAAAGGCGGGAAACAAGTAAATATATATATATATATATATATATATATATATATATATATATATATATATATATTGTATTCAAAGGTGAACACTGTTGTATTCAGTTTCTACTGCATGTGGTACACCACCATGTGAACAGTCATGCAGAGCATGGCTATTACATTCATTCTTAGTGTCTACTTTAGCCTATCCTTGGTTGGAGCTCGAGGAGAAGTGTACATAAACACACACACACTCACACACACACACACACACACATGGACGTGTTCATACACGCACACAAGTACACACACACATGGGTGTTCACACACACACACACACACACACACACACACACAGACGTGCATACACGCACACAGACCCACACACACACACATGGACGTCTGCATACACACACACAAATACAAACACACATGCAGATGGGTGTTTGCAGACACACACACACACATGGACATGTGCATACATGCACACAGATACACACACACATGCACACACATGGACGTGTGCATTCACGCTCACAAATACACATATACACATGCACATGGGTGTTCGCACAAACACAAACACACACACACACACACACACATACACACACACACACACATACATAAATATTCTTCTGGAAAATTTGGAGAATTGTCAGTTCAGCTATAAGATGTCTTGCAGATGTGGAAGAAAACTAGTGGATGCAATGAAGACTTGTGTAGTCACAGTGAGAATTTTGGAGAATTGTCAATTCAGCTATAAGATGTCTTGTAGATGTGGAAGGAATCTAGTGGATGCAATGAAGACTTGTGCAGTCACAGTGAGAATTTTAGTTCAGCTATAAGATGTTTTGTAGATGTGGAAGGAAACTAGTGGATGCAATGAAGACTTGTGCAGTCACAGTGAGAATAAGCAGACACTGTATAAAATACATCCTGATCAAGAAACACACTGAAAGATCATGTGCTGTGAGGTATTGATACCAACCACTGCACTACTGTGCCTCCCCACATCATTGATATTTTCTGTAAATATTAGAAAATGAATAACTGCAATGCTTCACTGAGCTGACTTGTATCAAACACATGCTCTAAAACTAGTGATTTCTGACAGTTCAATGACTGGCCAAGGAGAATATTTTTATTTTTTTTTTATTTTTTTTTTTCCTGTGGAGTGACATAAAGTAGTAGTAGTTAAAACAATAAAAACTAAATGAGCATTCTAAATCACATGACTGAGTTGAGTGTCCAAAAGAGGAATAAATTTAAATGCAGCAAAGTTAGCTTGCATACTGTGTGACTTTAGAGTTCATTTAATACAACATTATTTGTGTTGCATAAGAAAACAATAACATGGTCTTTAAATGGTTGCTACTAAAAGAAAAATGAAAACAGCACATTTGATATCACTGCCAGAAGGTAATATAAACTTTTACTGATTCCAGCCAATGAGAGGGAAAATATTGTATGTGTATAATTAAATCCACAAGCTCTAAGAAAATATATCTTAAGGTGAGCATGACTGTATGCAGAGAAAATGCAACACAGTATAATAATCCAGTGTACTGGATTTACAGAATGCATTGTTGTCCTGGCAACAACTGGCACTGAATAAAAGTCACCTAGACAGAAAGAGAGATGTGTTCCCTGGAGGGTAGTCCTAATCTATTAGTAGAGTGTAGTGAGTTGAACTATTCAGTTTTCTTGCTGCCCACTAGGTTATTTGTGTCCCAGAGCATGTATCAGTTGGTTTTGTCAGACAGCTAAGCTTTCCTGTCACTCAGTCAGTAATCAGCTTATCCGTTAAGGCAGCCAAGTTTAGCTTTATACGCTGCATGTGTATAAAAAAAATCATAGGATAGGCTATGGCAGTGTATATTGTAAATAGGCACAGTGTTTATTTTCTTTTTTATCGTTGGTAAATATTTATTCTATAGACAGAGAAAAGAGAAAGGTAATTCAAATTATTCCCTGAAGTATAAGAACACAAGCATCTCTCTTAAATAATTTGGTTAATGGTGGGTTCACAATAACCCCTTTTTATTTATACTGTTTGAAAATGCCATCTTAGAGATAAATGTTCTGTTATCAGTGCAATAGCATCAGCTTATAGGGAAAAAAACATCTCCATCAACTAGGTTTGTACATTTATCTCAGAACTGTAAGAAATTATCCTGACTTGGTTTTCTGATGCAATTTGCTACTTAAGATAAGGTAAATGGTCCAAATAAAACTTGCATGACACAAATTCTGACATGTTAGGGTAGAAAATTTTTGTTTTCATTTAGTGGTAGATACCTGCAGTTATACAAACTCAGTCCAAACACATTGCTGTACATTTGCCACCAGAGAGTAACATCCCAAAACAATATTATATTATTTTATTTTGCTTCACTAGTACGTGACAGTTCTGACTACTGATCCCTATGCCTCTAAGCTTGTCAAACATATTCCTTCCTACCACCTATAGTTTTATTTCAACTCACTTCTCCCTGGTCATAATTCTTGTTTTCATTCAATTGTATTCTGTGAATCATTTTCTTTTTGATGTTCCTTTAAATTATAAAGGCTCAGTATTTATTATGAGTACAATTGTCATCGTATTTGCATTCCTTAATCTAAGTTTGAAAAGCCTTTTTGTTTCTGTAATATTATGCTGACAGGCACACACAGCCATGACAGATAGCTGAAATGGAGAAATCCTGACATAGACCTTTCATTAAGAAAATTTCTTTGATATATGTTGTGCTTTGTAGTGAGGATTGAATCTGCTCAGGTTTTTTTGGTAGGAACTAATTGTCAGGCATTCAAAGCACCTAATTAAAGAGACCATTTCATACACAAGATGTAGGTTTGAAAAATGGAAAAGCTGCAGATATGGCAGGAAACAAGATAATGGATTCAAAAACCAAGCATGCAGCAGGACAAAAGTTTCAGAGATATAAGAAAGCAAGTTTCTAAATTAGAGACTGGGTACATTACAAGCCACCAAATAAAATAACATAATAATAGTAGGTACTTCACAGAGCTACTAGTGTAAATGGAAAGCTGATTACAGGCTAAAAAGAGTTTGCAACACTTTTGTCTATAACATTATACAAAGATATCTAGGTAATGGGATGGTTAGGGTTCGCCGTAATATGACGCTACCAGTGTACTTAACAGAAATAATCGCAAATGGCAAATCCAGTGCAGGACACTAACAAAATAACAGTGGGTGGCTACCTATAAATAAATTCAGTCTAAACTCCAAATGATGGCTTTACAGATAGGAAAAAATTAAGAAGATGAACAAATCTTATTCATTATAAAACTACTCTTAATTACAAGAAAAGAAAGGCTAAAAGCCTTCCAAGTTAATGCTATAACAATTATGAAAATGAATTATCTGTCCCGCTACTTCCATTAACTTTGTTGTGTGTGGTGCACATGTGTATGTGTGTGTGTGTGTGTGTGTGTGTGTGTGTGTGTGTGTGTGTGTGAGAGAGTGTGTGTGTAAAGTCGACTTTCATATGGCCGACACCATAAGATCGACTTTTGAAATGCTTACCATGAGGAACCGCTATTTCCACACAGTGCGGAATGGGAAAATTTCCCACTTCTGCACTGTAGTGCGATCTTGGAGTTAGTAAGTTACGGGGTGTGGGGGGGGGCAGAGCCTCCAGGGGGTGCAGGGGGAGCCCCCCTGCTAACAGTTTAAAGTAAGCGTTTGTTGTGTGTTTATGTTTACTTTACATAGTCGGTATTCTGAAAGTTATGGTCTCGGCCATATGAAAGTCGACTTTCTGAAGTGTCGACCATGTAAAATAGATCCATATATATATATATATATCTATATATATATATATATATATATATATATAAATATATATATATATATATATATATATATATATATATATACTTACACACACACATGCACACACACACACACACACACACACACACACACACACACACACACCACACACAACAAAGATAATGCGGTTGTGCAGCTGTAGCATTGTCGCCTCACAGCAAGAGGTTCACCCGTTCCATTCTCGGCTGGAGTGTCTTCTGTGTGGAGTCTGCATGTCCTCTCCGCAGTCGAGTGGCATTCAAAAGACATGCATAGGGCATGCCTTCATTGAAGGTTGGGCACTGAGCTGGCACATCGGCACTGTAAAAATCGATAAGCATAATATATAAGCAGTTAACTTTGCTCAGTTTTGCATTTGTGAATCTAGTCTGCTTCTTTGTACTGTGAGTATACAAAATGAGTCCCCCCCCCTGCACATATGGTTGCATGTAACTATAGTCTCTTCTTACTACAGCATATATGTTCCCATTAAACTATCTCAGTACACATTATTCATGAAATAGTGTAATCCATTCCCAAAACAGCATATCAGGTGTACCCACAAAATCTACTTGGTTTAATAAGTTGTTAGACTACTTTATTATTATAATCTATTAAAATATCATAAGCCATTAAGCCATTATTGCATTTCTGAGAGGTGTTTAATTTTCCCCGCTGTTAAATGTAGGAAATGATGCAGTCCATCAGTGTGTGTGTGTGTGTGTGTGTGTGTGTGTGTGTGTGTGTGTGTGTGTGTGTGTGTGTGTGTGTGTGTGTGTGTGTGTGTGTGTGTGTGTGTGTGTGTGTGTGTGTGTGTGTGTGTGTGTGTGTGTGTGTGTGTGTGTGTGTGTGTGTGTGTGTGTGTGTGTGCACATGTGGCTGTCTATCTGAGTGTTTGACTGTGTGGTTATCTATGATATTTAAAACATCACTATTAGTTACAGTTGTCATACTCTCCTGTATTGCCCAAATCCTAAACATCACTGTGACCCCACTAATCATCTTAGTTTTTAAACCATTCACAGACAGCAATATATACATTGGAACTAGATACTGAGAAGGCTAATATGAAACAGTTAAGAAACCTTTTAAATATATAACATAACAACAACAAAGATGATATAAAAACAGAAAAGAAATGACAGCATTTAAGAGGAGATGTAAGTTGTATCCTTTAAATGGCATTTTATTTAAAGCAATATTCTGTGGATAAAAGATAATCCAATATCCATTAAAGGGAAATTTCCACAGCAATGAGTTTTGCCATTTCATAGATCCTGTTCCACCTGCAGTTTACAGCTCTGGCCATAGTACTGTATCAGGAAGGATTTTACTGAGAGATACAAAGATCTCCTCTTAAATGCAGAATTGGCAATCATTTAGGATGCCATGGTATGACCTTACTGAATGTATGCCAATACTATTCTTGTGTCCTATTGTCAAATGCCAGTTATATATTCCTCATTCTGAAGGAGTTATGGGCCTCCTCAAAACTGATTACATGTACAGATCTACAGTTGTAGGACTGCTTACATATCTGCTGACCTCATCAGATGCAAACGTAGTGAAAGTTTGGAAGCAACCTTGCTTAGTTTAGCAGAAACATATTGGTGTCAAGCGGGAATGAAATCAAACCAGAAGTAGATAAAAATCAGGCAGCAACTGAATGTACCAAAAAATAAAAGAAAGAATATATGGAGAAGGATCAATTGACAAGGCAAGAAATGTGGAAAAGGCATAAATATAGTTGCAAGTACATAAAACTACTGGAACAACCTCATGCTGATCAGGATCTGATACAGGAAAAGATAACGAGAGATGAATTTAAACCAAAAGGTGAAAGGTTAATATTGGCTGCCCAGGATAGCAGGCTACGTACACATTGGTTTGGTTTACAAAGTCCATTAAATATGTTGGAGAAACAGACAAATGCAGGGTCTGTAAACAGAACTGGAACTAGTTGCACATCTTGTTATGGGGTGTGATACATTAATAGCAGAGGGCCTATATACTGAAAGGTATAATAATGTGGCAAGACTGTTACACTGGGCATTGTGTAAACATTACAATATTGAGAAGTATTGGACACAGAAGCCAAAGTATTACAGAGAAGAATGAAGTTTATATCACATGGGCTCTTCCATTACCAACAGTTCAAAAACTAGATGTGAGAACAGCAGATGTAGTAGTCCATGAAAAGAAGACAAAAGTAGCAGTGATCACTGAAATTGTTATGCCCATTGATTACAGAGTCTTACATACACAGAGACAGAGACACAAAGTCATAAAATACCAGGATTTATAGGCAGAAATGAGTGCAATGTGGAAAAAGGATGCCCAAACAGTTCCAATAGTAGTAGGAGCAATGAGTATGAAAAATAATTTACAGTCCCACGTAGATATGCTACTGATACATGTAACTCCATATGAATTGCAGAAGGAGTCATTTCTGGCCATGGTGTGGGTGCTGCAAAGAGCACTTTTGGCTAGCATGAAAGACTGAAACAGTACTAATTTCATCAACCTTAATCATACTTTACTTAGGGATGGGTCAATTCCTGTCATGGTATTAGAAACCCAAAAGAATTGAAGAAAGTAAAAAAAAGAGTAGCAGGCCAAGAAAGAAGGTAATGCTATTATTCAAGCATTTAGTGATCATTGCTAGTTTTAAAATAGGGGCTAACAAAGACAGATGTTATGGGCTGAATATAATATTTTAAAGTCCATACATATTCCTTATAAGTCTTGTGAAATTCCAAAGGGAGACAGTCCAAACCAGGATGTTATAGTACTTCAGTGCAGCCATGGTAATAGGTGCCAAAATAGCAACATTTGACAACTGTGAAATATAATATAATTAATATAATTAAGCAAAATGCTAAGTAAAATTATGCCACAGAAAGTAATTAGAAACACTAGTAGAGAAGAGCAATTAAGAACAGTAATGCCAGGACCATTTGATACTGTGAACCTGGGAAAAGATTTCTTTTTTCTAACTTTAGAAACAATACAAACGATGCAATTAGGCAATTCTGTGTTGATAAATTGCTTAACTTCAGAGAGATAAAGTTTTTATTGTCTTGAATTTCCTGCAGCTCTTACCTAAGCCATTGGAAAGGGTCTTTGTAGTAGGGCATTGTATGTTTATGATGCATTTCTGGGGTGATACAATTTAATAATAATACTCACATTTTTTGTTTTTACCAGAAGTCCTCTCGGTCATGGCATGTATAAGTGCTGTCTTCAGAGTTTGCATAAGTATTTCAGTACATCAATAGAAAAAAAATCTTTCAAAATCTGTGAAATGTATTCTGCCATTAATCACTTAAAATAAGAATTTTGGAAGTGAAAGAAACTGAAGCGTTATATCAACAAGTTATTGACCACTTAACTGACAGTGGTAGGTAGTACAGGTCTATAACCCAAGTTAATAACTGCTTCCGTATTAGTACTGGGGATGCAATTGGATTATCATTGATTAGCTGGTAACCTCACTTGTCTTTGACACTGGGAAGACAAGAAGGTTGTTTGTTCAATCCCAACAAAAAGGCTTTGATTCAAGTTTCAGTACTGATGATAAGGTATTTCAAAAGGGGTGTGTTGCATTCCAGTGATGTTATCAGTTGGATGGGCATTTAAACTGAGTCCCATCTGACTCCATTGTCAGTAGTCTAGGTAGATATTAGATATCCATAAACAATGAATGAAAAAGAGTGATGGTATAATCTTATTTAGAGCAGTGCACTACAAAGATTATTCACAAATGTTCTACACATTTTATTCCATTTCATAACAATTCAGCAACTTTGTATTCTCTCCTACCAGTATCACTTGTCTATTTCTAACACTTATCTTTTTATTGCCATTTACTGTGTCTAATGGTTTGTATTACTTTTATACCTGTTATGACACTAATATATTCATATATATATATATATATATATATATATATATATATATATGTATATATATATATATATATATATATATGTATATATATATATATATATATATATATAGATATATATATATATATATATATATATTGGCTCCTACTTATAAGCTTTGGTCTTCTTCTTCAAGTCATTTTCTCTATTCAGTTACTCCATTTTCTCCCATTCTCTATTTCTTCTCTACTTTTTTTCTCTCTATTTGCCTTTGATTCTACTGACAGCTCTTTAACAACTTTGCTGTACTTCAGCATGCAGCTGTTTAAATTAAAAATAAAATTGTTATCTAAAAAGCCATATTACATATTTAATTGTAGATTGTATTAGTATCATTAGTATATTTCTTCCTTGGCCACCACATCTATACCTCATTAAACTAATATTTGCCAGCCAAGGCCCTTCCTCCTATTTTATTTATATTTAATACCATAAATTCGTTGTATGTTGAAAACTGATATTAGCTGCACCCCAGTGCTTCTCATTTATAACACCCTCATCTCAGACATATTCTTTGTTGTGCTGTTATGTATTTGTATAATGTTTTTACTGAGCCTGGGAAGGAAAATTAGGCAGTTATGATGCACATGTAATCTAGATATCCTTAATTTTTAACTATCTTCTTTATGATTTCTTCTGTATATTTCTTCTATCTTTGCCATTTTCCAATCTTTAATGTTTTACTTATTTTATCTTTTCTCTCTGTATCCCTTATACATCAACATATAAGTCCCACTTCTAGCCAAAATGCCAGTATATGTATAAATAATACAAAATAATATCAACCCATTATGTGTTTTCTCCTTTTCTTTCCCAATATTGTCTTCATACTTTTACTATACAACTTCTCCACCATACAGCTTATTCCATTTTCACTTTTACTAAATAATTTTATAAAGTCAGCTATACATGTGATTTATTATTATAATACCATTTTTCATTTATTAAGCCTAACCATAGTCTTAATTCTTTCTTATGGCACTATTCATAATCATAGTGGAGTAGGATTTATATGCAGTGAAATGGCTAACAAACTTTATGAGAGTCATAGTAAGTTGTCCAAAATGGGATTAAACCATTTGTATACTCTTACCCCATTATATGGCCATAGTAGTCAGTGCACACTACACATGTAAATGACACCCCCAACCAGAATCATACATGATCCTCAAACACTAAACCATCTGCAAACAGGCTGGTCCCACAGGAATAACTTAAGGGCATGAACCATTTAACTAAATATAGTGTAATGCTTATAACTACAGTGATCCTTCTTCACCGTTGATAACTACTGAGCCACTAAAGCTGATCAGTACATTAGTGTGGAATTGAATAAGAAAATGCTTCTCATGGTAGGAAAATCCCCTACTGGCAGTGGAAAATAAAATAAAACACAATCTCAGCTGAAACTTCAAAGGTCCTCTCCACTAAATCAGTAGAATTGTAGATAAGACACCAGTGAAAGGACCACCACGATTATGAAGCAAAAGAATCTTCTTTATTAAATACAAAAAGGGATGAGCGCTTTCACGTACATATGCTACGTACATATGTACGTATGCTTCTTCAGATCTATTTGATTAAAACTACACAATTCCTTATATAGTACAGAGTAAATGGCAAATTGCATCAATTATTCAATTGGTATTGTAATTACAAAATTAAGTGCAAAAAGCTGTTGCTAAAGTGTCAGTGCTATTGCTTAAAGAAAAGCTAACTCACTCTATATACAAACAGAAAAACAGTTTTCAAGAACAACTCAAAACATCAGAAAAAATAGACATGTAAGAAATATAAAAAATAAAAAATATATATATGTATGTATGCTTCTATTTATCAGTATCACATAAAAAAATCTTAATTTCTAAAAAACTCCATAAAGAGTTTTATAAGAAATGGAACATTATATCTTTAGGCCTGGAAGCAGTGTATATTCTTGTGTTTTTATATATTGTGTATATAAGCCTGGTTTGTTCCCTTATATATTACTATTTAAGACAGGGCTATTAGTGCCATAAATACCTATAATTATGTATGATCCTAATGTCTAAAGCTAAGGTAGTATAACTTAGACATAGTTAACATGTAGATAGATGAATAAATAGAAAAATGAATAAAAGGAAGGGTATTAAGTCAGCACAAAGCTTCTGTCTATCTTCCAAAAAACCTGAAGCTAGGGAGCAAAGTCAACTGCACTATTAGACTAGGTTAAAGGCTATCAGATATAAATATATCTGTTTATTTATCTCAAGTTAGTACTATAATCAATTGAAATGTATAAAGTGTATATAAATATATATATATATATATCCATAGTTAGACTAAAATTATGTCTATCTAAAACATGCAACGAAACTGTATTAAGTAATAAATATTAAATAAATAAATAATCTGTAGAAAATCTATTTACATTATGTATTAAAAACTTTAAGTTAAAAAATGTACTTAATATAAAGAGACATGTGAACATGAAAATGTATATATACATATAATAGTGTTTGTGTATTCATTTGTAAATGTATCTATTTACTAGTGTAATAAATACATAATTAGTAAAAGTAACACATATCATATATATAATATAGTATAGTCATAAAACCATTAATTAACTTTATTAAAAAATCTTAACATATAAATATATAGAAATGTATAAAAATAAGTGTATAAAAGTATATATAAACTATGAAATATAAAATAGATCCATTCAATAAATGTTAAATATCATAATTTCTAAGTATGTTAAGAACCTAAGTAGTAAACGTCAGAGTGACAAAAGTATAAGTGTATATATTAGTATATCCCTAGAATGGGAATCTGATTTGTGTTGCGTAATACATATATGTTCCTATATAATAGTAATTACAATATGAAATATATATAAAATACATGTTCATAGTAGTTAGAAGTTATGAGTAATATAAGATAAAAATAAAAATAACGTAGACTTAGTGATATAGGTAAATCAATTGTTGAGATATATATATTTATTTTACTTTATTTTAAGCTCCTTTTTTTAAGTATCGATCTGACACTAATGTACTGATTCAGTCCTGGGCTGTAATGGGCTTTAAACCTAAAAATCCATTGCAATTCTGTACTCTCCAATTCATTAAAAGTGTCTCCTTTCCTGTTATTCATGTGTACAAGTTGTAGTATTCTGAATCTGAAACAATGATTAGGATTATTAAGAATATGTTTCGCCAGAGCATTTTTCTGATCTTTCTTCTTAATGTCATATATGTGATTGTATATGCGTTCCTTTAAAGATCTAGTTGTCATTCCTATGTAGAACGCATCACAACCCTGACAGTTAGCCAAATAAACCAAGTTTGAACTAGT
The DNA here is from genome assembly GCF_019279795.1 of Protopterus annectens. Taxonomy (NCBI): domain Eukaryota; kingdom Metazoa; phylum Chordata; order Ceratodontiformes; family Protopteridae; genus Protopterus; species Protopterus annectens. The sequence continues at coordinate 316,367,507 of NC_056729.1, forward strand.
ACAAGTTGATTTAAAATTAGGTTTAAATTTAATGTCTAGCTTAGGATGTGTAAAATCTATTTCTTTAGAGATATAACCACACATATTGCATGTTTTACATGGATGAGTTCCTAGTACATTCTGTTTGGTAAGTTCTTCTCTTCCATCAGATAGTTTCATAACATAAATGCTACTGTATTGTTCATTATGTTTTTCAATACAAAGTAGTCTTTTGAGGCTCTTACTATTAGTGTAAAGGAACCTTGGTCTTACTCCTATCTGACTCTTAATGTCATCATTTGTGAGCAATATCTGCCAATTTTTACATATAATCTCAACTATATGTCTGTTATCACTAGTGTATCTGGTTTGAAAGGGTATGGCATTTTTATTTTTATTTTTATACCACTTATATCCTCCTTGTGTCTGATTCTGATAATTCTCTTGTGTGAGGGGGGTTAGAGGTACCTCTAAAGACTGTTGAACTTGTTGAATCAATTCTCTACTGTAGTTTCTCTCTATAAACATGTCTTCTAATTTCAATATCTGTCCCATTCTATCTCCATGATCCTTGCATAGTTTGTTGACCCTAATGTGCTGGCCCTTGATAATGTTACGAAATATGTGTCTGGGGTGCATGCTGCTGTATTCCAGTAGTGTATTTTTCCAACAAGGTTTCCTATATATGGTATGACTCAAAATACCTTTGTCATCTTTGGTAATGGTTACATCCAGAAAATTAATCGTGGTTGTGGAATATTCAACAGTAAATTTAAAGAAAGAGGTGGTAGCTTCTAGATATTCCACTAAATCAAGAAATTCCTGTAGCGTGCCATTCCAGAGAATTATTATGTCATCCACAAATCGTTTATATAGTAACATCTTTTCAAAATTAACATTATTGAACAAGTGCATGCATTCCCAGTAATATACAACAAGATTCGCATAGGTATTTGCACAGGGAGTGCCCATGGCCACTCCCCATTGCTGTAGGAACAAAGTATTGTCATACATGAAGACATTATTGTTTAAAACAAGGTCTAAAATAGCATTCAGGAGAATCTGTTCATTGTTATTGAACCTGACTGTATTACGAATAATATAACTAATAGCTTCAGAACCATAGCCATTTGGAATAGAGGTAAATAGATTCTTCATGTCCATAGTTATTAGAAGACTACTGGTGGGAATACCTTCTTTAAAGTCTGTCAGTGCTTCTAGTAACTGGTGTGTATCCCTTAAAATTGAAGTTATGTCATTAACAATAGGCCTTAACTTCTTCTCTATATATACAGACATAGTTTCAGTAACCCACCCTTCTCCCACTACAATCGGACGTAGAGGTGGTGGTGTTATGCCTTTATGTATTTTTGGCAGTCCTTTTATGTATGGGGTCTTGGGTTGCTCTATTAAGAAATATTGATATAGCTCCTGATCTATCTGTCTGCACATTAGAAAATCATAAAGCTCCTGGCGTACTGAAAAAATAACTTTTGTCAGGTCACTAGTGTTGATTTCTTTATAAGTGTCAGTATCTCTAAGCATGGTTTTCATTAGAGTGTTATACTGTGTGTTGTCTAGTATCACTATGCCACCCCCTTTGTCAGCAGGTTTTATTACTATATTTCTGTCTTGTTGAAGGACATATAGAGATTCCCATTCAGAATGGGACATATTGGTGTATAGATGTTTCATTTTGTTGTTAAAATGTTTGTAAAAGTCTGTTTCACAAGCCTTAATAAAACATTCAGTCACTGGTGTCTGTGAAGGAGTAAAAGTACTCTTTCTTTTAAAACTATTAGTTCCTATGTCTAAATCAGTAGAATGAGCTCTATTACTAAACATACATTTCAGATTGATTTTACGAATAAAAAGCCGCAGGTCTGTTAATATTTCACTAATGTTACTAACCTGGGCTGGTATAAAAGATAGGCCTCTATTCAATAATAAATAGTCAGTCTCAGATAAAGTCCATTGTGAAAGATTGAAAACTAGGTTCTCAGTTCTCTTCTCCGGTTTCTGTTTCCGAATGTCGTTTCTTCTCCGGAATATTTCCTTTTGGTACGGCCTCTGCTCCTCGACCTGCTCTGCAGATTCTTCCGAAACTTCAGTGGTAGGGGTAAAAAACCTTCTAAATTTCCCTGTTTAACTTTAGGTTTAGCGCCTTGTGCACTCGCGTTCTGTTGAGCAAATGCTTGCTGATTGCAAGGGGGAGTGTCTCTCACTTCATGGTTCAACGTATTCTGTGATGCGGATAACGTAGGGATTTCAATTGTGGCAACAGGATTCCTTAAGGTGGAATTAGTGTTTGTTAGGGCTGAAACATAACTCTGGTTAGGAGGATGTTCTTGAACTTGGCCAGAGTTAATAGGAAACACATTTTCAGCAGTATTGACTTCTCTATATCTCGGCCAGGCAAAAACATTATTGTTGGCAAAATCTGTATGATCTCTATACAATTTACGTGTCTTTATTTGTTGTAGTTTATCGCCATATGATGAAAGCTGGTTATACATATTGTCTAGTCTCTGCTGGAACTGTTCCTCCTTAAAGTTGGCAATAATATCTTTAGTTAAAGTTTCAGCCTGTATGTTAAGCTCTTTTTCGATCGGTAAAAATGTTCTATTAGTAGCCTTATGTAGTTGAACCCTAGATCCAAATTCAGCTGTTGCCATTTACGTAACAGCTCGGGGTGAGTTTCACCATAGGAGGGCATAACAAGAACCCTCATTCCCCTAGGAATTATTTTGAAATGCAGACACGCTTCCAAATGGCGTCTCTGCCATATCAGTCTGTAAAGTTTATACAATGTATTTTCTAAGTCTCTTAAGGCAACATTGAAGTCTCTTAGCTTATCGATATTCCCCTTCTCAGTATTTGATACAGTTGGGGTAAATTCCATGTTGATATTTAACAGAGGATTATCCTTACATTCTAGCAAATTGTTCCATTTTCTTACCCCACTTTGTTTGTTAGGTGCATAGTCCAGTTCAATTGCAATAGCATCCATCGTGTGCAGGCAGCCAAGGATAAGGCAGAAGCAGCAGCAAAATAAAACACAATCCCAGCTGAACCTCCAAAGGTCCTCTCCACTAAATCAGTAGAATTGTAGATAAGACACCAGTGAAAGGACCACCACGATTATGCAGCAAAAGAATCTTCTTTATTAAATACAAAAAGGGATGAGCGCTTTCACGTACGGACTGTACGCTTCTTCAGATCTATTTGATTAAAACTACACAATTCCTTATATAGTACAGAGTAAATGGCAAATTGCATCAATTATTCAATTGGTATTGTAATCTACTGGCAGTGGAGTTCCTTAGGATTCACCACAGTCACACACACACACACACACACACACACACACACACACCCATGCCCCCACATAGACACTTTGCTGATCACCCACATATGGGAGCTCTCAGAGCACCAGATCCCCTCATTGGCATAAATATGTTAATGACACTAGGTCTGATGTCATGCCTTATGAATGAAAAAAGTTCCCACGAGGTGTAGTGCAGCAATCAAAATTGTGGTCCAAATTCAAACACAATGCAGCAAACTACAGTGACGCAGCAAGCAGAGATAAATCCAACTTTGAACTCCAAGTTTAATCATAATTCAAAACCTAAGTGCTTTCATCCCTTAAAACATTAATATAGGAACTTCATCAGACAAAGTACTTTACATTCAGCTTCTTTTTAAAAGGTAAAACTTGTGACCTCACTTCCTCTCCTCCATCCATCTATAAAAAAGTTTTTAAAGGACCACTGTTTTTTTTAAAAAATGCAAGTACAACACAGTAAGAAACTACATGCATAAAACCACATAAATAATGCCATGCTATACAAATACAACACAATAAAAAGCTACATTTATAAAATCTCATAAATATTACTATAGTTTGTCATGTAATCTAAACATAAAAAAACTGTTGTTTTAAAATCCTAAAATGCAAAAAAAAAATATTTAACCCATCAAACACTGGCCTACTGAATGTGTTGATAAGTAATTTAGGTATTAAATCCTGGACATTTAATAGCAATATCAAATCTTATCTTTTCAAAGCTTTAAGTTTTAATAAACTGGAAATTGACTGGCTCTCATTCAGCCTGGCCAATGAATACAGTCTAGTCGGATTTGCTAGCTTAATTCTGCTTTCTCCAGTAAATAAGCCCATGCTCCATCTCTAACTGAGGGAGATATTGATTCTAATATAACAGACTTGAATTTATGTTCATTATATTGCCCTATATGTTTAGCAAGTGCATTAAGTGGGCATTGATCCCTGATATTCCTAAGATGTTCACTTATTCTGTTTTTGAGCTTGTGCTCCATTTTTCCAATGTAAAAGCATGAACATAGTTCACAAAGGGCACAATACACCACTCTTTCAGTGGTACAAGAAAATTTGTTCCTGATTTTTATTTTTATTCCATTGATATTTACTTCATTAACATCTAAAATATAGGAACAAAATTTACAGGACCCACATTTGTACATGTACCCTGCATGTTATGCCTCTTTTTAATGTTCAAGTAGTGTTTTGATTTTATGTCCTTTCCTGAACACACATGTAGGTTTATCACCTATAATTGCTTTTATATCCCTTTCACCTACTAAGAGTTTCCAATTTTTCACTAGTATGTCCTTTATAAAGTATGCATCAGTGGAAAAACTGGTTAGAAAACAGGATTTAAACTCATTTCCTATTTCCTTTTTCAATTGTTTCAACATCCACTTGACTAGAGTAGTAGACTATAGACTCAGATCTAACACTAATACTACTTGTATCAACTTCAAAATGTGTGTCTACATTACATTCAGAATTTAACAAGGGCACAAAGTGTCCACTTGCTCTTTTTTCTATTGCTTCATTCATGATGTTTTCCACTAAATCAGATGGATGACTTCTTTCAAAAACATTTCCTTCAAATTGCTGCATTCCTTTAAAAAGCATTCATTTAATGACACCATACGAGGTGTCATTACAAATTGTCCCTTAAGGACTCCTTGTTTTTGGTGGAATGAATGGCAGCTCATGTAGTGTAAAAAATTGCTGGAATATGTATCTTTACAGTATATCTCATCCGTAAATCTATTATGCTCTAAGTCTTTTTTAAGTAAAATGTCAAGGTAAGCAATTTCCTTATCGATCACAGGATGCGAGAATTTTAAAAAATATGTAGACTTATTTATATAATCCAAGAATGAATCTATTTGTTCTCTTGGGCCATTCCAAAGGATGAATATGTCATCCAGGAAATGGGTATACATGTGGCAATGTTGGAAGAAAATAGACTCAAAGAAGAATTTCTTTTCCCACTCCAACATTACCACATTTGTGTACATGCCTCCACATGTAGCACCCATTGCTACTCCCTCTATCTGGATGTAATTCTCATTATCGAATACAATATAGTTGTTTCTTAAAACTATGTCTAAAACTTGTTCCAGCATATTAAGTTTATCTTGTCTGACTCCCTTTGACACCAGATAGTCACCAATTAGATAAAACCAATTTATTCCTAAGTCACGAGGGAGGACAGAATAAAGGTCCCTTACATCAATTGTTATGAATATGCAAAAATTATTAAACTCAATTGTATTGATTTTCTTTAAGAAATCATATGAGTCAATGCTTAATAAAGGTTCAGGATTTTAACAAATACTTTAGCTGCAGATCTAAGAATTTTGCCAGTGAATGTGTTATAGAACCTCTAGCATTGACAATGGGATGGAAAGGGGGTTACGGTATGTCCTTATGTATCTTTGGAACCCCAAAAATAGTAGGTGTGATTGAAAAGTCTGTGGTTAAAAAATCTATGTTCCTCTAAAGTGATGAGCCCATCAATGAAGAGGTCTTCAAGAAATCCACGGACATTCCTGTATGCTCCATTTAGTTATTTGAGGGTCATGAAATCAGATAAATGGGGTGGTATTGTCCTTATGTGGAAAACAGATTACATAAAGAAGATGAAAGAAATCTTGAGTAGCAAGACATATGCACACAGTTCATTGAACAACCTAAATGGAGCATATAGGAAAGTCCGTGGCTTTCTCGAAGACGTCTTCATTGATGGGCTCATCATTTTTTTAAAATTCACGCATTCTGTGAACGATAAGGAAATTGCTTACCTTGACATTTTACTTAAAAAAGACTTAGAGCATAATAGATTTACGGATGAGATATGCTGTAAAGATACATATTCCAACAATTTTTTACACTACATGAGCTGCCATTCATTCCACCAAAAACGAGGAGTCCTTAAGGGACAATTTGTAATGACACCTCATATGGTGTCATTAAATGAATGCTTTATAAAGGAATGCAGCAATTTGAAGGAAATGTTTTTGAAAAGAATAAAGATCAGGAACAGATTTTCTTGTATCACTGAAAGAGTGGTCTATTGTGCCCTTTGTGAACTATGCTCATGCTTTTACATTGGAAAAATGTAGCGCAAGCTCAAAAACAGAATAAGTGAACACCTTAGGAATATCAGGGATCAATGTCCACTTAATTCACTTGCTAAACATATAGGCCAATATAATGAACATAAATTCAAGTTTGTTCTATTAGAATCAATATCTCCCTCAGTTAGAAGTGGAGCATGGGCTTATTTACTGGAAAAAGCAGAATTAAGTTGGCAAATCCGACTAAACTGTATTCATTGGCCAGGCTTGAATGACAGCCAGTCAATTTCCAGTTTATTAAAACTTAAAGCTTTGAAAAGATAAGATTTGATATTGCTAAATATTAAATTACCAGGATTTAATACCTAAATTACTTATCAACACATTCAGTAGGCTAGAGTTTGATGGCTTAAATATTTTTTTTGCATTTTAGGATTTTAAGACAACTATTTTTTATGTTTAGATTATATGACAAATGATAGTAATATTTATATGATTTTATAAATCTAGCTTTTTATTGTGTTGTATTTGGAGTCTATATTAGATACACAAAGTTACTGAACTTCGAATACGATATCATCGACACCATATAGTCGAAGTTCAGTAACATCGAATACCTAATAAAAACATGAAGCAAAGTCGAAAAACAGAACTACTGTCTCTAAGCAGGGGGAAAGCCCCCCAGCACCCCCCCACACACCCTGCTACTTAAATATTCCAACTCCGGCAACACACTACATTGAAGTAAATGGAAATATCCCCTTACGGAGATTTCAGTTTACCTCTTCGATGTTCTGCAGTTTCACTGTTTATGTGTCGGCAATGTCAGATTCAACATTGTGATCATTCGAGATTCTGATATAGGCCTGTATTTGTATAGCATGGCATTATTTATGTGGTTTTATGCATGTAGTTTCTTACTGTGTTGTACTTGCATTTTTTAAAATAAACAGTGGTCCTTTAAAAACTTTTTTGTAGATGGATGGAGGAGAGGAAGTGAGGTCACAAGTTTTACCTTTTAAAAGGAAGCTGAATGTAAAGTACTTTGTCTGATAAAGTTCCTGTATTACTGTTTTAAGGGACGAAAGTGCTTACGTTTTGAATTTGGATTAAACTTGGAGTTCAAAGTTGGATTTATCTCTGCTTGCTGCATCACTGTTGTTTGCTGCATTGTGTTTGAATTTGGACTACAATTTTGCTTGCTGCACTACACCTGGTGTGAACTTTTTTGTGGATAGTCTGAAGAGACTTGTTAGGTACTAGTGTTTTGCTGAATCATTTAACAGTGCCAAATTGTTATCAAGTGTGTCCCCATATATAACAGCATAAAAATAAAATAAAGCAAATTAATAAACTAATAAATAGTGTATCTGTGTTGGGCTGTTTACTTAAACACATAAGGATAGGTATCTTCCTGCTTCCTGGGACAGAAGTTATGGAGCATAGTTATGGGACTGTACATTGTAGTTGTTGACCTGGCCTCTTCCCTTTCATCAGTCATGGTATACTGATGTGACCCTTTTTCTTTAAGCAAGAATAAAAAGTGATTTGATCCATATAGGTTGCCATAGGATGTAGAATACACTGGCGGCTAAGCAGGGTTACTGTGTTTTATATATACATTGGTAGAACATAGTCACATGTAGTGACCTTTACATTGTGTCACTTCCCTACAAGTGCGGATGATCAAGTAGCTCGGCAAGTGTCTTAATTAACCACAGCTTACCTGTGCTGAGGCTATAGCTGAGGGGGTGATGGGGTTGGCTGTGTCTTACTACACAGACTCTCATCATGTCCATGGTGGTCCAGCCACACCTTGAACACTTGGTGGAGGTTGCAGTTAAGAATGTGGTAGACAGCCACTTTACCTATGTGGAACACCTGCTCACCTGGTCAATCTAACCCCGGTGGTTGCAAGAGGATGAGGTAAAGGAGGAAGTGGCCCATACCACCAGTCATACTGATCTATCTTCTGGTGATGAGTAATAGTAGAGTCCCTATAAGTTGAAGGAGCAGCCATTGTGATGCTTATACATTAGCATATTCTGAACCTGCTGTTTATTTTGCCATTGTGCTTCATTCTCATACCCTGTACATTGGCCAAGCCCTCCCAATCATCATGTGTCTGTCCTCTGTGTGTCTATAATAATAAAATGACAAGAGCTGCTCACATTTTAATTAAAATATCACCACTTAGTTCCTCAGGTCATCCTTTCAAGAGTAAAAAAAATAGCAAGCATTTCAAAACAACAATACATTACCCAACTCATTAAAATTACACAAATCACAGTTATCTCAACAATTACAAATTAATAATTAAAGTTAAACTACTTAAACTACATTTATTGTTCACCCCCTCAGTTCTAGTGCAGCAAATTTCAGAATGAACTGCTTTTTTTCCTTAAGTAAAGATAGACAGATAGATATAGATGTATACCTTTTTACTGTCGGTGCTAAAATGCTGTTCTCATATAGAACTTGTAAAACATTCTTCTGATGTCTATGCCTATCCTGTATCTCCTCTTCCTACTGTGTGCACATTTACTTAATTTGTCAATGCTGTTCTAGGTTTACCTGTTAGTTTCCTGCACACTTACCTATTCACCTTCCACTATTTTCCTGTCACCCTCCACCCTTACCTCTCAAATATCCAGATTTTTGCAGAATCTCCATATTTTTGCCCCATATTTTTGGTCTTTCCCTAGTAAAATCTGTGTTTTTTAGGCAAATTGCTGGCATGATTCAAGGAATGAAGTTGCTAAATAATGATATACATTTGAGTTTCAAACTTCATATCTTTCAAAAAATGCATGCTGAGACAAAACCAGTTATTTTAGCAACGTTCTATATTTATAAGAGCAATATTTAAAATCTATCCCTGTTTTCGGACCTTTGTCCCACGTTATGACAAGCTTTTTCCAGATTTCTTGTGCTAAGAGGTTGAGAGGTATGTTTCTCCCTCATTCATTCAGTCTCTATAGATAAAAAATGTCTATATCTCCACAAGAAAAATAGTTGCCCTGTCTTCCCAGCTCAGTCTGCAGTCTCCTGTATGTTGTCCTGCTATGTGTTTCTCTCCTTGATGCCTCCATACCTCTCTGTATAGCACATTCCTCCCCTTTAATACATCAATGTATGTGGACACCATAACAGAGTAATTATTATGGCATAGCTGAATATTGTTGTATGCTACTTTATGCTGTCCTGCTGTATAAAGTACTGGTACACCTAGGACTGCCTGTATTTATACTGCTATATGTTGTCTCATTCAGATATGCAGCAGGATGTGGAGTAACAGTTTCAGCTCTCATGAGATTTGCACAGGGGTGCATGCAACCACTGTATATGCTGCACTTTCTGCTTCTGTGCACATCGTTCTCTGCACAGGTGTGTCTGCATGCACCTTTGCTACACAGCTCATCATATCATCTCCAACATGATGCCTGACCCACATTCAATAAATAACTTGTCTAGTTACCTACATGCACTAGTGTGATGCTCTCATGCATATTATTCACCAGGCACTCTAAAATTTAAAACTAGATATAATTATACTAGAGCTAAAATAAAATCCCACATTTGACTGTTTGTATATTTTACTCAGCAATCTTTTAACTACTTTCAGAGTTTTCACTTCTCTATACACTTTTTCCTCCATTCACAGGAAATCAGTTCAGTTTTATTCTCCCCATATTTTCAGAAACAGGTTTATTTTGTCACATTTGCTTTTCTACAGGCTTGCTCACATCAAGCATTTACAGGCTACCCCTGTTCATTAGGGACAGTCACATAGGTGCTAAATCAGTGAAAGGTTTCTGATTTCCCATCCACTAGTATAAAATAAATTTGAATATTGTTAGGGATAAACTTTGCTTCACATGGATGGAAAGCCTGTTCAAGAGAAATGCTAATCTTTTAGGCACATACCAGTCCCTCCTATAAGTCTTGTTTGTGTTGCAGAGAAGGTTTAGGTCCTTAGAACGTGTATTTTTAATGCTGTTTTGCAGATGTGCAACAAATCCATTAGCTTGGGATCACTTGTAGGCATACCTCTCAACTGTCCAGATTTTCATAGAATGTTCAGATTTTTGCCTCATGTATCTGGTCTGTTCCTTATAAAATTTATGGTTTTCTGGATTTTTGTGACAAATCACTGATGACTGAATTCACTAAATAATGGCAGGCATCTGAGTTTCAGACTTCATATCCTTCAGGAAATATATGGTAACAGAAGGCTTTTTATTCTATTAACATTCTAAGTTTATAAGAGCAATATTTAAAATGTATCCCTATTATTGGGGCTTTGTCTCCCTATTATTTTTGTCTTTGTCCAGATTTTTGTGCTAAGAGGTTGAGAGCTATGCTTGTAGGCTATGCACAGAGCACTGCACAGGAGACTGACTACAGAGATATGGCTTTGAGATGGTCCACATATAACTCGTCTTCTCCTTGTATTCTTTCCATCAGGAACCCCAGTAGTCTTTCAAGTTGTTTCAAGTGCCTGGCCAGGCACATACTGAAGAGTGCATTGTACTCAGTGATTGCTCTGATGAGAGTTGAGTATTACAAATGACCAAAACAGCAAAATGTCAATATTGCTAATGCTGACAACAAATGACAGACAAAAAGTTGACTTATCAGTACACATGTGATGAGACATAACCTTGAGTCAAGAACTCTGTACCTCCCACACACCCTGATATAATCCCCAACGTAATAGTCCTTGGTTCTATGTATATATATATATATATATATATATATATATATATATATATACCTATATCTAAAACTCCAAAACCCGGTGCTTGGTGAAATAGTGCGTGGTTTACTGTCCAATATAAATTACACAATCGAAACCAGCACAACAAATAATGTTTTAACTGAGAAAAAGAACACAGAAGTCCCAAAATAGATACTTACCCAACTTTAATGGCTAACAGGTCAAGTCATCTCATCAGCAAACCAGGTTTCACTTTACCGTCATCAGTGCATGTATTAGGGAGTGCCCCCCCTCCTTTTATAAATATTCATTTAAAGCATCAGTGTACCTTATTAACATCAACCTCACCTGAAAGAAAATAACTGAACAACATTATTTTGATGAATATCAAATAATGATGTTATGTCATAAATTGTAACAAACCAAATGTCATACATACATCATAATGCAGTTATCACAGAACATGGCTTACATTTACCAGTGGTCATTCAGTCCAGGTTTAAACAGAGCACCCAAATTTACTATCCATTGTCTTTCTTTTTTCACCAAAATGTTTTGTTTATGCATCGTAGATAGATTATCATCTGTGACCTTATCTATACCGAAAAATATAAAATGTGCTGTTGAATGTGCCAACATGTGTTTGTATAACACACTTCTGTGACAATGAAAATTTATTTCACTTATATGCAAAGCAATCCATTGTTTAAAACTTAAAGATGTTTGCCCTATGTAAAAAGAGCCACATTGGCATACTGCCACATAAATCACACATTCTGTTGTGATTGTAATCAAGTGACGAATGTCATACACGTTTGATGTATTAACAGAAGTGAATGATTTTGTCTTAGATATACGTTTGCAATAAATACAATGTCCACAATAGGTGCTCCCCACTGCCATAGTGTTCAGTTGGTTTGCATACCTTCCATGTCCCTTTCTAAAACTAGGCAAATGTTCTCCTATATTACAGCCTCTTCTGAAGGCAAAACTGCAATGATTTCCTAACACTGTATCAAAAAATGGGTCTGACTTATGTATATGCCAATGTTTTGCAATAATCTGCCTAATCCTGTATGCATTGGACCCATAATTGGTAATAAACCTAATTTGATCTACCATAAAATATGTTGGTTCTTTTTCCTTTAATAACTGACTTCTGGACTGGACCTCTGCTTGTTTAAATGCTTTACCTATATTCCTATGATCATACCCCCTAGCTGAAAATCTTGTTTTAAGCTGTACTACTTGTCTCCTCAACTCATCATTATTGGGGAAAATCCTTCTTATTCTGGTAAACTGGGCCTTATGAATGTTATTCACTATGTGGTGTGGATGACTGCTGTTGGCATGCAGTATTGAATTTTTGGAGAAAGGTTTTCTGTACAAGGTAATATCCATTGTACCATCTATAGCTTTAATAACTTTCACATCCAAAAATTCTACTGAATTTAAATCTATGTTGCCTCTAAAATATATGTCATATTCATTGGAATTTAAATATTCCACAAATTCATGCCATTTCAACATGATGACTTCAGGAGACAAGCAATACAGCTTAAAACAAGATTTTCAGCTAGGGGGTATGATCATAGGAATATAGATAAAGCATTTAAACAAGCAGAGGTCCAGTCCAGAAGTCAGTTATTAAAGGAAAAAGAACCAACATATATTAAGGTAGATCAAATTAGGTTTATTACCAAATATGGGTCCAATGCATTCAGGAGTAGGCAGATTATTGTAAAACACTGGCACATACTTAAGTCAGACACATTTTTTTATACAGTGTTAGGAAATTATTGTAGGCTTCAGAAGAGGCAGAAATATAGGTGAACATGTGTCTAGTTTTAAGAAGGGACATGGAAGGTATGAAAATCAAATGAACACTATGGCAGTGGGGAGTACCTATTGTGGACATTGTATTTGTTGCAAACATATATCTAAGACAAAATCATTCACTTCAGTTAATACATCAAAAATGTATGACATTCATCACTTGATTACAATCACAACAGAATGTGTGGTTTATATGGCAGTATGCCAATGTGGCTCTTTTTACATAGGGCAAAAATCTTTAAATTTTAAAGAACAGATTGCTTTGCATATGAGTGACATAAATTGTCATCATCACAGAAGTGCATTATACAAACACATGTTGGCACACCCGACAGCACATTTTGTATTTTTGGGTATAAATAAGGGACAGGTGATAATCTATCTATGATGCATAAACAAAACATTTTGGTGAAAAAAAAAAGATAAAGGATAGTAAATATGGGTGCTCTGTTTAAACCTGGATTGAATGACCACTGGTAAATGTAAGCCATGTTCTGTGATAACTGCATTATGATGTATGTAAGATATTTGGTTTGTTACAATTTATGATATAACATCATTATTTGATATTCATCAAAATAATGTAAATAATGTTGCTCTTTCAGGTGAGGTTGATGTTAATAAGGTACACTGATGCTTTATATGAATATGTATAAAAAGAGGGGGAGGGCACTCCCTAATACATGCACTGATGACGCTAAGGCGAAACCTGGTTTGCTGGTGAGGTGACTTGACCTGTTAGCTATTAAAGTTGGCTAAGTATCTATTTCTGGACTTCTGTGTTCTTTTCTTGAGTTAAAACATTATTTGTTGTGCTGGTTTCGATTGTGTAATTTATACCTATATCTATATATGTATATATTATACATATATACATATATATATCTATAGACACGTTGGTGTTAAAATATCTCTTTCTTCCATTTCTGCTTCTTAACTTTTCCCTATTTATTTCTTCATTATCACCATTTACTTTGAGTTACTCAAAACATGCTGCTCTGCTTTTCCATCATAACAAGAATTGTCTCCATTTTTCCATCTCTCACTTCCTTTCTACAGACCCTACTTCTTAATTGGTCACTTAAATACCTGGTAAGGATCTCAATATTAAGAACCTCTCATTTTGTGGAAAAGTATGGGATCACCAGCATCCATGTTCACACTAAGATATTCCTATTTGTTCCTCAGAAGGTTGGAGGGAGTTATTTGCTGGCATTTTTTGCACAGTTACACAAATGTGAATGGTAATAACTTAATAAAATATCACTCAGATATGAGATATTTCATATTTAACAGCATCTTAGCTTCCAGTGTACTGTTAGCATGTTCATCTTTAAAATTATTCAAATCCTGCTGAAAAAAACGTGGAAAATATTTTAATCCTTCCTTTTCTATCTTACAAAAGTATGCAGGAATGAAGTACTAAGAGGTGTTGTTTTTCTGCTAGGTGCAAATGTCCGATTATAGTAGTATATTGCTGACTAAAAATGAAATTTGAAGGTTTTTTCTTTGCTAACTTTTGTCCTTGGATTCTGGATTTTTGCTCTTTATTTACTGGAGTTATGTTGTTTTGCAGTGGCTCTTTATTAAGAACCATGAAAGTGCTCCATATATTAAAATTGCAGCTATTTTGCCCTTTGGTGCTTCTTTGCTTGTACAGTTTTTTACAAACCACTGTAGACTGCAATAGCTGATTGTTGTCAGTCATACCACAGTCTTGTTCTTATCACCAGCATTTTATTCAACAAATTCCAAGCTCTATGTGTAGTCTTCTAGTCTGTATTGTTGGACTTGACTTGCTGTTAGCTTATTCAGTTTTAGTTCAGAGATGTTTACAATGTCTTACATAGGATAAGTGGCCCCACAGATTTTGCTGCAAATTTTAGAAGTATTTCATGTTATGTTTGTCAGCTTTGCTTTGGACATGCTTTTCTAGATGTTTTCAAGAACCATGCATCATGGTCATGAATCATTTGTTGATTTTAGGAGTTGTTGAGGTGCTGAGCAGGTGCAGTTTTTTACACAGGTACAGAAGGGCTTGGTGGACAGTGGGTTTATATGGGAATTTGTTTTCTTAGAGAATTTAGTTTGGTTATGCCATGGTGGTGCAGCGGTATCATTATCGCCTCACAGCAAGAGGTTCTCCCATTCAATTCTCGGCTGGAGTAACTTCTGTGTGAAGTCTGCATGTCCTCCCCACGGTCGAGTGGCATTCGAAAGACATGCATGAATGAAGGTTGGGCGTTGAGCTGGCACCTTGATGCCATAAAAATCTGCTGCCAGTCATTAGTGGACCGGTCTGCTGGGGTGGCCCCTAACTGGGAAAAGCCAGAAGAAGAGAATTTAATTTGTTTTTTTTTGGTTTTGGAAAACTTGGCATTTATAACCTGAGATATTGTTAGTACATGATAGTAATTTGAAATTGAGGGTGGCTTGGTCTACCTGTTAATTTGCTTTCTAGCCATGTTGATTTTTATTTTGCTGTACTTTAAAGTGTTTTTCTAATTCATGAAACATTTTAGACATTACACCTAGAGCATTATACTTTGAATAACATTTTTGCCTTTTTACATGGTTTTATACTCTTTGTTTCTGTTTGATTTATGTTTAAGGGTTCAGGTTTTTAAGTACAATAATACAGTCAGAGTTGAAGTTCAAAGATGATGTTGAAGTACCACTCAATTTATTAACATTTGTACTTAATAACATGATAGCTAGTGTGTGTCTGCTTTTGTTACACATTTAAAATTGAATTAATCTGAATGTAGTGTTTGCATACAGTTTGTTGCAAACAGCTGCCCTGCTTGTTGTTTCGAAGCTTAGTCTGAGCTAAAGTAAAATTAAATCTTGACAACAGCCAACACAGTGGCAGCAGATGCTTTTGAGAAATTCACCCCAGGATGGTTGCCAAAGATATGTTGCTTTGCTAAGTTATTATTTTCACTTTAGGTCCTGATGATTTTATAATGCACAAAATATTCCTGCCATGTTATATACACTAGCATTACATTTATAATTAATTTAAGAGTGTTCTGACTTCTTAGCTGTCTACACCTTTAAAAGAAGAAAAGGGTCATTGGTGCCAGGCAAGTACATTACCTTTCCACTGTCCAGCATTTTGCAGAATATCTAGATTTTTCTCTCATATTTTTAGTCTGTTCCTCATAAAAAAAAATCATAAAATTTGTAGCTTTCTGGCAAATCACTGAAGCCTGAAGTCAATAAGTAATGACATGCATTTGTATTTCGGACTTCGTGTACTTCAGAAAAAGCATACTAAAGCAAAATATGTTACTATAACAACTTTCTATGTTTATAAGAACAATAATTAAAATTGATCCATGATTTTGGAACTTTGTCCTCCATTATATTTTCGCTTTGTCCAGATTAAGAGGCTGAGAGGCATAGGAACAGTCTCTCTTTTAACCTGCATTTGCATTTCATTAATATGTTTCTAGGGATGCATAGTGATACTACATGACTTAATAATGACGTTTGCGTGTGTGTGTGTGTATGTGTGTGTGTCTATATATATATATATATATATATATATATATATATATATATATATATATGTGTGTGTGTGTGTGTGTGTGTGTGTGTGTGACCTATTTAACATTGTTTACATATAGTTTACAGTGAAGCTGGGGATAAGTGACAGCTGTCATACTACTATGTATGACATTAACCACCCATGCATATCCTTCCAGGCTTCTAGGATACCTGATTCCACATCCAGCAAGACCTGACTCTGGAAAAGCCAACTTTTCTGATGGTATTTTGGTGGAATAAAGATGGCTTCTGCACCGCCTCTTTCTAGTTTCTTGCAACGTGAGGTGTTTTGGGTACATTTGCATAATGCCTTCATTCATTTGTTTCTGTCTACTAACTGCTGACAGATGGCATTTTAGATATTGATGCCTGACATTACTTAGTTCATAGGTAGGTACTAGGCTATTGGCCCTAGGGCCTATATAAGCCTAGCCAAAAAAGTTCCCTGGCTTTTGCCATCCAATAAATTTATTTTCCTGTGGCCCTGTTGAGTAGAGCCACAGGACTGATCCCTGGTGTGAATTTTCTGTTTCCCATCCAATTGTTGAGATTTTTCTAAAAGAGGGCTAATGAGAAGCTTTGTTTGACATGAATGGGTAGTTTGTTCCAGAGCATGGGAAGTCTCTGGGACAGGAATCTATCCCTCCAGCATGTTCTGTTTATTGTGGTGACAAGGTTTAGGTCCCTGGAGCATGTGGCCCAGAGAGATTGGAATTTCTTTAAGTGTAGCATGTCCAGCACAACAGATCTGGGTTTGACATGGCTTTGTATGTTAGGCAGAGCTCGCCTCTGAGTAGGCGATATGCGAGCTGGAGCTTTTTGAGACAGTCTGCATATGGCATCTGTTTGAGGCCGGTAATCCTCTTAGTGAGGTATTTCTGTGGCCTTTCTAGTTGTTCTAGGTGTCTTGTGAGGTACATGCCAAATGGGGTATTGTACTCTATAATGGGTCTGATGAGAGATGAGTAAAGAGGAACAATGACCCTTTTTTTTCTGGAGGAGAGCCCCTTTGTGATGAGGTGTGCCACGTAGAAGGATTTCCTGACTACTGTGGTGATGTGATTATCAAAGGAGAGGCTACTGTCCACCTGTGCCCCAAGGTCTCTTATCACAGTGGTTTTCCCAAAGGGGATGACAATGCACTTCTTGGCATTGAGCTTGAGGCCATGACTTTGACACCAAGCATCAGTCTCACTGAGGCCCCTTTGTAGAATTTCCACATACAGCCCATAGTTTGCAGTCATCTGCAAACTTCATTAGCAAAAGACCTGCTGTATTAGCCTAGACTTCTGCGAAGTAGATACCAAACAGGAGAGGACCCAGGACTGATACCCCTGTGGTACTCTACTTGTCACTGGTCTGAAGTCAGATTTGGAGTCGGCTACTTTCACTGTGTGGGTTCTGTTAGTGAGAATGTTGGCCACCCATCTTGTGACATAGGGATTTATGCCTAGTCCAGTGAGTTTATCTATAACTCCAGAGTGGGAGATGGTGTCAAAACTCCTGGTGAGGTCAAGATATGCTGTATGCACCGCCTTACCCTCATCCACGGCTCTGGTAACTACTTCAAAGAAGACAATCAGGTTTAGGAGACATGATCTACATTTTACAAACCCAAACTGAGTGGGGTCCAGAGTTTGGAAGTTACCTATGTGTTTGTTTATAAGCTCCAAGATGATACATTCCATGGCCTTGCAGACCAGGCTCATCAGGCTAATGTGGCGGTAGTTCCCAGGGTCCATGGTGCCACCCCCTTTGTGGAGTGGGATAACCACCTCTGTGTGCCATTCAGTGGGCACAAAGCCTGAAGTGAGGCTATGATTGAAAATGGTACTTAGGTGGGGTGCCAGTTCGTTCTGTAGTTCATGCAGAATGCAACCTGGGATGTTGTCTAGTCCCATGGATGCCGTGTTCTTGGCTTTGGAGAGTGCAGTCTTTACTTGTGCATTTGTGATTACAGGGACTTTGCATTTTTCCGGTATAGAGATGGGCCCTTTGAAGGGTGAGAGGGGGATAAGTTTTCACTGAATCTATCTGCCAGGATGTTGGTGATATTAGTTGGTTGTGTATATCTAGTGCCATTGTGTGGTAGCTCAGAGCAGATCTGAGTGTTGCCATTCAGATTCTTAACATAGCTGTAGAATGCTTTGTGGTTGTCTTTAGAATCAATGGTGGTTTTATTTTCGTAAATAGCTTTGGAGGATTTTATGAGGGATCTCAGCTTTTGACTGAGGCTGACCAGGGAGTTCCTGCAATCATGGGATTTTAATCTTTTTTTCAACAGCTTCTTCCTTCTGTTGTAGGGTTTGTTTATGGCAGGGGATCACCAGATTGGTTTCCTTTTTTTGGAGGATAGCGTCTTGGTTCTGTTGGAGATGGCATGATCCATACCCTCATGTATGTGCTTATACAGTGCATTTGTATAGGATTTAGTAGTTGTACCTCTTTCCCATCTGTGTGGTTGTCGGAAAGTTTGCCACTTCTGTCTTAAGAAGCATGAAGTTGGCTTTAGAGAAGTTTTTTACAGTGGTTTCCTTAATGGGGGAGTGGGGGGCAGGATATGGATGTCTAGGGTGATTAGCTTGTGGTCGGATCTGACCAGCGAGGAGTTGACCTCTGGCATGGAACATCGGTTACCCATATTGGTAATGACCAGGTCGAGGATATTCCTGCCCCAGTGAGGGTTTGAACAAGCTGACCCATGGCATTGAAATTTATGAATTTCACAAAACGTAGACCAAATGCGTTAGTGCATGAGTAGTTTACCCAGTTGATGGTGGGGTAGTTGAAATCTCCCAATATTAGGGTATTGGGCTGTACCTTAATGTTATCCAGTATATCAATAAATGTGGAGTGGGTGTCCCGGGGCATGGTGGGGGATCTGTAACAAGCTAGAACCTGGATTGCAATCTTGCCCAGTGTTAGCTGCACTTGGATAATTTCAGATGCATTGTGTTGAGCAACCAGTCTGGAGGTGTGGATATCCTTAACGAATGTGGACACGCCGCTTCCTTTAGAGTTTCAGTCCAGGTTAGGTGGCCGAAAAGTGTGGTATGAGTTATAGCCTGGTAATGCATGGGTGCTCTCTGGAACCTTGAACCAGGTCTCTCTCACTGGACAGATGTTAATGTTCTCCATCTTAAGGAGTGCCTCGAGTGAGTGCATTTTGAGGTTTAGACTTCTAGCATTGAGTAGCATTACCCTCAGATTTTACTAGCTTGTACCTGCTATGTTGGTGAGTTTGTCATTTGAACCTTGCCTAAAAAAGGCACTATAGGGATGGCAAGAGCCTTAGCCAGTATCCAGAGTCCCAGGGGTGACAGGTGCAGGCCACCTCTGGCAAAGCATCGTGGTCTGTCGATCATGTCGTCCCAGGCAGACAGATACTGGATCCCCTTAGAATGACACCAGAAGCTTACCCAATTGTTGAAGCCAATCATTTTGCCCTCTATGTCTCTTTTCATGTAGTCCAGGGAGATACACCTCAGTTCATTCACACCAACATGGACAATGACAAAGTCATATTTGTACTTGTTGTAGAGCGACCTGAGTGTGTGCATTATGTGGTGGATCCTGGCACCCAACAGGCAGCTGACAGTAACTTTCTCCTTGTTTAGCCTGGTGAGTGGGACATCAGTGTGCCTGACTATAGAATCACCTATGACTAATGTGTTGGGTATGTTGTTTTGCCTTATGTGCTGAGGTTGAGTGTCACACTGATTTTGTGGGCTATGTGTCATTTGGGTGGTGTTGGGGGGTGGTGGTTGCTTGCATTTCAGCTTTGGAGGTCTCTGTTGTTTGGGCAGATTTTTATTGAGAGTCTCCATGAATGTAGGTGTGTGTTTTGTGTTACTATGTATGGGCTTAGGTGGTGTAGGTTTTGATGGGTTATGTGTTGAGTGCGGTGTGGTGCAAGTGTTTATCTTCTCCTCTTGACTGACTAGTCCAGTCTTGACTGGAGAGAGCTTGGCTTCCAGGTTGGCTATATAAGTGCATCTCTCACAGGTTGTAGTATTGGGTGGTAGAAGGTGAGGGTTGTCAGTGTACATGAGGATTGCAATCTTTGTAGCTGTTTTTTTGAATGAGGTGTAGCCTTTTCTACCTTGTCTAAGAGTTTTGTGATTCCCAGCCCATGCATATAATTCTTCCATATGCAGAATATTCCTGTTTGATTTTCCCTGTCACAGCTCTGAGTACTCTTGTAGCAAAAGTTAAGATGAGCTGTAGATGTACCCAATATGTAATGTCATGAATATGTGCTGTATTTCACTGTAGCATTCACAGTTGTGTGGGAATAAAAAAAAACAAGTTGAAGTCTACAAAACAAACTTTTCTAATGGTATTTTGCTGGAGTAAAGGTGGCTTCTGTGCTGTCTTTTTCTAGCTTCTTGCAGCATGTGGAGTTCTGTGGTGCATTTGCATAGTGCCTTCACTGATGTGCTCCTGTCTAATGACAGCTGACATTCTAGATATTGCTGCCAGACATTACTTAGTTGTGGATTCAGTTTGCTGCAGCTTACCATAAACCCAAAATGCTGGTGCACTGAACTGCTTATCGGTATAGACATTCAGAAATGCCAGTACAGAGAGAAGACTGCAGAAAGGACACTTCATGTTCACTCCCTCTAACCCTTTGTGCCCAGGATGGCTGCCCCCTTCACTCCACACTTGCAATTATTCTGATAGAGGTGCCATAAGTGTTAAGTAAGGTACATCCAAATTAGTTTCACAGGTAAGATTCAGATGACAGGAATACAAGGTTTGCACAAGTCTTTAAGAATGTGTGAGAAGTTGAGATTGGGGGGAAGGGCTAATTTTCATGGTGACCGTTGAGGTAATTGTTTATTTTGGAATTGCTTCCATTTCATAAGGGTTGTCATTGTCTCCAGTGAGTATTACTGGACACAATAAGACAGGCTAGGTGATTAAGTCCATAAGACTACCTGAAGATGTGAAATGAAATAAAATGAAGCAAAAGGCTAACAGATGCAAGGAGCATACAGAAAAAAGCCTAGCAAGGAAACATAATAATAAAGTCAGTGTCCAGGATTCAGAAAAAGGATCACCACTTGTAATTGTCTCCTGCAAGTAGGTCAATTACCAAAACAGTCAGAAAGTGCAAATTAGAGATAGCTGTAGTCTCAATGAAAAGACATAATTATAAGCTCATTAGCATGTTCCTGCATCATGTGTTAGCCCACACTAGCACATCAGAACTGACAGAGGGCCCACACTAGCACTGGCAGAAATGGCAAAGGTAGTGTTCTCCCCAGCAGCCCATGCATTGCATTGGCAAAGGCATCCCCGTCATACTGAAACACACAAAAACTCACACATTCAGACAGCCATACTTATTACATACATGCACATGTACACACACACACACACACACACACACACACACACACACACACACACACACACACACACACACACACACACACATGCCAACAGACAAACACCCACACATGCACACACTTCCACATGCTAGCATACATCCTGCACCTACATCTTATCTGGACTTACCTGCACCACAACTACTTCCATAGCAGTGAATAGATGACTACCATCTTTTGATGGTATTCACTTTTTCTCCAATAGTGAAATTTTATGTGGTGGTGTGATTCTCTGAATTGTTCAGCAGAGTAAGTTATCAGCCACTGGCATCTCCAGGGGAGAATACATGGCTAATTAGTGTTAGCTACTCCCCAGATTACTACATTATCATGCTGCACTGTCTGCAAGACCACCATCTTAAATGTCATCTCTGCTGGTACAGAATCTCAGGAGAAGTGTGTTCTAAGAATCAGTAAGCAATAATGCAAGGGGAAAATGGCCATTGTGATATTGGGAAACATTGCCAGCCCATCTATCTTGAATTTTGTAAATAATTCAATGTCATTTGTGAATATTGATATGATTTATATAGAAGTGTATGTTATGTACTGAGTTAAAATGTAACCACAGCATGCCCTGCTGACTTAAAACAGAAATGCCTATAAACCATATACCTGTGCAAAGGTATGGTTTAACAGTAGAAACTAGAACATAAAAGGGTTAACTTGCAAAATGTCAAGAAAAGTTAATTAAAGTGCTTTACAATTGTGTTACAAGTTAGATTCAATGCACCAAGGAGACAGAATGTCTTGAACTAGGGTGCCATCTGCATTGTTTTGTAACTGCTTTATTGTTTTATGTCTTCTAGCAACTGTTAACATCTGGAGAATATGCATTTTTCACAGAGATGTTAAATGTTGGACACTGGGTGTTTAGCTTGGGAACTTAAGTCAGGTGACAAAAAATGATGTCATTCAAGCTAACCCAGCAGTAATATTTGATATTGATTTAAGAACTCTCTCAGAGAGAGAGTGCATTTTGTATTTTGTCTTGGACCTAGCAAGAACACCCACTCATCATCATCATCTGCACTTGCCTTTGTAATAGTAAGTAACTAGGGTACACTGATTTCCTTTATATATAGTTAGGAATATAGTAAAGATTAGTTTAGATGTTTTCTTTATTTATTTGAGACTGCCCTGCATTGATGTTTTAAATATTTCCTATGATTTTGAACTCTGAAGTTACTGTGTTGTGTACCCAGTATTGTCTTGTTCTTTTATTATTTATTATTAAATATATTTAAACCAATTTGTGGCTGATATTTGTGAAACATATTTAAGGTCTTAGAGTAGTTACATATGCATTTGGTGACATTGTACAGGCCACTCATAATAACCTGGTGCTTGGCCAAAACTACCATTTTGATAATAGTAACATTACACAGTAAGATTGGAACCCTTTGCAAGGGCCTAAAGTAGCTGATAAGGGTGGTTGGTGGCAGTGATAACTACCTTATAGTCTGGGCAGAAGGGGGCATAACTAGTAAACTTGTGCCAGGCTTTCCCAGGTGTGTGTGTGTGTGTGTGTGTGTGTGTGTGTGTGTGTGTGTGTGTGTGTGTGTGTGTGTGTGTGTGTGTGTGTTTGTATATAAATCAAACCTCAAAGTGTGTGTGTCACCTACTTGGGCAGGGACACAAAGCACTGGTTGGACAGAGCGAGTGCTGGAGGTTTTGGCTTGACCATTCAGCTGAGATTTCAACCCTATAGCTGTGCCAGTGGGGAGTCATATTGGGGATCTGGAGAAAGAGGGAGAAAGCCCCAGACTGACTGGTTTCTGTGTGCTCTTAAGAGAAATTGTAATTTACTGTGTTTGCACTTACCATCCTCCCAGTGTGTACATCACCTAGCTGTTGCAAGTGGTGAAGATTGAGGCTCCTTAATTACTGGGCCAGTGCAGGGGTGTCACATATTACTTGGTTGGCAGTGGTGAGATATCCACATCACATATTAATTGGTTGAAAGTGGTGATATAGCCACATCACATATTAATTGGCTTGTAGTGGTGTGGATATTGAATTCCTGTAGCCTGTGTACATTTGTCACTGAAGGTGTTTGTACTCTCAATCAGCCACTCTGTGAACATTCAGAGTTTCATAACACAATTATTCCATTTTTGTTAGCTTAGTCACTGAGATCAGGCAAGCATGTCAGCAGAGGAGTATGGCGAGTTGACAAACAGTCAGTTGGCTGAGATGTGCCAGGCTAAAGGACCTGTGCATGCCAACCTGACTAAGGCAGAAATGATTGTAGCTTTGGGTACAGCTGCAATGCAGACCAGTGATCAGGAGGACAACCAGGCTAGCCTTAGAAATGTACAACTCTGAAACAATGGACAGCTCAACCTTTCCACAGAGGACTTAACAATCCATCTGGAGTTAAAGAGACTTGAGCTGGAAGTCAAGCATTTGGAAATAGTAGCAGCAGAGAGACTGAGACATCTAGAGGCTAAGGAAAATGAGAAATTGCAATGTCTGGAGGTGGAGGAGAAGAAAAGGCAGAGGCAACATGAAAAGGAGATGCTGACTCTTAGCCAGAGTCATTGAGGTAATGGGGAAGGGAGTAACTGGACCCCAGAAGCACAAAAGGTCAGTAAATTTCTTCAGCAGTTTAAAGGGGGAGGGGTAATTTTGATAGTTTCATTCATATGTTTGAGAGGGTATGTAAACAGTATAACGTTGACTAAGGACTTTGGGTACAGTTCCTGGCCCCCTTATTCCATGGTAAAGCTGTAATTGCTATTTTTAAATTGTCTGATACTGACTTCTTAAATTATAATATTGTAAAGGACTGTCTTTTAGAATGCTTTAAGTTAACACTTGAAGCTTATAGGAAAAATGTTTGTGAGCATAGATGTAAGGCAGATGAAAGTGTGTGTGAATATGTTGCTGAACTAAGCATTTGTTTTCATAGGTTGGTGTGTGGATTTCAGGTCACAATTTTTGAAGGTTCAGCAGACCTTTTGGTGAGGGAACAAGCCCTTAGCACTTTACCTGAGGACATAAGAATCTGGTTAGCTGATAGACAGTGCAATACTGCAGATGCATTTGGGAAGAAGGGAGACCTATACGTAATAAGCAGGGCATCACTGCACAGGAAAGGGACACCCACTGCTGCTCATGGGTCTAAGGGAACACATGGTGGGCAGCCCAGAATGCCCCAACAGAGTTTGCCAGTAGCAGGGGAAGCCACTAGTCCAGATACACATCCAGGACCAAGGGTTGAATGTTTTAAATGCAACCAGTGGGGCCATGTAGCATATAGATGTCCATGGAGGCAAGGTGGGGAATAAAAGGTGGGAGAGCCAGTAAGTGTGAATGACAAAATGCCGACAGTAAGTTGTCTCAAGACAACAAGGGTACCAAACTACCACAAGATGTTATATCCTATTTTAGTGGATGGGAAAGAGGTCACTGCTAAGAGAGATACAGCCTCTGACCTAATCATTGTGAAACCTGCAATGGTTACAGAGGAACACCACTTACTTGGGGCAGTCTACTCCAGTCAGAGCTTTACGAGGGACTCCATCCCACATACCTTTGGCTAGGGTTCACCTTAACTGGGAGGGTGGAAAAGGAAGCCAGCAAGTAGGTGTGTTTGAGGATATCCCTACAGATGTCCTGACAGGGAATGATTCTGATAATGCAGTACTGTGTGTGCATGGGGGCAGCTGTGGTGGTGCAGTGGTTAGAATTGTCACCTCACAGCAAGAGGTTCTCTGGTTTGATCCTTGGCTGGGGTGCCTTCTGTGCGGAGTCTGCATGTCGTCCCTGTGGTTGCATGGGTTTCCTCCAGGTGCTCCGGTTTCCTCCCACATCCCAAAGACATGCTGTAGATGGATTGGACGCTCTAAATTGGCCCTAGATGTGAGTGCATGCATTGTGTGTGCCTTCTGTGGAAGGGTGAGTGCCAGGCTGGCAACTCGACACTGTAAAACTCCATTGCCAATCATGAGTGGACAAATGATCTGCTGTGGCGACCCATAACCAGGAAAAGCCAGAAGAAGAAGAAGTACTGTGTGTGCATGCCGTAACATGCAGTCAGGCTTGGAGAAAAGCATGTGGGTCTGGTAGCCTGGACCAGACCCATACAGACCATACACATGCAGCCAGGACTGGAGAGGTGGTTACTTCAGAGAGGGAGGTGCTCTGTAGCAGTGAGACTGAAAGTGAGCCACAGCTGCTTGTGGGTACTGCTGTTCCCTTGGACAAAGTAACTGCAAGGATAGAGGTGAGTAGTGGTACCCAGGCTGACAGTGAGGCACTGCTGTCAGAGGAAACCAGACATCCTGTGGAAGGGGAGCTGGGAAGGGTTACAAAGAGAGAGTTGACACAGGCTCAGCTCTCAGACATGACATTACAAGGCCTGAGGGAGGTAGCTAGCAAGGCACCTAATTCTCAAGGGAAGGGGGAATCTGTATAATGGGACAGAGGGTTACAGTATAGAGAGTGGACCCCTGAGGGAGAGCTAGAGAGTGAGAGAATAAGCAATTGGTAGTGCCTAGAGCCTACCCTTTGGCACTTTTAGCCATACCCATGATATTCCCTTTGCAGGTCATATGAACATAAAATGTACAAAGATGCATATTAGGCAGAACTTTTATTGGCCTGGGATTTCCAGAGATGCAACAGGGTACTGCAGGATCTGTGAGCACTGCCAAAAGGTAGGCAAGGCAGGAGACAAGGTGAAAGCTCATTTGATGCCTTTGCCTGTGATTGAGGAGCCATTTCAGAGGGTAGCTATGGATACTGTGGGGCTTCTGAGTACCCCAAGTTCCACAGGGAAAAAATATATCCTAGTGGTAGTAGATTATGCTACCAGATACCCTGAGATGGTGGTTCTGTCCTCCATTGAGGCAGAAAAGGTGGCAAATGCTTCATTAGAAATTTTCAGCAAGGTAGGTTTTCCAAATGAAATACTGACTGAAAGAGGTGCCAATTTCATGTCAGACCTGCTGGCTTGTCTGTGGAAGTCCTGTGAGTTGAAGCACCTAAAGACCATCCCCTACCATCCCCAGACTAATGGTCTTGTTGAGAGGTTAATCTCTACACTCAAGTCCATGTTATGGGAATTTGAAAACCAGTTTAAGAGGGAGTGGGACAAATATTTGCCCCATCTGTTATTTGCTTACAGAGAGATGCCCCAAGAATCCACAGGTTTTTCACCCTTTCAGTTGTTGTATGGGCATAGGGTGAGGGGACCTCTAGATTTGATTTGAGATAGGTGGGAGGATGAGTGTGAATTCCACAAGGCGACTGTTGTGGCGTAAGTCCTAAATCTCAGAACAAGGCTCAGGGAACTCATGGGCTTGCTCACAGGGAACCTGGCAGAAGCCCATCATTAAAAAAAAGGTCTGGTATGACAAGAATGCTTGAACTAGAGAGTATGCTGTACGGCAGTAGCTAATGGTTCTCATTCCTGTCAGACACAACAAGCTGCAGGCAACCTGGGAGGGACCCTACAAGGTGGTAAGGGAGGTCAGTGATGTTAACTGCATGGTAGAACGGCTTGGCAGGAGGCAGGAGCACAAATTGTACCATGTTATCTTGATGAAGACTTATCATGATAGGGAAGCCCATGTGATGAGTATTTGCAGTGGATAGCAGGAGGAGTCTAGGGGGATCTACTGACTGATCTCAGTGAGACTCAGACTGACACCTCAGAGGAAGAGGTAGCAATGTCCCAGCAGTTATGCCCTACCCAGGTTTGATAAATCCAATCAGTGTTACAGGAGTTTGGGGACATGTTCAGTAGGAAACCAGGGTGTACCCACCTGGTGCAGCACTATGTGGATACAGGACCCCAAAGGCCTATTAAGCAGGTCCATTATAGGGTGCCTGAGTGAGTCAAACAGACTCTGAGGGAGTATATACAGGAAATGTTGGAACTAGGGGTAATTCAGGAGACCAGCAGTCCCTAGGCTTCCCCAGTGGTGCTGGTACTGAAGAAGGATGGCAGCACCAGGTTCTGTGTGGACTACAGAAAATTAAATAGTCACACAGAGTCAGATGCGTACCCCATGCCTTGGACAGATGAAGCCCTAGAGCAGCTGGGTGGGGCTAAGTATCTTACAACTATTGATCTTACCAAGGGTTACTGGCAGGTGCCCTTGACTCCCAGTGCTTCAGAGAGGTAAGCTTTTGTGACTCCTTTTGGCTTTTATGAGTTTATGAAGATGCCCTTTGGGATAAAAAATGCCCCAGTGACTTTCCAGAGGCTGGTAGATCATATCCTAGAAGGAGCAGGAGATTGTGCCATTGCTTACCTAGATGATATTGCCATCTACAGCCGTTCTTGGCAAGAACACCTTCAGCATGTCAGGGAGGTGCTGGATAGACTATAGAGGTCAGAATTGACCATTAAGCCCAGCAAATGTCAGGTGGGAATGGCAGAGGTCTCTTACCTGGCACATAGACTGGGGCGTGGTAAGATCAGGCCAGAACCTGCCAAAGTGGAAGCCATTCAGGCATGGCCTACATCTGTTAACAAACAGCAGGTGAGGGCATTCTTAGAGACATCGGAGTACTACAGAAAGTTTGCCCCCAATTATAGTACCATAGCTGATCCCCTCACAGACCTGACAAGGAAAAAAGAAGCCAGATAAGGTAGTGCTTACCATGTGAGCAGCCATTCCAGAAGCTTAAAGGAGCTTTGGGAGGATGCCCTGTGTTAGCCAGTCCAGATTACACCAAAGAATATATTGTGCAGGTGGATGCTTCAAACCATGGGGTGGGGGCTGTACTCAACCAAGTTTCCTCAGAGGGAGAATAGCACCCAGTGGTATATCTCAGTCATTGGCTTCAACCTAGGGAAGAATGCTATGCAGCTGTAGAAAAGGAATGTCTATCCATACTGTGGGCACTGCAGAAGTTACAGGCCACAATCCCTTAACATGGCTACATCAAGGCAGCCATCAAGGAGACAGGATGTCTAGAACTAGGGTGCCTACTGCATCATTTTGTTACTGTTTTATTATTTTATGTCTTCTAGCAACTGTTACCATCTGAAATATATGTATTTTTCACACACAGATGTTAAATGTTGCACACTGAGGGTTTATCTTGGGAACTAAAGTAAGGTGACAAAAGTGATGTCATCCAAGCTAACCCAGCAGTAGTATTTGATATTGATTTAAGAACTCTCTCAGAGCGAGATTGTGCATTTTGCATTTTGTCTTAGACCTAGCAAGAACATCTACTCATCATCACCATCTGCACTTGCCTTGCTAATAATAAGTAACTATGGTACAGTGATTTATTTTAAATATAATTAGGAATATAGTAAAAATTAGTTTAGATATTTTCTGCATTTATTTGAGACTGCCCTGCATTGTTGTTTTAAATATTTCCTGTGATTTTGAATTCTGAGGTTTCTGTGTTGTGTACAGAGTATTGTCTTGTTCTTTTATTATTTATTATTAAATATATTTAAACATATTTTTTGGCTGATATTTGTGAGTCATATTTAAGCTATTAGAGTACTTGCATATGTATTTGGTGACACTGTACAGGCCACGCCTAATAGCCTGGTGCTTGGTCAAAACTACCATTTGGATAATAGTAACATTACACAATATGATTGGACACCCTTTGTAAGGACCTAAAGTAGCTAATGAGGGTGGCTGGTGGCAGTAATAACTACCTTATAGTCTGGGCAGAAGGGGGCATAGCTAGTAAACCTGTGCCAACCTTTCCCAGGTGTGTGTATGAGTTTGTATATAAATCAACTCTCAAAGTGTGTGTGTATGTGTGTGTGTATGTGTGTGTGTGTGTCAGCTACTTGGGGAGAGACACAAAGCACTGGTTGGACAGAGAGGGTGCTGGAGGATTTGGCTTGACCACTCAGCTGAGATCTCAACCATACAGCTGTACCAGTGGGGAGTCTTATTGGGGCTCTGGAGAAAGAGGGAGAAACCAACCCTAGACTGACTGTGGCCTCTGTGTGCTCTTAAGGGAAATAGTACTTTACTGTGTGTGTACTTGTCATCCTCCCAGTGTGTACATCCCCTAGCGGTTGCCAGTGGTGAGGATTGAGGCTCCTTAATTACTGGGCCAGTGCAGGGGCATCACAATCATGTTAAGTTTTCCCCTTGTGAAAATCCTTTCTGAATCACAGCAAGTATCTTATCATTGGAGCATGAGAATGATCAATGGTGGACAAGTGTAGGTGGTGTAGAACTGAATCACCAGTGAAATAGCTGTGCCAGTCGCTACTAGTTTTACTCAACATGCATACCTTCAACAGTGTTCCCATATCTTGGACACATTCTCTTCCACACAGTAACCCATAATGAAGGGGCTGTTACTTTTCCTCTCATCACCTATAATCTACCTTTGCATGTTTAAAAAATATTAAACTATCATTGTTGTATTCTGCAGTAATGGTACACAGTTGCTATAATAGATACAGATGACCATAAGAAGACAGAGATTCAAGCCACTCTTGCGGTTTAGATACTTCAATTAGTTGCTCTGGGAATTCATGGAGTGACAGGGAGGGATGAGCATGCACATCCCAGGGGAGAAGTTGTGCACTGATGATGCTCCCTTAGGAGAAGCAAGGTCCAAACAGGGGAGCTACCCTTAGATGAATCAAAGAATGTGAGAGGTGGAGCAGGGAGCAGGTAAAGCATCTAAATGAAAAAAAAGTGGCTGTTGAAATAGCCAATCCCCTAGACATGCTTAGGATCCATGACTGGTCACAGATATATTGGAGTAATTCGAAGAGGTAGGAGACAAGCTGCTAGACCCAGCATAGACATGGATCACTGGGGGCTGGGCTGCAGAAAATGATGTCCCAAGGACGACCAAAAAATAAATTAAAAAAATAAATACATAAATAACACAGAGCTTTCTCTCAGTAGTTTGAACCATTGTCAATACATTTTTGGATGGACATGGGCCAGGAAGATGCCTTTTTTTCCCCTGAGAACTAGATGTGAGTCTGTAAACCATATGGATACTGTCAACTGAAATTTATGTGTAGGTGCTGACATTTAAACTCTCAATTTTGAAATCCTGATTTAAAGTAAATAAGCTTGTCTAAAACAGAGTTAAGTTTTGCTAATAGTTGCTTTCTGAGTAAATTGTCATTTCATTCAATAAGTCAAGTGTGTGTTTGTGTGTGTGTGTGTGTGTGTGTGTGTGTGTGTGTGTGTGTGTGTATGCTTGTGTGTGTGTGTGTGTGTGTGTGTGTGTGTGTGTGTGTGTGTGTGTGTGTGTGTGTGTGTGTGTGTGTGTATGTGTATGTATATATGTAGGAGAGGGGGTTATATGCATCACCCTGCTTGCAAATAGAACTTGATCTTTGTAAAAATACATTGATTTGCATGGTGGTTACCCTATATGCGAACTGATAGCAGTATAGCCTTGGAACCACATCACAGGCAGTGTTTATGTTGTTTATAGGATTATAAGAATTTATAAATGATTTTAAATTAAATACTGAGAGGAGCATTGGGTAGTGAGGGGGGAGTGACTAGGAACTTTAACCCTAGCATAGGAACAGTTATCTGAAGGAAGTCAGACTTAGGGTGCCAGAGGTTCTGTACCTGTATATCCCTGAACTCTGATTGGGTCCCTGTTCCTAAATGCAGTGAAATAATTTTTTGGGTGCACTGTCCTTTGTCTGACAGAATAAAATGAGGTTGTGTCTATCTTTAATATGCTTGGTCAATTGGGTATAGAACTGCCACTGTGTTTGTGAAAAATACTAGCTGGATTCCCTTTAGTGTTGTCTCAGAATATGCCATTTTAATAGTAACAGAACCTGGGTAACAGCAAATTCTTATAGCTGTTTTTCTTCTGTATCCCTAATGTGTAGGATAAGATAGAAATATTGAAAATTGTCAACATTTTTATTTCATCATTTACATTAGGAACTGAGATGCCTACAGTGATAAAACAAAAAGGCTCTTGGTTTGTCTCACAGACCACACACATTACCCTTTGGCTGGGCCTATTGCCCAAGATGCAAATAATATCACAACTGAGGCATTCATAATGCAAGTAATGGGAGGCAAGCTTTTTATATCAAAATATGCTTCATACCTTGATTCATGTGAAACAAATCCTCAAAATGCATTCAAAGCAATGTTACTGTGCCAAACAATTTGCATAATGAACCATAGAGAAAAATATTAAATCCAAATCTAAAGTCTCAAATGAGTACTGAATGTTTAAGTACAAAGTTAGTACTTCCTTCTCGTACATGGTTTGAGAATATGGCATCATGATAAAGATTCCGGGGGGTTGTAATTGTGTTTGTCTCAGTGGTTTTAGGCACTCAGTTTGACTTACACTTTGCACTGAATGTATGCCATGGTGACTAGGGACAGCATACTAAGTGTACAGCAAAAGATGAACCTATAAATAGGTCTGACTGCAGCAAAGATGTTGATTATGAGAAAATGAAAAAGCAAATATAACGATAGAAGATCAGATTCAACCTGTTTTCAAGACCTGCTGTTAGGTGAGTTAATGTCTCAGGATACTGTTTACAAAGGATTAATGTAAAGTACCTTTGTAGCTTTTGTCTGTATCACGTGCAAGTTTCTGCTCTAAGTTATCATGCAAAATATAGTTACTAAATGACACAGAAGAATTTTACCCAACAACACTGTTTAACCAAGAATCATAGTTTTGAAGCAAAATAAACTACAACTGAAAGTTTGTATGTATGTATGTGATGGCTGAGATTAACAATGTTGTCAAAAATAATTTAGTCTGCTGAAAACAACTAGTTTGCATAGTATCCTTGTAAAAAGGCAATAAAAAACAGCAGAAAGACTCATAACAGCTCATATAGTCAGGCACATATATAAGAAAACAAAATTATTTCTTAAAATAATATATTTCTTTCTGCAGCTATCAATCAGAAATGATTAAAGTAGAATAAAATGGGGTAAACAGTGATTCTTTGTTTAGTTATATGCACTAATTCAGTGTACTAGTAATTCCTCTAGCAATAACTCACAATCATTTGTATTCTTACTGACACCAATGAATTTCTAAGTGCTTGTTTCTCCTCTTATCCCTTCTCAAGCATGCATGTGCAGCTTAGCTGTTCTCCGCAGTGAAGTCTTTTTTGAGTAATACTGCTAATTTAAACTTTTCCAGTTCATAAATAGAGAAGTTATTCAATAATCATATGTACAGTCATTATTTTGCATCTAAACTGTATGCATGCATATACTATACATTTCTAACAGTATAAGAAATGTTGTTGCATCTCAGTGAGTGAATTCTTGTTTTAGGTTCCACTACATTTTACATTCTCTAGTGCCTCATACTTTGCTTTATTTCAAAATATACTGTAAAGTATACTTGATGACCTCACACTTTCACACAGGAATGCACTCTGTATAGTATAAGACAGCTGGGAACAATCCCTTGCATCCCTATAATCAACCTTCCACAGTCCCAAAGCACTTCTAGCAAAATGCAAAGAGAAAAATATGTGGCCAATTTCCACTTTCACTTACTGTCAAAGAATGAATAATGGTGTGCCTGAACTGGTTGGTGTATCAATGTACAATGTAACTAGGCACGTTGTTCTTGAAAACCCTTCTGCAGCTTTGTTCTCACTACTCCAAGCCTAAAGCACTCATCTTTAATCATTTTAATACCCTTATATAGCTGTATAAGCATAAGATTTGTTTTGTTAAGAACTGAGCCTGTATATTAAATGTATTTAGCTAGAAACAGATTTAAAAATTACATTTCCTGACACAGATAGAATTTCAGGTTATAGAACAATATGGTAAATATGAAAGTGCATTTTAGTTGCTAGAAATAATGCATTTTAAATACTAACTTTGACTTTCTGTGAAAAAAATTAACTTTTTACATGAAAGCATCAGATCATTTTTCTTCAACATATTTCACAATGGAAAGAAATCACACTAAAGTGCTGCACTAAATAGGAGGCTGTGAACTGTAGTTTTGCTTTATTCATCCATCCACCCTTGCATGCTCCATTGTCAGGCAATTGTTTCCTCTTCTGTCTCCCTTAAACTGCTTTGGAAAAAGGAAAATAAATAAGCAGTGTGTGTGTGTGTGTGTGTGTGTGTGTGTGTGTGTGTGTGTGTGTGTGTGTGTGTGTGTGTGTGTGTGTGTGTGTGTGTGTGTGTGTGTGTGTGTGTGTGTGAGTGTGTGTGTGTGTGTGGAGGGGGGGGCATTTTTCATGTATATACATTACTGAAATCTGGACATCGACTACCTCCTAGACTAGAGTGCAATTAAGTTAAGAGATGGATGACATATGGAATGGAATGAAATGAGAAGCTCTCTTTGCAGCCGTTCATCCATGGCCCACTTCCACAGCAAGAATTACACTAAGAAAGATTATTCTGAAATTTACGATAATAAAGATCTGGATGGCTAAGGAAAATCCAGCACTCAGCAGATTTGCACTGGCCAGATTTAACAAGTTAGAAACATCCTTGTTTCTTTAGAAATCATGCCGTTCTTAATTCATGTACATGCTCAATTGTGTGCATGCATGCACACTCACCTATACATGTATAGAAACACACATGCATACATGTATAATCACACAAACACACAAGCAAACACACACACGCATACACACACAGAAACACATGTAAACAAACACACACATGCACATATTTATAACTGCACAACCACCCAAACACACATGTGCATGCACGCACACACACACAAACACGTATGTGTGCACACACAAACATAGAAACATGTAAAAAAATGCACACATGCACCCATTTATAATCACATACCCACACACATACACACACACACACACACACACACACACACACACACACACACACATACAATCGCACACATGCATACACACTCACACAAACACATGCAAACACACATTCACACACATATAATCACACACCCATATAAAGCACACATGCACACACACACACACACACACACACACACACACACACATGCACACACACACACACACACACACACACACACACACATACACATATGCACACATGTATAATCATACACTCACACAAACATTCACACACATGCACACAAACAAACATGCAGGCATGCATACACACACATTCATATCTAATGACTGGGAATGAACTACTGATTATACTGTATTCAGCATTTAAAAAATATTGTTAGTCTAGAGTTACGTTTATACAGCCTACAACAATGGTGGGATATTGTAAAATGTTGCACTCACCTGCATGGATCTACCTATATATATATATATATACACACACACACACACACACACATATATATATATATATATATATATATATATATATATATATATATATATATATATATATATATATTGCTATCATTCTAAAATATCATCCAAGGTGACAGACAGAATTATGCAGCTGCCCTTGTTTTCAAATGCTCTCCTTTAAACCGATTTTTTAATATAATTTATTTCAATATTGTTTGCCTGTTTTTTACAGTGGTGCCTGAGTGCCATCTAGAGGATTTTTAAACTACTACTAGTGCCTCAAAAGATTTTAATTACTCTCATCTTGTAGGTTGTTTATGTTCCTTTACACTCTGTTAAGATATGTTGAGTGTGCATTAATGTGTTTCTCAATAGTCACATATGTACAAAAAGGCCCTGAAGAATATTTCACATTTATTTCTTATTATCACTCAGGACAACATCGGTTTTACAATAAATATCAGATGTTGAAATTATGGTCACTGAATCATTCAAGAGGATTTTTCAAAGCTGAGAAATACCCCACCATAACCGCAATAACACTTAATATTCCTGAGTATTGTTTCCCTTTGCTTGAAGCAACTATTACGCTACAAACTATGTTTCATATATATATATACTGAAGGCAATGAAAGACAAGAGACCCGATTTAGTCCTGTCAGTAAACTATGGATACACTGCTTCCTGATCTACATGACATTATTTGCTTAAGATTTTTCTACTTCAATGCACCAAACAGACTATAGTGATAACTACATTAAACAGATGATATTTTATTAGATGCATGCAGTTTTCCCTTCCTTCTAGGGAGGGATGGCTGCATGAACATGTCTGTCAAGGCGATAAAATGCTACCCTAGAAACAGGGAATATACTATCCTCATAATGTTTTATTGTAGTTCCACATAATCTTTTGTTTCCACAGGGGCAGCAACTAGATTATGGGAAATGAAATTTATATTTCACTTTTAGCAGCTAGATGACAGCAGATAGCTGCATCCCTGCAGACTGGCAGCAATGATTTATAATAGTTTATAATGGTTGATCTGTCAAGCAATAAAAATAACTAAGCATGATATTAACTGGATGACAGCTTGAAAGGGTGAGCACCGACTTCCAGAAAGGAAAAGAAACATCCCAAATTTAAAGAAAGGCAATCCTGTGCCAGAAAAGATACAGTTCAGGTTATTCAGTCTTTGTTGCTCTCAGTTTGAACTCACAAGGCTAGAACTGACTTGTATGAGACATGAGAGTGGAACCCCGTTGGCCACTGATTGTCTTCAGCTTTTTAAGAACCCCCTCGTGATCTTGCTGGCTCTGAAAACCTACAATTGAGCATTCTGATCCCCCTCTCCTATGTCCACTGATTGCTTCTCCAAGAACACCTCCCACCTTCTCCAGTTATGTTCACTCACTACATGTTCCTCCAATGATATTTGCCATTCAGCATATGTTGACTGGGGTGACTACCTAACCATTATGCAACGCATACTGTTTGTTGTATCACTTACATTCTGCCTGTGTTCTACATTCTGTCTCATCTAGTGTGTTTTCCTCTGGTGATGACAGCATTCCTCTTGCTGATGCTTATTTTGCATATCTAGACACTCTTTGCTTTCTTCTATATTTACTCTGGTGCACTTATTCTGAAACTGCTTAAATGTACATTAATGGATAAAATAAGTTTATAGTGGAGAATTTTCTTGATTTAGTGTGTTACCTTTACCTATGCAATTGTTCTAACCTTGTTAAATATATATTTTGTCATATGCCCAGGTCTTTCATAAAAGAGGGTGACTATGTGATTCAAGTGTGCACATGTGATGATGTAGTCTGGTCAACAAATAGATACACAAACAAACAAATGATAAAACCCAAATAAACAACCTGAACAACTTTCAGAAAATATTTACTATGGTATTTGTACAACAGTATTCAGTAAAGAACATATATATCTCTTTCAAAACACTCCTGCCTTCCTTTTTAGGCAATATTTCTATCTGCTTTAGTGCTTGCAAAGTGCCCATAAATTCCAGCTTGAAGAGATATTATACAAGAGAAGCCACTTAGTCTCACATTGAAGACATTACTGACTTACAAGAACTTTTTTGTATTGAAACTGAAAGATAAATGATATGATGTTCAACCAAAATTTAACAACTGTCCTTATTTTAAGAATGAATATATATCAGAAATGTCACCAAAAATACAGCAATTCTTTATCAAACCTGTAATGGTGTCAAATAAACAGAAAATGGTATAGTAATCTGCTGCCATTTTGTTTAGTATAATTTAGCAGTCTGTACAGTTTGTAACCGCAGACAGATTGAACTTGTCTTCAGGAATCCAAGATCAGAGATTAGTTATATTCCAGAACTCAAGGTGTTTCTTTGTTGTGACTGAATAGAATAATGTCAGGCATTTAAGAGGTTCAACGGAGCTTAAATTAGAGATTAGAGAAGGGTTTCTATTTAGCTGTGTGTGTGTCTAATAAATATGGGTGTCTTTTTTGACTAAAATGCAGAGCAGACACTCAATAGTCTGCAACATGTTTTCACCTGTTTTCCACCACTCTGATTTTGTTTAATATGATGGATATGTCCATGAAAATCATTTTATTTTCTCCCTTGAGTGGTCACTGTGAAGGCAAGATCTGAAAAATTCATAGCATTCATAGCAAATCTATAAGTTTTATTCCAGTCAGTTCACTCACATTATATTAAAATGCTGAAGGCCTTATTTTTTAGTCATGTTTCCTTTTCAGAACTGGAGACAGAGGTGAGTGTCAAGTAAATGGGGCAGGGGGAGTCCAGAGCCCAATACTGCAACAGTACAATAACATACCTCAGGCATTTTATTGTATGCTAGAAGAGCACTGTGTGTGCTTGACAGTTACAGATGGTTACTGCAGCATTATACCATATATATATATTTTTTTTCATAAATCAGTGATAGGCAGTACCACAGCTATTTGAATCAATTACTTTATAGCTATTACAAGAAGCTACTGATATTTAAATATGACATCTTATCATCTTTGATTCCTGGAAATACGCAGCCCATTTTTCCCAGTAAATGAACCCAGAACATACCAGATAATTCTAATGCCTATTCCCTTCCACATCTGAATCTGTCTTGTTTTGCATTTAACTAGACACTGCTGCCTGGTTTCAGCCATGACATTGGAGCACTGTCCAGTAGAGTGACCTGCTCAGATTTGTAAAGTAGACAAATGGAAACTGAATAAGTCAAACTTTGGATTACAGAATGAGGCTTAGTAGTAACTCATATGAGTTGGTACTCTGTGCTAAAATGATGGAAGAATTTAAAGCAGGAAAATGCAATTGTCTTATAGATAACTGTTTTGTGGACCATGTAGTACCTCAAAGAGAGCAGCAAATTCAAAAAACATTTCAGTTCATATAACCGTATTAACAGCAGTAAATACCGCACTGCATTAAACTTGTTTAGTCAGTAAATCAATAAGGCTACATTCCCTGAATGTTAGACATTTTCTTGTTAAATTAGCTTTATGTAACTAGATTTGGCAACAGTTCCCAGGCACTTTAGTAGAGTATAGATTTCTAAGAAGGTGATGGAGAGTCTTGCCGAATATGGAACTATAAGACAGAGTACACTTAATTCAGGCTTAAATTTACTATATCAGGTGAATAAAGCACTGCCCTACTGGTGGAAAGAAAAGTTAACATAACAAAGGCATTGAGACCTTTGAAGTAGTCTGTGTTCATTCTTACAGGATACTGCAGCTTAACATCACTACAGTAAAAGTGATGCACTGATAAATTGGGCCTTATAGTGCCAAGGAGTGTTTTCTCTGCATAACGTTTATTTAAAAGGTATGGCTATAACATCACGGTTCGGTGTCCAGCTAATACAGTAGCATTCTAGGCAGTCATAGTGCTAAACCTTTGGATAGTGAAAGGTTTGCCTGGTGATCGGCAGTTGCATGTGTGAAAGGCAGAATTTGACATACAGCTAGAAAACATTTTTGTTGCTAGTAATCCTGGAACTTTAGCATCACTTTAGCATCCCACTGCTTTTAACCTCCCCTTCCCTGTGGATTGTAATTGCATTATCACTGAACAGGTTCAACAATGTAGTTACTTTAAAGGTTTTGGTTTTGTTGTCCTCCTCTCAGCTTGACATATTTGGAAGCAGACCAGTCCATCAAATGTATTTCTTGGATATTAGCTTAGCTCTGAGGTAGTTTAACCATGAGAGGTAACTTGGACAGGGTGAGATATGTATTGTAAACATAAAAGCAACATTTCATATACAGAGTTTGAATCTATATGATGACAACATATTCTCTGCAGCAACACAGTGTGGCATGCAGAACTGACACCAGGAGGGAACAAAACATATTCTTCTTATGCTGATCTGCTCAATACTACTACAAATGGCTTGCAGAGTTCAGCATTTCATTAAATATTAGTTTTTTTTCAGTAATCAATGATAATGCTAAGAGCTACAATTTCAAATGTTTTTATGTTATGAAAAAACAACTGACACTTTCTGTATTGTTTCTCAAAAATGGCATATCCAGGAGGTGTTTGGCATCAACTATATCAAGAGCTATCATTATAATCATTATAATTATGTATCATATGTATGTAATTTATGCATTTGTTCTTCCACTTGCTTATTAATGACACAATTTCTGTCAGCCGAAAATTGCATTTCTGATTGTTTAAGTTGCATTTCATGCCTTGGCTGTGCTTAACAATACATTACTCAGATTATGATGTCATAGTTAAGGTTTATGAATAAAGCCAGCAAAAGGTAAAAGTATTTTCACAGGAGATTCTGGTGTGTGTGTATAATATTATTTCCCCAAAAGAGTGGTATATGCAAATAGCAATCTGAACTGTACCTAATTATCATATTTTATAGAATTATTTTTTTTTCTCTCTGGTGTCAGTAACTCATTAAGGAAAATGCCATCCATTTATTCAGTCTCTGATATTAAATAAATCACAAAACATTTTAGTAATACTTGATATTAATGTATACTGTTCAAGTGTCTAAATATACCCATGAGTTCCATATTTTTGAAGTGATCTCTGGGAAATAACGAGTACTTTCTCTGCATTCTGTTTAAAACAGAATTATCTGGTATTGACTTGTAATTCATACAGGAACACTAGAGTTCATTAATGCTCTGTTAAATTAAATAATGTTTTGGAAAATTAGGTGGAAGATAAATCTTACGGGAGGTGAAATGAAGTTGAAATATTTTGGGACAGCCGCAAACACAAGGAAAATGAGATATAAGCTATGACAGAGCTGTGAATACTGTTACTGTTATTCTCCAGTGCTTATGCAGTAACATGGACAAAAGGGGCAGTTATTCCACCAATGAAATCCATCCTTATTAACCTTCTCAACTTGTATCCTTGTTGCCAAGGTTAGACTAGAAAGACAGGCAAAGTGTTATGATAGTAGGTAATTTCAAGAGATTTTTTTAAATGAAAAGATGATAAAATGAATGCTCTAGAATTTTAATATTTTAGAACATAGCAGATGGATTGGATACCAAGGGAAAGTATTCACAGAGAGTTGGTCAGGAACCTATGTAAAGAGTGGCCAGTAGGGATAATTCACTTATAACTACCAAACCAGCAAGTGAACTGTACAAGCATGACCAATAAAAAAGGAAACAGTTCAGATATGTACTAAAAAAACACTTATTAAAAACACAAACTGTAGCGCTTTCATCCAGAAACACAAGGACTTCTTCAGAACACAGTGCAATAAAAAATTACATTTAAATAATTTAACTAATCAATGACATCATACATGAAAACATACATTCCACCTCTTAAAATAACAGCATTGAGGACATCTAAAAACTGCCAGTATTACACAACAAAATACATATATATATTTAAATACAAAAACATTCAAAGTTGTAGTTGTTTAAGTCTTAAAACACTATCTATTGAAATCATTTAGTTAATACCAGGGTACTTTTCTGCATTCAAAAAAATTTGCCACTTTAATTCCAGGATTTCTAGTTTGATTGTCCATGGAACTCCCCTAAGACCTAAATGAACACTATCCAAAATCCAAAACTTAAATAAATGTCCCAGGAACTCCTGAACATGCTTACCCAAAGCACTTCTCTTATTGACATTGTTGCTGTTGGTATCATAAATATGTTCGTATATATGTTCCCTTATCATTCTTTCCGTTTTTCCAACAAAAAAAAATGGGATAATCTTGAAACAGTACGACATAAATCACACATTACAAAGAACAAATCTAATATGCTTTTTTTGTTTTTCCATTCCTTGTTCCTAACAATAATGACATCACCCTCAAAGATGTCTTTACATTGTGTACAATTACCACACTTATGTGGAAGAAGCCGCGGTGGTACAGTGGTAGCATTGTTGCCTCACAGCAAGAGGTTCTCTTATCCAATTCTCAGCTGGAGTGCCTTCTGTGTGGAGTCTGCATGTCCTCCCCGCAGTCGAGTGGCCTCCGAAAGACATGCGTGAATGGGCATGCCTTCGCTGAAGGTTGGGCATCGGGCTGGCAACTCGGCACCATAAAAAAAAAAATCTACTGCCAATCATTAGTAGACTGGAGTTCCACTGTGGCAACCCCTAACTGGGAAAAGCCGAAAAGACAAACATGTGGACCCACCTTGTTCCATCTGATATAACCTAAATTCACTGAACATTTTTCCAGGAGGCTCTCCAGGTTCCTATCCCTCCTATATGTAATATTTGGTTTAAACCCAAAAATATCAAGTAACTCACCATCAATACAAATAATATTCCAGTTGTAAACTTACAATTTTTTTCACTTCACTAGTGTGAACATTAAAAGTGGTGATAAGAGTTTTACATACGTGTTCTTTATCTTGTTTTTTGTTCAAAGAATTTGTTTGACTCAACAATGGGATATAAAAGCATTTGTCTCTTTTTATAACCACCTTAGTAGGTACTTGTTTCACTAACCTAATGGGATAACCCCTTGTCAAAAAATTTTTTTGAATGTAGACAAGTACCCTGATATTAAGTAAATGATTTCAATAGATAGTGTTTTAAGACTTAAACTGTTAAAATTTCAAACTTTTTTTGGCAGAACGAACTTTAGTGATCGAACATTTAAATGTTCGAATATACATAAAAATTAAAAAAAAGGAAAAAAAAGAAAAAAAGAAAAACTAAAGGGTGCAAGCCCCCGTGCACCCCACACCCCCACTACTTAAATATACCAACTCCAAGATTGTGCTACAGTGTAGGAAATGGGAAATTTTCCATTTCTGCACTGCAGCATATCGAAGTGCAATCTCAGAATTACTATATTTAAGTGTGGTGGGTGCAGGGGGCTTGCCCCCCTGCTTAAACCCTTTAATTTTTTTTAAATACTCTTTTTATAGATATTTGAACTTTTAAGCATTCGATCACTAAAGTTTGTTCTTTAGTAATTCGAACTTTTAAGCATTCGAATATCAAATATAGACCCTATATACATATATATATATATATATATATATATATATTTATATATAGATATATATATATATACACACACACACACTTTTTTGTGTAATATAGACAGGTTTTAGATGTACTCAGTTCTGTTACTTTAAGAGGTGACATGCATTTTTTTAGGTATAACGTCATTAATTAGTTCAATTATTTAAATGGAATTTTTCATTGCACTGTGTTCTGAAGAAGTCCTCGTGTTTCTGAATGAAAGTGCTAAACTTTGTATTTTTAATAAATGGTTTATAGTCCATATCTGAACTGTTTCTTTGGTTATTAGTAGGGATAATTCAAACTGTGGGTCATATAAAACTTTTCTGGTAAATATTTGTTTTTTCAAATTTCAGTGTAAGAACATTGGGGGATACCAACTGAATATGTTTTGATTAATTTGTAACTCTGAAATCTTTTATGGCTGCCTAGACAAGCTCAATGGGCAAAGGTCAGTTTATATTCATATAAAAAAAGACAAGCCGTATGCTGCGTAACATCTTCTCTGCTCTCCCAGATTAACCTTTGCGAAACAGATAACTGTCATAGCAGCATAGACATAGGACAATTGTATATAGCTCTCCACTCATATCTAGCTGTTTGGAGCACTTT
Source organism: Protopterus annectens (assembly GCF_019279795.1). Lineage (NCBI taxonomy): Eukaryota > Metazoa > Chordata > Ceratodontiformes > Protopteridae > Protopterus > Protopterus annectens. The sequence goes on from NC_056729.1 coordinate 316,410,745, forward strand.
TCTGTTCTGCAAATTATAACAAAAATAAACAATCTTACACATAAAACACACACACACACACACACACACACACACACACACACACACACACACACACATATCCATGGATACAAAATTATAGAATAACTGAGGATGTCATTGTGGTATATTGAAGATTTACCCACGTTTGGTGTGGTTTAATCACAAGGGCGAAGGGTTATTAAACAAAGCCAGCCATGAGTAAACATTCAATATACCACACCATGCAGTTGATTATTACTATTACACAATGACATTATTTAAGAAAAAATTTACTTACTTTTCTTAAATATGTCTTTATATAATGGTGCCATTGTATTCTTCTGTGTTGTTTCCCAATTCGGCTGCTTTATTGATGTAGTGCGCATGTGTATGGGACTTCTGTTTCCATGTTTATGCAGTACATCAGTACTTTGGAAAGCAAGACACAGAGATAGGAAGATTTTTGTAGCTAATTTTTTCTTTTTTTTGTACTCGGGAAGTACAAGGTAAAGAGCTGTGTTCTAAAGGATTATAATCATGACTCTGTTTACATCTGTAATGTTTTCTAGCTGGCCAATGTAAAAATATAAGATAGCAAGTGATGATGTTTGTTTTGCTGAAAGTTAGTTAATAAAATCATATGAATTGTAGCTCTATGTTTTCTAAACAGTTCTTTTCTCCAAATTTTCCGATGAATAGTGGAAAATAGATATTTGATTATGGGAGTAAAATACTTACTTTTGTAGCAGGGATGGGGCACATGGCATGTGCAAAAAATGGCAAAAGGGGTTGAAGATGGATAGATTTGCATTGTCTGAAGGAAACGTCTGAAACTGAAATGCATGGCATTATTTAGTGACTTTGTTTCTCAGTGATTTGTCAGAAAACCACAAATTTTATGAGGAATTAAGTCACTAAATAATGGCATGTATTTCAATTTCAGACTTTCTTTCCTTCAGACTAATGCATGTCTACACATACCAATAAAACAAAAAGTCTGGCAGCTCAATCATACTTTATAAGCCAAACATTTATATTGGTATATTCTCAATTTACAACAGGCACACTGGTTGAGCTGACCAATGAGTGCGCTCCTTTTTGAATGTTAATGGTCAGTCATTGTATAATAAAGGTTTGACAACAGGAAGAATGATCCATCTCTAGTACACATGCACACAACAATGAGAGGATTTCATGCACAACCACATCAACCTCAGAAGTAGCTTTCAGTAATCTAACATGTACCTTTGGTTGATTAGTAACATTGACTGTCACCAATTAAGGACATATGCAATATAATAAGTGATATGACGTTAAATCATTTACGTTTTAAAATATTTTAGCAACTGCAGAAGTATTCTGTGTTTGATCTTTACTGGATAATTTGCAGGAGGAATAAAATGATCCTGCCATCAAACTACATATTTTCAAACTTTATTAGTTACACCTAAAATAACTAAACAGCAAAACCAAAGAGAAGGACTTTTTTTTAAATTTTAAATATGTAAAACTCTAACCAGCTAAAAAATCACGCTTAATTAACATCGTCAAGAGTGAAAGGTGTAACATTACAGAACAAGTTACATGTATCAATGGGAAATGCAATTGCTTTTAATACACTCTGCAAGGGCTTAAATTACTGGTTTAAATTATCTGGTTTATCTCTGCTAGAACATTTGTATAACATGGTCACAAACATGCACACATATACATACTTTGTATCACAAATGATGAGAAAAGTTCATTTTGTTAATAAATTGAGCTCTGCATACATATGAATAACTGTATGTATTCACGGCATTCCATGCATAAAGAATCTAATTGATTTTTTTTATTGCACAATCAATACATTGATGCTGGGATGCTCATAAATGTGTTAGCACCAGATCTTCTTTGGCTGAAGGTCAGTTATTGACTCTGAAGATGTGTCCACATTTTCTGGACATGTGGATAACAGAGGTACTGAGCTGTTAAGGATCAGTATTTGTTACTAACCTGCTTCATACAGCCAGAAAGGCAGCTGGACAGGCCAAGAAAACCCAAATATATCATGAGAGTGCCTTAGGAACATAGCTTATCGTGAGATGTACAAAGTATGTTTGTTCATTTTTAAATTGCTCTAAGTGTATTTTCGTGAGCTGTTTGTGCCTGCTACTTATTGTAGTGATGCACAAATGACTGCAAAAGACTACATCTGTTGTCTGAGAGTGTATCACTGGTGTGGAATAATCACTTTTTCTCTAAGATATGTCAGAGAGAGAAGCATGAAAAAAGGGGCATGAGTATGTGGAGAAGATATTTTCTTATGCAAAAAGGCTTATTCATGATGTTTCATATTTGTATAAATTTCTAATGAATCTGAATAGATATATTTTGTGCTTGTATGCACATGAGTTATAGGGTTATATGTTGAAATTTACAAGCAAGTGGGTTTGGACCTTGTGCATTTTGGTCTCAAAAGTGGACCCTGGGAATGCTTAGTCAAAACTCTTATGTGAGCTAAGTTAATTACTGACCTCTGGAAGAGTATTTCCCATATATCTGGTGAGGCTGTAGATGTGGAGTCCAAACAAACCCTGTTCAAGAACACTCAGAAGATAAGGCAGTGATTATTTGTCCTGTCAATAGACCAATATGTGGTTATGGGTACTAATGTCACAGGAATACATGAGGTTATAGAAAGTTGGCTTCATGCAATGCTGACAAGATGGTTCCATATCTGAGCGATAGATAATAAAAATACAGAAAGACAGTTGTTGAGAATAAAAAAGGTCCATACATTGAGGGAGATTGGCAATGCCAAAAAGAATAATTCTTAGATGGCATCAAAGAGGCAGCTCCAGTTGTATAAATGAATAAAGCCATTACTACTATGGCTCAGGTTTCCTAAGTTTGATTAGCAGCTTACTCACTTTGGTGACATCTATTGGAAGCACTTGGTGTTGAACCCATGGAGCACGAGTCTGTGAACACGTTACCAATTTGTATCTGCACATAGTTGAAAGAGTGTGCAAAGGAATACATCCCAATAGCAAGACAGCAGGTGCAGAGCTTAAAAGAGTTGCTGCAAAGGAGTGGTACTCCTTAAGGAAGGGCAGGTAGTGCCACCTGGTCAACAAACTGGCATGGTCACTATCACCTGGCTCTCACTGTGGGAAATAAATGGGAAATCTGGGCTACACAGGCAGAACCAGCTGGCCAAAGGGTTAAATGGCTCTTCCTTAACCTGGGGATGCCCAGCTCTCACCCTCCATGAAACAAAAGGGCTGAATGTGTGCAGGTATGAAGCCATCAGGCTGATCTTACAGGTTAGAAAAAAATGGCTGTGGCAAAACATCCTGGGAGGTAAGCAAGGGTGAAGAAACTCTGACCTTGACTAACAACATTATCAAGATGAGAAAAGACTACTCTGTGTAACTCCTATATGTGTTGGACATGCCCTTATCTGAGAATACAGTATCAGAAGTAGTTTCAACTCCTGTATCTGTTGGACATGCCATATCTGAGAATACACTACCAGAAGTAGTCATGCCTCCTGTAACTGTTGGACCTGCCCTTATCTGAGAATACAGTACCAGAAGTAGTTATAACTCCTGTATCTGTTGGGCATGCCCTTATCTGAAAATACAGTACCAGAAGTAGTTACAACTCCTGTATCTGTTAGACATGCCTTATTTGAGAATACAGTACCAGAAGTAGTCATGCCTCCTGTAACTGTTGGACCTGCCCTTATCTGAGAATACAGTACCAGAAGTAGTTACAACTCCTGTATCTGTTGGGCAAGCTTTGTCTGAGAATACAGTACCAGAAGTAGCTAGCTGGTGTTTTTTAATCCATTTCTACAGATTTAATCACTGTGGCAAGGTTACAGAAATGGATACATTTTGACAAAAAAAATTCTAACAGTGGTGGGCACTGTCCAGTTTTCATGATTTGCTCACTTTTTCAGTATGACATGAAAGGCTTTGACAGTAACTCTGAGATGGCAAAGCAGATTACTATTCTCAGTTTCAGAAAGGAGAGCAGGAATGCCTGCTCCAGTTGTACAGGAATCACACTCCCCGCCTCCCTTTAAAAGTTTATGCCAGACTGCCCGAAATACGACTTCATCCAATATTAGTGTTAGATTCAGGAGGATCAGTGCATATTTCATTTTGGCCATTACATGTCTGAACAATGTTTGTCCTTGCAGAAATAATGCTTGGGGAGTGGGAGTTTGCCACTAAGGTCTATATGTATTTTGTAAACTTGGAGAAAGCAAACAAACGTATACCTCAAAGAGCCCGATGGAGGTTTTACAGCACTGTGGAGTCCCAGGGCTGCTGCTACAAATGATTCATCACTGTATTTAAAGAACAAGTCCTGAGTCTGCAATTTCTACATTATGTCAAATGCACTCATGATGGTCACAGAAGTCCACCAAGACCATGTCATAGAAGTCCACTAGGACAAGATCTTGTCTCAAATAATGTTCAAGATTCTCATTGGTAGGGTAGAGTATCTATAAAGTGCCCATTTGGATGTAGGGGAAATTATTTATTGTTTGGTGATGGTGTTGCACTCTTAAGATCAAGTGACTATGATCTTCAGAATGCACTGGTATTTTTATCTGGCTATGTGTGAAGCAACCTGGATAAAAATCACCACCTTGAATATAAAGGGCATATTTCTCTCCCTGACAAGCATGGACTTCTTTTTGTGGATATGGAAAGCAGAAGTCTAACTATCTTATGATATTATTACTGAGTGAATGTAGAAGGAACTGGAAGATTTGTCAATTATTGGGCTTAATGGCAATATTACTGCAGGCACTGTACTGGAGTATGACGGTGAAGTGACTCATAAGACAAAGCTTTTAATTTCTTATTTAGCCTATATTCCTATGCTCACCTATGGCTATAAGCTTTGGGAATGACCAAAAATATGAGACTGTGGATACAAGAGACAGAAATAAGTTTCCTTCACAACATTATTAGGCTCACTTTCTATTACTGAGTGTTGTCAGATCCTGAACAACTATTTGTTATGCAAGGACATTTAAGAACAATAACTAGATTCTCAAACTGACACAATCACCATTCTGGGAGAGTCTTAAAGTGCAACCTATTGGCCTTGTCGATTAAGAAGAATCGGATAAGGTAGTCTGGGCACCTACAGAGGATATTCTGGCCACTGCCCACAGGAAGTATATAAAAGATTCCCTGATGGAAAGAGACTGCTTGGCAGACATAGGTTATACTGGGGGGAATACAACTCTCAGATTATTTTGGAATACCTGTGGATCCCACATAATGAGAAGAAAACTGTTGCAGGGTATAGGAAAGCCTGATCTACACTTATCAGTTCACAAGTCTCACAAGCAAGACTAGTAGATTAGAAAGTGGATGGATGGATGGATGGATGGATGGATGGATGAATGGATGGATGGATGGATGGATGGATGGATGGATGGATGGATGGATGGATGGATAGGTAGATAAAATAAATTCATGCTTCATGTTTAAAGTCATTTTAATAACTTTAACAAATCCAGTCTCGTCCAGTGGGCAGCAACCACAGCAAACATAGCAGTCAGATATTAGTTTACCATTTCAAGTATTCAGCAATTGTTCTTCTATCAAGCTAAACCATGCTTTGTGCTCCTTCCCATTTGAAAAAAAAGGTCCTATTGCCACCTAACAGAGCCCTTTAGATTAAGTATGAAGGCATTTTGCATGTGTATAACACCTATGTGGGGTATCCATAGGCAAACATAACAAATGTGTGTGTTTACTGTTACTTTAAGCACAGTTAACCATTTGTTACAGTCTTAATTCCAGATTCAGCTACAGGTTTTTCAAATTCAACTTTGACTAGCCTTTCAGATGTCTCTTATAGCAAACACATGGGAACATCTGAACTTGTTAAGGAATCATCTGATTATTTTCTAGGTTCATATATCAGATCCTGCAGTTCAAAGTTCATTCTCATTTGATTGGCACATACCTCTTCCAACTTTGAAAATTGGTGTCTAATCCTGAACAGCTCTTTGTTATACAAGAACCTTTCAGAATAATAACTAGATTCTCAATCTGACTCCATTGCCGTGTGCAAAAGGTGCATATTTCCCTAACTTTGCTTGTTACTGAAAGTCTTTCTCTGAGACCATTATTTTCTAGATTTTAGCTTTCAAATTAGAAATCATACCTTGAGCTCAATTTTCCTGGCATAAGCATTTCTTGGGTAATAATTCTGCAAATGAATAAGAGCTATTACAGTTTAATTTCCACAGTCATACTTTCACCTCCTCATTTAAAGTCAGCAGAACTATTTCTGCTAGACTGTTAGATGAAGCATGATTGATGCAATAGTTACATGATTATTTCCATTTACTTTACATAAAGTCTGCAAAATAAGGCCAGTATTCATAGACGTTGCTCAAATGCATTACGGGTATCCACAACGTCTGTGAGCAGGCAGATATTCATAGACATCATTTACGTTAAAGCATGAAGTGCATGATTTAGTGTAAGCAAAGTAACTATAATGAGTTATAAAAGAGAAATTGTGTAAAGCAGTGCATGCTAATGACGTGTTCTTGCAATTCATAGCCAAATATCTGTGTCGCATGCATATCCATTGTAAAAAGCATTGCTGTCCATATTATATCGAATTTAAAATCCATGAACTTGCCATGGTATTACAACATATGGGAGACAATCCCTAGAAGTATATACACATGCAGATTCCAGAAAAGTGAAGCAAGGAGTCAATAAGACAAACTTGCTACTTCTGTATTTTACAGAGTATACACAATCACTAAATGACACCATTATAAATTATTTTGTCAGCAATCACATCTCCACTATTGTATAATGGTTTTCCACTTACAAGTGTACAATCTTCACTAAAGCGATATTGTTTTGTGCCCATCTTATGAATAAAGCAAACATCTCTTGAAGTGAAGTCAATAATCTTACCTTATTTTGAAGTTTCATATTAATCTCCAATATAGTTTTCCTTCCATTAAAAAACTTCAATGTCTGCTAATCACATTGCCATATAACTTGAGTAATCCCTAAGTAATATGGTGACACCATGTAAGTTCAGGGTCCTTTGTATGTTTTGTATGTAAATGAAGCCCTTTCACATTTATCTTTATGAATTGCACTGATACACCAATGTCTAAGATGCCTTATCCTCATAATAATTTCCCCCTTAATGCGTACCCCTTAAGTACATTATGTTTTTGCCATACGGAGATGTGCTTATCAAAATGTCTCCACATTTCCATAGTCAGCATGAATGAACTCTGCTAGCTTTATTTGCATAACTACATAGTGCCACCCTTCGTGGTTGAATGCCACAAAGCACAAGGAGGTTATCACTATGAATACCACCCTTTATCGTAGTGGAACAATTGCAAGTATCAGATAATATGATGTCATCACTGCTTTGCTAAAACATCATCTCATTTCTTTATAGAATGCATGCAAAATCCCAGACATCTTAACATTCACATCCATCTAACTGAGCACCAGCATCTATCGATATCCACCAAAGAATGGACCAGCAGATTTATATGCAATCAAGGAAGTGAGTTCTCAAACTACTCCCAAGGGTCTCCAGTGCTGATTTACTATTTGGCTGATATTCATCATATAACTTTACTTATTTTATGACATCCTTATCCATGTCAAGCTATCATGCATCTGATCTGGATAAACCTTTTGTTCTCATCTTCTAGGGTGAGCCTGATGTGGCATTTCAGTGTTCTGGAGCAACACTGTGGAGGAATTATGACTGTAGACTTTCCCAGTATAAAACTATCTCCAACAAGCTAGTCTTATGAAACTGACTGAGATAACCCTTGGTTCACTTATTGTAGGACAAACTTTCAAGACACATTCACATGTTTCTGAAAAAATGACATCTTTGGCAATCTGCTGTCAATTTCTCAGTATACAATGGTGGCACTGTCCATCATATCTAACATTAACACCTAATTGTGTATGTCAGGATCTGAATTTCTTAATACTTTATATGTGTATTTCTAAGTCTGTTTGTTTCTTTTGCTGCATTAATTCCCATATGTTCTAGGTCTGAATATGTAGATTTTGCATATGCTGAAATGTGAAGACTGGCTGTGATTCTTTTTCCTGCACAGATTTCTTCTACAAATACGGCTTCATATTTTGTAAGCATCTTCTCGTTGGCTTCACTTTTACTATGCATGTCTTACTTTTCTCCACTGTAAAGCAATTTCATTTATTCAATGTCCGCTAAGCATATTGGGGCAAGCACCTTTTACTACTTTCAACAATATTGTCACCTCCCTCTTTTTTATTAAGCAAATTTCAAATCAGCAATCTCCACTTTTTTATATATTCTTCGGATTAAATTTTAAGAAAAGATTCTTAGGCTGCAAAATTATGTTACCAATTTCTTCAAAATGTTGTCGCTCATCAGGACTATACTCCTTCCAGTCTCTATTCCCATATTTATAGACACCCCTTCTATCTTCATTTGCACCATCAACGCATTAACTTTGCAGACATAACCCTTGTACTGTGTGCAAAAGAAATATCACTTTGGACATTCTGTATTTTTTTGTTTATCCAAAATATGTGACAAGTGTTAAGCTCCATTTTACCTCTTTTAAAGAATACATCTTGTAAAACAATCTTTTGGTTATACAGGTTTTTCTTGATTACCAAATCCTATCCTAGTCATAATTTTTGTTTGTATAAAATTTCCATTGTGACACTTTAGACAGTTTATCAATGTATTTATAATGGGATTGGAATTTTCTGCATTCTATATCCTTGGGTCTACCTTCCTGTCCTGAGATGTTCTTTTACTTGGTTGAAAGCTACTAACACCTGTCACATTTCCACATTTTGTACATTTTACTTTTTGTATTTACTACCAGGTAGTATTTAGGTCATTTCAGAAGACATGTTACTTTATTATAATATATATATATTTTTTTATGTATTTTTCCTTATTGTACATTCAGTCCTGTCTCCTTGGATTTGCTCTGTTATCTCTCAAATGGTTTCAGTTTGGAACTAATTTTCTCAATTCATCTACAGTATATATTCAGTAAAGATTTAGTAAGCTTTCTAAAATTGGAATGAAATGTATATCTTTCTAGAATTTTGCTTAATATGGGATTAAAATAATTCTTTAATAAGCCTACCATTTGCACATTTGTCTATTCACTTAATTTTGTATCTGCTAGGTAAACTAAACTAAAGGTTCACTAAACTAAAGGTTTTAATTTAACAAACACATTCAACTGAGGTTGTTATTTGTTGTTCATGTTACTGAGAAAAATACTATTTCACTCTTTTACACTAATCCTTCCAGAATCTCAATATGAGATTTTTGTCTCAAATGCAGAGTGCCTACACTTCCTTATTTCTTTTTGTATTTCCTCTTCTTAAACTTGATGCAAGCACCAGGTTCTGTAAATTCTGCCATGTAGTCATCAATTAAAATAAAGGTTTTGTATGTTGAATGGAAAGTTCATAAATTTAATAAAATGTCCTGTGTTTAGAAAAGCTGCAGCCATAGTGAACCTGGAGTTCATGGTTTAGTTGCTGAAAAAAATAAATAAATGCAACTTTGCAGATCTAACTAATGTGACAGGAGAGCTCAAAACCAGCTTGGATCCAGAAGTGCTTTCTTTTAATAGTGTATGCCTGTTTAGAAGGGAGATATTTTTGAAGTGACATAAAGAAGCATTATTTCATAAAAAACATGGTGGATACACAGACAAGCCATCCTGAGGAGGATATGGATAAGCACTAGGTGTTTCTAGTGGGGGTTCATTTTGAGCATATTCACTACAGAAGGAAGGAAGTAGATTTTACTGTCAAAACCATTGTTATCTTTTACAAGAGTCTTTATTTCTATTTGTCTTATTTGTCACATTAGTAAGCGTGACAGAGACCAGTTTCTGCAAAGAAACAGTTATATTCTTGATGGCATTACCTTAATGAAATGAGGTACAGTAATCATGCTTGCCCAGGATAAAACCTGTAAAGAGTTTCATATACTTAAGTTCTGCAGAATACACAGGGCAACAAAATGAGCAGAAGTGATGACATTAAATTACACAGCAGAAATGTAAGGCATACTAAGAAATTAGCAGGCACAGAATTTAATACACAAGATGAAATCAGACAGATGTTACATGTGAATAGAGCAAATGCAGTAAGAGCAGTCTGAGGGAGATGAACAAGCCCATTTAACAACTAATTATAATAATAATCACAGTTTGTAGAATCTTTGTATTTATACTGTAGGTAATGATAAGGATGGCAAGTTAGAAGTAAGTCACATATTACATGCCTGAGTTTTGTTCATAAAACCAGAATTGCCTACTTTGGTACTCTGAGCAAATCACTCATCTATTGCACGTTACCAATGTGAGTGAACACTTGCAATTACTGAGTGTTAACTTTTTATTAAAAGAATCCAGTAAGACAGTATGGAACACACTGTTTTCATTTACTGTGTGAGGGGAATCAGGCATAAGAGGACAATGTTAAGTTATCCGTAGTGTATCTTTTAGACCTGAAACTGATCAGAATCTGGAATCATCAGGAATTGATAGAGATAGTTACGTATTACTTGGAACTTAGAGGTTAATGAAACTGAGAAGGCTGAAAACATCAAGAAGATATAGGGATGGACGACCTATCCTACCTGGTATAGTGTATTACTGAGTGATTGTCTGACTGATTCACCTCGCTAACCTGCTTAACAGTGATAATATAATGGGAGACATTCAAGCACTACAAAGAAGTGCACACTCTAAATGATGGAACAGTCTGACACACAACCAGAACAAGAATACAGTTAATAAACAATTATATGCCTGTATGAGCTATCACAGAACATATATACATAATTTTAAAACAACATACATAAAAAGAATATGCATTCTGTGACAGGCAAACAGTTATAAAATCTATGAAGGATTACTCACCCAGTCAGTTGCACCTGACAAGAAGTGCTGTGAAATGGGCATGCACTGCTCATATACACATTGCATAATTAGTTCAGACTAAATGATTGATGCTACATAAAAAAGTCTACCCACAAGAAGAAAATAAAGCTTCCACTCAGTTGCTCCAATAGTACTTTCTAAATCGTAAAGCAAAGGCCTGTTTTATATAGCAGTATCAGTGGTGGAACAAGTAATAGAGTTACCTGTGGTGCTATAAGACCAGAAGGCTGTTGGCTCATTCCTGCTCCAGGTAATTGCATTGTAGCTACTGCAGTGCAGCATGTGGGGATGCACTCTTGAGTGTGTCATCCTACAGATAAGATGTTAAAACAATGCCCCATCTGCTTAAGCTGGTGGTAGCTGACTCAGGTGAATATAAAATATCCTATGACACTTATCTAAAACAATAGGGGCCCTTTTATTTACCACAACATAAAAATATTATTTACATATTTACAAAATGTATATATTTATAGGCACATATATGCACATTTCTATCTTTTTTAACTATTTATCATTTTTCTTATAACATTCTTATTATTATTATCCCATAATTGACCCCTACTCCTTCATCCACAACCATAATCATATTTTACAATATATCTGCCAAAATCCATGTTCCATTAAATAAAATTGCATTCAGTCTTTCATTCTAAATAACACATATTAAATAAAATAAATTTGTATCTACCTTTCTCACATATTCTTTCTTCTTGTTCTTATATATCCTTTCATAACCATATTCATATCTACATTGTTTTCAACATTAATATTCTCGACAAATATTCTTCAAACAATTTTTTATAGAGATTCATCAACTCTTTTACATTTGAAAAAAAAAATATGCTCTGTTGTCTCCCTTCCTCCACACAAAATAAAAACACTCTGATATCTTGGCACACCAATTTTCTTTACTTTGATGGTTTTAATCACTTCTGGTAAAATTCCCCATGGATTTGCACAATAATATTGTTTCATCACATTATTATACCGCATTTTTCTGTCTTTCTCTATACCATCAACTTTTTTATTTTACGTTAGTATTTTTCTCTTGATAATTTTTAATTTCTTAAGTTACCTATTGTTTTTCTCTTTTTTTTTATTCTCATCATCTCCCATAACTTTTTCTATTTAAATTTAAACATTCTCAGTATTAATTTCTCATTCACTTCCTTTATCCACTTCAATACTCCAGCCCCCCCTTCATCTTCACTCATACAAGACACACCTCTTTTTCACTGGGTTTAATCTTAACGACATATGAATAAAAAGACCATCTGCACAATTTCCTTTTCATATTTTTCTGAGATTATATAATGATTTGACATATATGCCATTTTTACCATTAATACATAATTCACCAGATAAACCTTTTTCTTGAATGCTAATTTACACATCCTCCATAGAAGACATTTCTTTCATTCATTTTATCAAATCCTCCCATCACATCAAATCTACACAATTTTTCCCAAATTTTACCCCTAACAAAGACACCTCATTCATTCATTGAAAAATGCACACCCCAAATTTTCACTACATCATCCATATCACCCAAAGCCTTACTTTTATTTTTATTCATTGCCATTCCCATCTCCATGAAACATCTATTCAGACAAAGCAACACTTCTGTCATCCATATTCTTGTTTTTAGTAACCCCAACTATATCATCTGGATATGTCAAAACTACTGGCATCACCACCTACTTTATTCATTACATTAGCCAAAATTATGGAAAGATGCGTTCATAAACAGTTACTTCACTATCTTAATCTAAATAATCTTCTGTCCCATACTCAACACGGTTTCAGAGCCCACCATAGTACGACTACCGCCCTACTTTCCTTTACGGACTCAGTAAATAAAAACCGTAACAGAAAAAAAATAACTTCTGCACTCTTTCTTGACCTGTCAAAAGCTTTTGACATGGTCAATCACGAGATTCTGCTCCACACCCTAGAAACCTTACACCTTGATAATCCAGCTCTCAGCTGGTTCAAGGCTTACCTCTCTTGCAGACAACAAGCAGTCCAATGGCAAAATAAGCTATCTCTCCTGCTGCCTAATACCATAGGAGTTCCTCAGGGCTCCATACTAGGTCCCCTCCTCTTTTCTGTATTCATAAATGAACTCCACACTGTTATCCCTAATGCCACCTGTATCCAATATGCAGATGACTCCACCCTGATTTGCTCGGCAGTCTCTCTCTCTCTGATCTACAAGTAGTCACCCAACACTCCTTTACTGCAGTAGAAAAATGGCTAGCAGCACGGAAACTCATCCTAAATCCAAAAAAAAAACAAATTACTAATATTTCTTCCCTCCTCAGTGCCTCCACCAGTTCAACTTTCTCCACTATCTAATAACAATACCTTCTTCGTCCAATCTACAAATGGTACCAAAATTGAGCCTGATACCAACACTAAACTTTTAGGGGTCACTATTGATAATAAGCTTAGATTTGATATCCATATCAGTCAAACCATAAAGACAGTAAATAAGAAACTCGGATCCTTGTATAGAATCAAAAACTTCCTAACCCCTACTGCCAAACTCACTATTGCACGCACACATCTCCTCTCTACCTTACTGTATGCCTCTCCTGTCCTTTCCTACCTCAATAAAAATGAGATCAAGAAACTCTCTGTTGCCTATAATCACATTGCCAGATTTGTAATAAGTGCCCCCCATAGAACTCATCATTGTCACAATCTAAGGAAACTTGACTGGCTTGAACTACCCAATCTGCTTAAAATGAACCAACTCACTGAAGCATTTAAAATAATCAAACAACCTGAAAAAACCCTTCACTGAGTGAAATACTGATTCCCTACTCCAATCTTAGCTGTCTTCGCTCCTCAAATAGATTTCTGGTTCAAACCATCAAAGCCAACAACTTGGGTGGTGAAGCTCTCTTTGCCAATTCCATAGGGAAGGTTTGGAATTCCCTACCTAACAACCTAAGACTTTCCACCTCCCTTTGTCAATTCAAAAATAATCTTAAACAATATTTTAAGTCTCATTGGCTTTGCCCATGTATTAACCCTGATTAACTCTCCTTGACCCATACTATACCCACTCCCCTGTACCTACTAGATCCTACTCTTCCTTTCAAATTCTCAAATAATTATCAACCAACGTCCTTAGCATTCTACCTCCTCTGGTTTCTAGAGAAATCAAGCTCCTCCCTGCTTGACTGCATACTATAACAGTATGGATCCTGTAACAACTTATAGAAATATTATTGCATTTTGAGTTGTATTTAAATCACTCTGCTAACAAATGTATCTAAACCAAAAAAAAAAAAAATTGTTCCTGTAACTGTGTATTATCTGCATGTAATTAATGTTGTATTTTTTTCTCTGTGGAGCTTTTCTCCCCGGGCCTCCGCTGAAAATGGACATGCATCTAGTCGGACTATCCCGGTCAACAAATGTAAAATAAAAAAATAAATAAAATACTTTACTCACTATCACATTCATTACCAATGAAAACAATATTCCATTTATGGGACATCCTTGTCTTATACCACACTTCATGCACAGTTCTTTAATTAGTCAACAAGTCACTAACACTCTCGCTCTCTTATTTTGATATGCTGACATACACTCCAAACTCTATTGCCTATTCCATACTTCTCTATAACATCCCACAAAGCATCATGTTTTACTGTATCAAATGCCTTTATAGTAACACCCACCATAAGTTATACATCCTCCCTTCTACATATGATATTGTCCACAATTTCTCTCACAACTAATAACAATTTTGACACCCCTTCCTTTTATACCATATATACTTTTTTCCATAACATCCTTCATCCTTCCTTCCATTTACCTCTGTATTATTCTCTAAAATAATTTATAATCTATGTTATTTAGTGTGCTGGGTCTCCATTTTTTATTTCATTCTTCTCATCTTCATATGTTGTGACTTTCGGCTTTTCCCGGTTAGGGGTCGCCACAGCGGAACTCCGGTCCACTATTGAGTGGCAGTAGATTTTTACATGCCGAGTTGCCGGCCCTGATGCACAACCTTCAATGAAGGTACGCACATTCACGCATGTCTCCACACAGAAGATGCTCTTGCTGAGAATCGAACAGGACAACGTCTTACTGTGAGGCAACAACGCTACTGCAGCACCAACACCACAGTCATCTTCATATAAATGTTAAAATTACGCTGCCTATATCCTAATAAACATTCATCCATTCATTCATTCATTTATTCATTCAACTTATTTTCCAAAATACTCTCTTTGTCACTCTATTAATGGCTTGTACATGCCATAACCTATACTATCTGGGCCTGATACTGAATCAACATTTACTTTATTTAAGTTCATAGGTGTTTACTAGGCCAATGACCACAAGGGTCTTTTTAAGCCTAGCCATGCATCCTAAATCTCTGACAAGTTCTGATACCCTTGATAAGTGTAAGCATGGGCCTGAGAGATGAACCATTTATAGGCTGTCTGTGTCCATTAGAGACATAGGTGCCAAACCAGGGATGGATTTTCTGTTCCCCATCCGATTGTCCAAGTTGCAGTTGAATAAGGTTAGGGAAGAACTCTGCTTCACATGGATGGGTAGCCTGGTCCATAGACAGGGTAGTCTTTGGGATACATACCTGTCCCTCCAGCAGGTCCTATTTATATCACAGGCAAGGTTTAAGTCTTTAGAATTGGTAATTCGGGTGCTGTTTGTTTTGTGGATATACAGGAGGTCCATCAGAGTAGGGTCTGACAATGCCCTATAGGCCAGGCATAGATCTCCCCTCAATACCCTGTAGGAAACAGATTACAGGGATAGGGCCTTGAGATGGTCTGCTCAGGACATTTTACTTATGCCCTGTAGTCTTTTAGTGAGGAACCTCTGCAGACATTCCAGTTGTTGGATATGCCTGGTTAGGTAAATACCAAAGGGGGCATTGTACTCAATGATAGGCCTGATGAATGCTGAATACAGTGGAACAGTGACTTCCTTGGACTTAGATGCCATACATGCCTGGTTAGCTATATACCAAAGGGGACATTGTACTCAATGATAGGTCTGATGAATGCCGAATACAGTGGAACAGTGACTTCCTTGTGACTTAGATGCCATACCTTTGTTTATAAGTTGTGTAACATAGAATGATTTCCTCATTACTGTAGACACATGATGGTCAAAGGCTAGATTACTATCTATGTGTGTCTCCAAGTCCCTGACTACTGGGTCAACTCTAAGGGATGTGTTGTCAATATCATAAGTTACCAGGGATGGATGACTTCCTAAAGAATATTATTATGCATTTCTTGGAATTTAGTTTTTAGTCCATGGCTCTGATGCCAGTTGTTTGCTGTGTCAGCCCCTCCTTGAGAACATTTGTGTCAGTGTGAGATTCAATGACAGCTCCTAATTTGCAATCATCTGTAAATTTAGCAGCCGGAAACTGCTGACATTGGCCTTGACTTCTGAAAAGCAAATGCCAAAAAGGAGCAGTCCAAGGACTGATCCCTGAGGGAATCCACTTGTGACTGGCCTCTTTATAGAGGTTGACTCCCCAATTCTAACTTCCTGGGTCCTGTTTGTGAGCCTGTTAGTTATCCATTGGGTGACATACGAGTTTGTACCTAATCTCTTGAGTTTGTCAACAATGCCCTAGTAGGGTATTGTGTCAGATGCCTTGACCAGGTCAATGTAGGCAGTGTGAACTATTTTTCCTTAATTCATTGCTTTGGTTACCTTCTAAAATAAGTGTCCACCAGGTTGAGTAGGCATGATCTGCCCTTGACAAATCCAAACTGTATTGAGTCCAGCGTCTGGAGGTTTACTATATCACTATTGATCATTTCCATGATAATTCTTTCCATGGCTTTACTTATAAGACTAGTTAGACTTATGGGTCTGTAGTTTCCAAGGTCTGTAGATGACCCACCTTTGTGCATCCGATTTACTAATAGTAATTTCTTTTTCAAATTCTTCCTTAACACATTCTGATTTTTTTCCTTGCCATTCTGTCTTATTTTCATTCTTTTTCCTCTTGTACACATTTTCCGCATGCTTTGCTCTTGTGTTCTTTTTACTTCTTGCACATTTTTAATTTCCCTCATTATATTAATATCTTCCACAATTTTACCCAAATATGCAGATACCTCATGCCTTCTCCCTTGTGAATAATGCCGCTGCCTAAACTGTAATGCCTTATTTTTTCTCAGTTTTTTATATATTCTATTTTCATCTCATAATACTCTTTTGTTTTAACTTGCACATTTCTAATACATTTTTATACTGTTTTATCATATTTCACTTTCTCTTTCTTTCTTGCATCATACTGCCATTGAAAAAAAAAAAACTTTTTATACATTTTTTTAAATTCATTCCACCATTCAGATGAGTTTTTACAGAAGTCCTTCATGGTTATATGATCCTTCCATAACTGTAATATTTCCCACTCTCCAACTTCATCCCATAATATCTCATGTATTTTTTTTTATTCCCTTTCCTATTTTAATATCCTCTATTTCTTCCATCAACTCCACCCATATTGCTAAATGGTCTAAAAAAATTTGTCACAACTGTATTGCCATCTGCTATCCCCAAGCCTTCCTCTAATGCAAAACAATCAATTTCGGAAGCAAGTAACCCCCTTCTATAAGTCCAGTGGCTTTTGTTCCACACTAATTGTGATAATTAGTGTGCTAATATACCACATTTTATCACTTCCAGTATTTTACACCTTTTCCTTTCTTTTTACATTTTCTCCTTAAATCACAATAACTTCCCTGCATAGTTTTCATGCTATTCACCACATACAGTATTTGATGAAACATATTCACTCTTTCCTTAATAGGTATATCTGCATATAATGCTATCATTCTATAAACATGTTCTATCCACCTTATATCCATAACAGTTAACCTCCCCTTCCTTACCAATATTACAGCTAGTATTCTCATATTTTTTTTATACAGCATAGCAACACCAGAACAACATTCACGTCATAAGCTCCATATTATATTTCCACCCCCATTTTTTTCTGTTTGCAGACTTTCTTCACTTGTTGGAAACCTTACATCCTCTTACAGAATAACATTCACATCACATTTAGTGCACCATTCCGGTATCCCCATCCTTCTTACAGTGTTGATAATACTGTAAACATTTACTGAGAGCATTCTAAAATAATTGCTTTTCCTTTTTTAAATTTAAGGGAAATATTTTTTTAATTTTTATTTTCTTATTTTTATTCTTTCCCCAAGTGAATCTTTTTTTTTGCTTTATGGACAAATAATCCTTAATCCTCCAAATCAGATTTTTTCACTGGCTAGAACTTTAGAATATTAGTATGGGTCCCTTCTCCTGACCTCTTTTCCTGCATGCACTCATTCTCCTCATTTTTCCCCTGCATATGTTATCCTCTTCTAAATTCCTTCATCTTCCTTCATTCCCCTTCCTTTTCATTAGTTACTGTTTGCCCTTGACAGCCCATCCAAAAGTGTCCCTTTTTTACGCAACCTGCATTCAGGCACACACCTTCTTGCTGTTTGTTCGTTATCCCAACACTAGTTACATTGTACCTTGTTGCAAACAATGAAATGAGGAAAATCCACCCCAAAAGAAACACCATTTAGGTTGGCCAACATATCTTAATGTCCCTCTATGACTAGCCATGAAAAAAAAAACACATAATGAGTGTTTTATAATGTTTTTCACATTTCAGAACAGCTTCCAACCTCCACCCTCCATTCCATAAGGTTCTTTCTTCTATAACTTTCATAATATTATCAACAGGTTCACAAAGACCTTCCATTTATTTTGTTTTACCATTGTCGTTTTTCAGTTCATTTGTTCTAATCTGCAAAATATCATTTTTAATATATAAGTTAATCAGAACTAAATAATTGCTCCATAGATAAATATCCTACTTTTTGTTACATAGTTCAAATGTTGTCACAAAAAAGACTCTGCTCCAATTTGTATAAAAGACTGAATTTCTTGAGCTTTAAAAACTAGAACTGTTACCAAATTGTCCCATACGTAATATCTATTTCAGTGTAATTTTTGTTGTTCTTATTCTCAGAATTGGTCTTCTCTTCTTTCTAAAATCAGTTTGTCTAACAATTTTTGCTGCTCTCCTTTTTTGCCTGCTGTCACTGCTGCATATATTTTAGTTACTGCAGTATCTGCTGCCACAAAACGAGATGGCTTCTCAGTTTGTTGCTTCTTTCCTCATTTACTTTTGTTTACTGCCATATAAGTTTTAACAGCTGCATTTTCTGCTGACGCATTACTATCCTTAGCATATCCAAAATAAAGTTATCTGCCACCTCACCACATAAAACTGAAGAACCGCCTCAATGTCACGCCTTCTCAACTATTCTAACAGAACATCATCTGCAAGCTCTCCTGATGCCAGTTCTGTTATCTGAACTGCTTCAATGTGGAGAAAGGTAAACACTTCTCATATGTAAAATCCACCACACAGGAATCTTTGTTGGTATTCTGAAGTTCCATATTGATCATATTTTTCTCCATATTTCCAGTTTCCACTTCCAAACTCTCCATAGTTTTCCTCAATTCCTTCATGTTGCTGCCACCCTTAGGCCTTTTCCTTGCTGCCATCTAGCAGCACCAAAGGGAAGTTCCTCAATGCCCTGGACACATTTCCCTAATGTATAAACACCACTTCAGGTCTCACTGAAAAGCGGTCACTAGCCTAATGGGACTAACACAGTCAACAAATGAGGAATATAAGAGAAACTACAATATTTTCCTCATATTTCTGATTTTTCAGGACAGATCATTCCAGAGTATAAGGAATGCAGTGCTGAAAGCCTTATACTTTATAATAGTCATTTGCTGTCATCTAAATTTCAGAAGTAATTTGCTTAGTTTAAAAATCTGAGGGGATCATAGGCATCAGCAGTTGGGAACATCACAGGATCACTAGAGACACTGCAGTTTAAATTTCTAAGCTGACCTAGCATACCATAAGCTAAAAATTCCAGTAACCTAGCAAGACCATGGCAGCTGAACAGTAAAATGGAAAGAGGAGACTGGGACGAAGAAGTATCTGTAATTAGTAATCACTACAGTTTGCCTGTCATTATTTTATATTAGTGGGAGAGGGGTCATTTCTCCAGAACCTGCAATTCAATCTTTTCAGACTATCATGAGTATGTCAGATGTAGCAGCACTGCATGCAAAAGGTACCTAAGTGGTAGTAGAAAGACAGCAGAAATAAACTTAACCTGTCTCCAATTAAAATGGTGAAATCCCTTCAGGTATTGAAACTGCCATCCTGGCTCCCATCAATATTTAGCAGATACATACAATTTTTAATTAGAGTGTATTTGGTATAAGATGTGCATTTGTTTTAACCTGTTTTACCTACAGACACTAACAAAGATTAGCCTACATTCACAAGATGTTCAAGTACGGCATTTGTATATGCACAGCCAGATGTAAAATGGTTTTCTATCATTCTTTCATTCAAAAAGTATCAAAATACTACAACTGTCATTGCTGTGATGCAGGCTTTTTAATAATGAACAGGAATATAAGTATATTGTGTAGTCTCCTAAAGCTAATCATATGTCTGTATCTTGGATGGATTTGTTGACTTGTAAAAGATATTTAATGAAATTCAGCAAAACTTAATTCAAGGCAATAAATTAATACAGGCATAAGAACTTTGTTTATTAACACAATGCATGAAATACTAAATGATGTTAATTATCTAAATGAGATGCTCTTTCTGTAAACAACTGCTTGGCAGCAGCCCTATGTTCCTATGTAGCCAAGACAGCCTTTGGCAACAAAGATTCCTGGGTCATTTGGAAATAATTAACAAAGCAATAAACTATTACTGATCTAGGATGGGTAAATTCAAGTTTCGGCTTAACTTTTCCTGCTCCTCAGAAATGCAGGCGGAGACAAGAAAGAAAGTAAGAAAGAAAATGTCTCTTCAGCATACACTGATAATCTTAAATAAAGGAAGAGCCCATAAATGAATGGATATGTACAGGTTAATTAACCTGCTCAAAGCCTTGAATCTTTAGAAGTAGTCTTCATAATGGCTCACATTCTTTCAGCTTCTGGCCATTACAAATAGCAGTAAACCAGAAGCGTTGAATACATTTGCTATTTTTGGTCAAAGTTGTTGTCCAGCTGTGCTTGGCCATGTGATTCAGCTGTTCTTTTGCTGACTTCTGCCAGTATCACAGCAGGTCACATGCACAATTAGCCATTCACAGTCATCAGAGCCTTTTTCCTAGATGCAGCGCCTGTAGTAAACATTCATACCATTTATTTTTGGCACAAACACTTGTTCTGAATTAAAAATCAAATACCATACGAGAATTTTCATCTTGCAAATTAGCATGATTTCTGCTCTGAAACGAAGTATGACAGACATGCAAAGACTACGGTGTGGCTAACTTAGATAGCTGTCGATATATACATTGGCATGGTCAATTTATCAGTTTCAGCATTTCCATTTAATACACAAGACTGAAATACAGAAACATTAACACTGGATTAGATCGGCATTTTTGATACATTTTTTTTTTCAGATTTGAAATACACACTTTTAATATGTATTATAATGTGCAAACTGTTTATGAGTTACATATAGTTTATTAAATAGTAGCAAAAATCCTTCACAGAATGATCAAATGTGTCCACCCTTCACATTTTTGGGTAGTGTTATACAAAGCAAATGCAAAATGACTTGCTAAGATGATTCTTTTAATTCAAATTGTGAACTTAGCATAGCAATGGGTTCCATAAAACAAGTATGTTTTTGCCTTCTCTTTATGCTTTATTACCTTGGCAACTAAAGGTATTTTTTACCAGATATGTCACTGGTGCATGTCAGGACACAGCTAACACAGAGCTGTATATATTGATCACATCTTCCAATACAGAATCAAAAAGAAACCTAAATTTCTACTCTGTAATGCTGGTTTGTTTCCCTTGTTCTTTAACTTTCAAAGAAAAATTAAGTTACTTCAAATGGACACATTTGATCATTCTGTGATTTCCTAATTAATCTAATTCATGCTATAGCTGAGCTGAAGCTTATCCTTAGACTCAGTGTGTACAAGGTAGAGAAACTAATGATGGACAGTGTGTCAATCTGTTGCAGTATTTACAAACACACACACACACACACACACACACACACACACACACACACACACACACACACACACACATATGCATACACACAAACGCACACACAGTCACACATACACACACACAGACACACACACACACATACACATGCATACACACAAACACGCACACACTCTCACACACACACACACACACACACACACACACACACACACACACACGAAACAAAAAAAAAAAAACAAGACTAAAACCACTGAGAAAATAAACAAAAGCCATCCGAGGTGCAAAAACGAAACTGCAAGAAGATCTGTTAAGCTGCTTTACTTTAATACACACTTTTTGTTCGATACAGAGATCAAACTTCATCAGATAATGAAAATAAATAAAAAGCATTTAATTTAAAAAATACTCTAAAAGTAACATGATGTTCAATTCCCTGTCAAAGGGAAGATGATGAATAATTAATTTGCCACATCATGGGTCCCCACCCACTACCTTCAGTCACAAACTCTAAAGTGAATGAATTAAAAAATCGGGTTACTGAGCACCCAAACACATTAAATATGTAGCAAACTAAATTGACTGAATATCAGCAAATGTAGTTGACATCATATAAAAATATCTAACAATAAATCTTTAGCATATCGGACATTTTAACAGAATGCAAAAATGAAGAATGTATATAAATGGAACACAAGTGTTCTCTGACTGTGTTGCCTAGCTCTTTTATATGTCTTAAAGAGATAGCCTATAATAAAAGCCGTGATATAACCCAAAGACATAAAGTGAAATTTAGGATACCGTTATTTCATAAGCTATTCAGCTATTTATTACCTCTAAAAAAATAAATAGCCTGCTTTAGGTTCCCAATTCATGTACCCAGCCTTTCTAACATTTATCCTATGACTTCTATTTACTATATTAGGAATATTTGAATCATTATGATTAATCTATGGGTACATAATTCGATGTAACAAACTCACCTAGTGTGTTACACTCAAACTCTCACTAACTGATGGCTCTCAGTTATGAAATTTAATATTCCTTTAATAATGTATGTATATTTGATACAAATATTGTATCTATTACATTTTATAATTATTCTAAGTGAATTTAAATAAACCTTTGAATTTACCTTGCCAAACTTTGTAACTTTAATATGCATTTAATTGAACAAAAATCATTAAGGTCAGGGAACTTGTATGCATCTAGTTTGATCAGCCAGAGTAATTCAAATTCTTCCAACTTTACACCATCTGGACCCCCTCTGATGTTATGTGGGACTTGAGCTATCACTAGATATCTAAATGTATGAGCTGTTTCTGTCAAACTATGTTTTGCCAAAGCATTATCCAGCTTCCCCTTACTGATTGCATACTGATGTTCACAAATGCGTTCACGGAACCTACGTTCTGTTTTGCTTATATAATAAGCAGGACATTGTTGGCATTTGGCAAGGTACACAACAGACTTAGAGTTGCAATTAAATTTAGTCCTAATTCTATATACAATGCTACTGATAGTAAATGATGTTGTTACTTCTATGTGTTTACAGAATCTACATGCTTCACATCTGGACATAACCAAAATATTTGATTTTCTAGTGATTTTGAACTCCAGCAAGTTGTATAAGTTGGGGCCCCTTTTATATATAATTCTAGGTGGGCTCCCCACTTTTTGTGATAAATCCATGTCACTCTTAATTAGATCCCAATTCTTATTTAGGATTTAATTCACAATGTAGCTCTCTGCACTGAATGTGGTAATTAGACTCAGTGTAAAACACTTTGGCCTATCTGTCCTTAATTCTAACCTGTTGAAAGGCTGCTCGTTGTCACTGTTAGAAGTATTTGCGCTTCTGGTACTTATAATATTATACATTATTTTAACAATACAATTTTTCTAAAATTTACATTTAACTTTAGTAAGGAAGAGATTAGTTATCTGGACATCAGCTTAAGGAAAGATGCCCTTAACCAAGGTTATGTGATGAAGGTGTACAAAAAGAGTACACATTCCATTTCCTTTCTGCACTTTACAAGTAGCCACCCCTATCATCAAAAACATTTGGTTGTCAAAGGACAACTGGTAAGAGCAACGAGGATAGTCACCTTGGAGGATGACTTTCATTTGGAATGTATGACTCTTAAAGGGATGTTCCTTAGCTGCTGCTATCCAGGGAAACTGATTGATTCCCTGATAACTGAGGCTAAATCTAAGAGAAATAAAGGGATATATTCCCCTATTCTAAGTACCAGAAGCACAAATACTTCTAACAGTGACAATGAGAAGCCTTTCAACAGGTTAGAATCAAGGACAGATAGGCCAAAGAGTTTTATACTGAGTCTAATTACCACATTCAGTGCAGAGAGCTACATTGTGAGTTAAATCCTAAATAACAATTGGGATCTAATTAAGAGTGACATGGATTTATCACAAAAAGTGGGGATCCCACCAAGAATTATCTATAAAAGGGGCCCCGACTTATAAAACTTGCTGGAGTTCAAAATGACTAGAAAATCAAATATTTTGGTTATGTCCAGATGTGAAGCATGTAGATTCTGTAAACACATAGAAGAAACAACATCCTTTACTATCAATAGCAATGTATATAGAATTAGGAATAAATTTAATTGCAACTCTAAGTCTGTTGTGTACCTTGCCAAATGCCAACAATGTCCTGCTTATTATATAAGCAAAATGGAACGTAGGTTCCGTGAACGCATTTGTGAACATCAGTATGCAATCAGTAAGGGGAAGCTGGATAATGCTTTGGCAAAACATAGTTTGACAGAAACAGCTCATACATTTACATATCTAGTGATAGCTCAAGTCCCACATAACATCAGAGGGGGTCCAGAGGGTTTAAAGTTGGAAGAATTTGAATTACTCTGGCAGATCAAACTAGCTGCATACAAGTTTTCTGGCCTGAATGAGTTTTGTTCAATTAAATGCATATTAAAGTTAAAAAGTTTGGCAAGGTAAATTCTAAGGCTTATTTAAATTCACTTAGAATGCTTACAAAATGTAATAGATACAATATTTGTATCAAATATACATACATTATTAAATGAATATTAAATTTCGTAACTGAGAGCCATCAGTTAGTGAGACTTGAAGTGTAACACCCTAGGAGAGTTTGTTACATCGAGTTATGTACCCCATAGATTAATCATAATGATTCAAATATTCCCAATATAGTAAATAGAAGTCATAGGATAAATGTTAGAAAGGCTGGGTACATGAATTGGGAACCTAAAGCAGGCTATTTATTTTTTTAGAGGTAATAAATAGCTGAATAGCTTACGAAATAACTGTATCCTAAACTTCACTTTATGTCTTTGGGTTACATCATGGCTTTTATTATAGGCTACCTCTTTAAGACATATAAAAGAGCTAGGCAACACAGTCAGAGAACACTTGTGTTCCATTTATATACATTCTTCATTTTTGCATTCTGTTAAAATGTCCAATATGCTAAAGATTTATTGTTAGATATTTTTATATGATGTCAACTACATTTGCTAATATTCAGTCATGTTAGTTTGCTACATATTTAATGTGTTTGGGTGCTCAGTAACCCGATTTTTAATTCATTCACTTTAGAGTTTGCGAATGAAGGTAATGGGCAGGGACCCATGATGTCATGAATTAATTATTCATCATCTTCCCTTCAATAGGGAATTGAACACCATGTGACTTTTAGAGTATGTTTTAAATGAAATGCTTTTTATTTATTTTTCATTGCCTGTTGAAGTTTGATCTCCGTATAGAAGAAAAATGTATTAAAGTAAAGCAGCTTAACAGATCTACTTGCAGTTTTGTTTTTGTACCTTGGACAGCTTTGGTTTACACGCACACACGCACACATACACATCAGTAAGCAATTTGATAGATCAACAATTCGCCTACTTGCACAACTTTGGAATATGAGAAAAAATCTGATTCCTCAACACACAAATAATCCCCAACAAACTAATAAAATAAACACACGCTGTAACAAACATGATATACAGAATCCATAAACCCGTACATAATGCTTCCTGACTATAGACTTCTGGCCTATTGCATAACAAGTTATAGTTAGCTTATAATCCAAAAGAAACACAATGACTATAGTCAACTGACAACATCCACATTGTTTGTCTTCTCATTCCCCAACAAATGTTACAACACACACACACACACACACACACAAAACACAACACATGCACTCACAGAAATGTACACACTAGTGAACTGATCTTATCCATATTGTCTGTCTTCTATTCCCTCAACCAAAGTAACCTGACTCACACACACAGACACACATACAGACACACACACACACACACACACACACACACACACACACACACACACACACACACTCTGTAAAGATTGTTGAGTATGCTTGTTCCTATATCATAAATATTAAAACTGAAAATATATTTTTTTCTTATTCAATGTTATTAAATATTCCATCCCTATCTTCCCACTGCAGCTAAGAATAAAAGATGCTGGAGGTGGCCTATAATGTCAGTATATTTTAACTTCTTATTTGGTACATCATATCTTATGTATGTACTTCTCTTTTAAATATTATCCTTCCATTATAAAAGAGGGTTTTATTTTTTGCATCACCATTTATAAACACCAGTTGTACACATATTGGTTTCTTGGAATGTGTTGTAGCTTAGAAGGGTGAGAAGGATGTCATATACATACACACACAGATATACATACATATACATACATATACATACATATATACATACATACATATATATATATATGTGTGTTGGACCTTGTATCAAATGCATAGAGTCCCGACACACAGTAGGTTAATACCAAATGATCAATGCAGATAGGGGGTCAACAGGTGGGTGAGATCAGCAATCCACGCAGAGGGGAATATTTCCTTTCCCCTGGGATTGTGCAGTATCAGAGTTAGTGTATATAATTAGCAGGGGGTGTGAGGGTGCTGCCCCCCACATATTGGGGTGCAGGGGCTTACTCCTGCAAAAACGTTTGCCATTGATTTATTCTGCTGCTGAGTAATCCCAAAGCATACATAGAAAATATTGATTTTAGTGTGTTTCATGTCAGGATATCGATCTGTAGGGTGTTAGGATACTGCAAATTCAATACAGTGTCCTACACCCATAGACATATAGTTAGATGGATCTAGATATATTGATATAGAGATTATATATATTGACTGTTTTTTTTATAAATGCTATCTTCCCCAAGCCAGGATGATGACAGGTGTCACTGTTCAGAGTACCAAAATATAAGTAAACTGTCCTATATGGAAACCAAATGTGTTTCCCCTTTTCACCATTATCTATTACCCATCTTGCTACTACAGCTGCCATCTCCCATTTGAAGCCCTGATGTAGAAATGTGGTACCCAAACTACAGGCATCAGCCCCCAGACTAGGCTATTATTGGGTGCTTAATGTACCAGTGCTTGAAGTCTCCAAATAAACAAATCATCCTTTCTTATTGAGTAAAGAAAATAAATCATCAACATCATCATCTCTCTCCTATCAAGCAGTATACTTTTCCCCACACAGATACTCACCATTTGGAGTTTTAGGAATGTGCTTTCCCTTGGTCAAAGGCAGGATATGTAGAATCCACAAAGATTAAACCTTACTCTATAGAATTCTTATCTTTCACATAGCTCGTTACAGTTTGATGTACTAAACAGAGATTTTCTGAAGTGCCTGTGGCCCATCCTTTTGTTTGGATTCCCTCATATGGCTTTTATCATTTTCTGTGTGGAAGTATTACATTCATCTGTGGAAGAAAAGACAGCTAGTATGGATGCCCTCAGATGAATTAATTATTGTTTTTTTTTTAGGGTAAATTATGTTTGATGGTGGAAGATAAGTGCGTGTGTGTGTGTGTGTGTGTGTGTGTGTGTGTGTGTGTGTGTGTGTGTGTGTGTGTGTGTGTGTGTGTGTGCGCTCGTGTGTGTGTGTGTGTGTGTGTGTGTGTGTGTGTGTGTGTGTGTGTGTGTGTGTGTGTGTGTGTGTGTGTGTGTGTGTGTGTGTGTGTGTGTGTGTGTGTGTATACCTGCATTTGTCTTTATTCCTTGGATTGGAAGTTCTCTCTCTGAAATAAACACTTTATTGTATTACACTGCTTAATGCAGGAACTTCAGCAAGGATCCACATGTTTAAACAAAAGTCTGTTGAATGCCACTTTATCCCTGTGTCATTGTGCAGCACTGTACTCAAAAGAGATTTCTAGAGGGACTGTGGAACTACCCTTTAGATATTACTGAACAAAGACAGTCATTAGGTGGGCCAAACAACAAACATTATGATAAATTATTTACATTCTAAGCCTCTGTTTTATATATCCACTGGTTACTCACAAATACACAAGAACTGTACCTTTCCCATTATATATTTGTTTTGCAATATGTGGCTTCTTTCTCAACTATTAAATCATGCATTAGAATGAAACTATGTAACAGCAACAGTCCTTAATGTGGCATCCTGAGATGATAATATTGAACATTCATGACAAAAACATTTGCAGTTGCCACAGATCTGAATTTATACTTAATTTAGCAGGTACAACATGTAGTTTTCACTTGTTTTAGCAGTTTTACCTCAGACTTGAAGTTTTGTAATTTCTTCAGATTGCATTAGAAATGTGACATTTCCTATTTCTCAAGCATGAGCAAAATGACTTCTTTTTCTCAGCATAAAATGAGATTTTTCATTACGTAGATAAAAGTGTCTTCTCAGCAAAATTTGAATATGTTCTACACATATTGATCTGACATGCTGAAAATAAGAGAAAAGCGAAAACTGGAAATCATCTACATTGTGTGCTTGTATTTAATTTGGCAAGTGCAGTCTCATAATGTGTGCAGCTTTCAGTATCTTCATTTGCAAAAGAGCTATCTCATCAAAGTATGTTACGATTGTGAATGTCACAATTTGCCATTGTGAAGATAAGAATATACCCCTTTGAAGCAACGTGCCATCTTACATTGAATGCTGACATGCTGGTGTATAGCAGAAGATGCTGCTAACATGGAGTCAAACATAACTTAATGCCAGCTGAGGTTCTCTTGGAATGACTAGGACAGGAAAGGAAGTCTGGGAACAGGTAACTTTATCCTGAACTTCCCCAGTACCCTTTCCTCTAGACCCAGGTGGTAGGTCTGTGGGGAGTGAGCAGGGAGAGGCAGAGCTTAGGTGCAGGCAAGTGGTTTTCACTCATTGACTGGGAGATGGGATTATGATCAGGTAAACCACAAGGAAGTGGTTAGAGCACAAAGGTGCAGGCAGGTAGCAAAGGTTCTACATCCTGAGATTAAATTAGCTGACCTTTCTATTTGAAGAGGCAAAGCAGGCATATGTCAGACTTTGTCCAACTGACTAGGCAAAAGTGGTTAGGTCCAGAGACAGTGGCAAGGCATGACTGGAGTTTCGGTGTAAAGAGCCAAGGTACAGGTAGGAGCAATGCCAATACTAGGTTGCTTTGCATAATGATTTGTTTGTTAAAAGGTTATAAATAAGATAGTAACAGTGCATGCAAAATCTGTATACAAGTGACTAAAGAAAGAGGAAGTTGTTGTGAGTTTCGGCTAGTTTGATACCACACACTGGCACATGCTGTTGTGTAGATGCATCATATTTATGCAAGTAGCTAGTGGTAGTCAGCTGCTGGACTACAGCCTCTCTAAACTGATTTTTCCATGTTTTTTTATTTAATAAGTGGTTTTATTTTAATTTGTAATTTTCAGCAGACCGTCAAGATGCAGATTTTTTGCAGCAATGTATTTTGCATGTATGGCATTCTGTCTTAAAAAAAAAAACATTGGGTTGCTCAGCTGAGCTTTTTCTAAATAAACCACTCTGCACTTAGGCATATTTCCTCCCATAGTAAATAAGGTAATTACACCTTATCAACCATTCTCCTCTGCCATTTCCCAGGAGTTGAAATGTCACTTTAACAGACAGTGTTTGGGCAGCAAACCTAAGCAGTGAACAAACATTTCCCATTGTCCAAGGCTGCATTTGGTGCTTGAGATAGCCTGAAAACAAAGGAAAACTTACTTGTTGCGAAAGGTGACAGCAAGGTACAGAGGTAGAAAAAAATATAGTTTTTTACATACTTTTTTTAGTTAAACAATACTCTATCATGTGATCTGTGTTGGTGATTATATTGTATTCTCTTAACCTGTCACTGCCAGCTCCCAGCCAACCTCTAGAAGGGTATACATTTTTATAAAACTCAGTTTAGTGTGTGTGTGTGTGTGTGTGTGTGTGTGTGTGTGTGTGTGTGTGTGTGTGTGTGTGTTTATGTGTATCCATTTGAGTGCACGTATGTGTGAAGAGGTCACAATGGGTTGCTGTGTATGCACCTGTGTGTGTGACTGTGAGCACACGCATGTGTGGGGAGGTTATAATGGGTTGCACAGTATGTATCTGGCAGCACCAAGCTGAAATATGTTACTGTGGTCATTTTTAGGTATTTATTCATTCATTTGATTGCAGTCAAACATCTATGGTGAGAAGAGACACTGTGTTGTAATAATTTGATCTGTCTGGATCTGCTTTAGTGAGTTGTGTAATGCTGAGACTGAATGACCAAAACACTAAGTTCAAGATGTCCATTTCTTAGAATATTTCCTTTTCTCTAAAGTATGATGATCTCAGAGTTAAAAAAAAAAAAAAAAATATATATATATATATATATATATATATATATATATATATATAAAAGACATGTCCACCACATCAGGTTGCAAGAGGGCTTGCCATCATTCAAAAAGAAATTTAAAGGAGAAGAGCAATGCTCAGTGTTTGCTCTTCTTATGCATTTTCATGTTTTTTTTTTCTGCATGTCTGCATCATTATCTCAAGTAATAGGATGACAACAGGGAGCCCGATAAAGTGTCTATAATTGGGCAAAGAGGCAGTCTGTGAATGAATATGACTGACTCTTGCTGTCATTTGATCTCAGTTAAACAATCATTGACATGTTCTGGCAGAGCTAGATTGAGCTTGAGCAAAACAATCTAAAATTCATTGCTGTGATGATGATGATGGTGATGATGATGATGGCTTTATTATTATTATTATTATTATTATTATTATTATTATATACTGTGTTGGTACTGAGACAGTCCCAGAAAGAAAGTGACTGACCCAAGTTAAACAAGTCACTGGCCTGTCAAAATAGACACCCCATTAAATTACCACCAGTACTGTTGCATCCTGCAGACACCACTTGCTTTAAAGTCACTACCTCCATGAGGTATTTATAATTAATTATTAAAGTTGTAGTAGTTACAGGCTGGCTTTGTTGTTTAGCAAGAGAACATTAAGTCATTTGACATTATAAAGTGGAACTGTAGGATTATAATTTTAGTCTGTAAGAAGATTTGGAAAATTGTTTTGTTCATGTATGTGGAAAAAGAACACCACAGTGCACAATAAATGCACTGTATCTGGTGGCCAAGGATGAACACAGGATAGCAGCAGATTTCTTCAGCTCCACCAATTTCATTACACTGACAGGAATTAATTACTTAAAAAAATAATTTTTGAAGTAATTTTCTTTCTAAATATGTTTGTTTTATATAGTTCTTGAACTATATCTAAAAAAGAAAGGAAATGTTAACAATATTCCTGTCAGAAATCACATTGGAAATTTTCCTGTCAGTTTATCAGTCTGAAATGAGTTCCAGTAAGACAAATTCTCAAGACTCCAGCATCAAGAAAGAACTTCAGTCTCTGATAACTATAATCCAGCAACTTACTGCTAAGATGGATAAAATGGATACTAAAATTGATACCTTCATAGAAAAAACTACAAAACAAATAGACTTGTTACATATTTAACAGAACAGAACAACAGAAGATCCAGATGACAGGCATAGAAGAAGCTGTGAATGACATGGAAAATAGAATCCAAGAAGAGGAAATCAACATTGAGTTTCTGCTGAAACAAAATACACATTTACAAACAAAGCTGGATGACTTGGAAAATAGATCTAGGCACAATAACATTAGGATTTTTGGACTGCCAGAAAATATTGAAGGTAAAAATATTACTTCTTTTTTAACAATATGGCTCCCTAAAACTTTAGACTTACCGGAAGCATTCTCTTTTGGTATCGAAAGAGCACATAGATCTATAGCTAATACTAACTCTAACAAAAACTATCCTAGATCAGTTATAGTTAGATTTCTATCATCTTTTGATAAAGAGATGGTTCTTAAATCTGCTTGGGCTAAAGCTCCTGTTAAGTTTAATGAGACAACTGTGTGTTTTGACAATGACTATTCTTCCTTGGTAATAGCTAAAAGAAAAGTTTTTCTGCCACTAATAAGGGAGCTTAAAAAAGCACAGTTTAAAACATACCTTCTGTTTCATGCCAAGCTAAAAATCTTCCTTCCTGATGGTCCTAAAATTTTTGATGGCTTAGACTCTGCTTTACTGTTTATCAAAAAAAATAAGATTTTGGATAAAATAGAGGAAATGGAATGGGCTAGTCCTTCATTAAAGAGACTGGCAACTGAAACTTCGTGGAAGACTTCAGAGAAGAAGAAGAGACTAAAGAACAAATGATTTGTTCTATGTTTTTTTTCTTTTTTTCTCTCATCATTTTACTTCATTATTAATCTTTTTAAGTATAGTTCCTGCATTTCCAGAAAGCCACAAATGTTCTGAAAAAGATTTAATCAAAGTTATTCTCTGTGTGCAAAGAAATGTTTTGTTTCATAACCAGTCAAAATATCTGAGGAACTAACAACAAGCTATTATTCAATTTGTTTCTCTTTCTGAAAAAGAGAAGTAAGGTCAGTAATTTGATACATTTTTTTCTCTTTTTTTTCTCCTTTTCTTCTTTTCTTTGTTTAAACAATGACATTCTATTTAGATTATGTAGTGGGTAAAGGGTGGGGGAGGGCAGGGAGAGAAGAGTAATGAAAATATGATAAATGGAATAATAACATATTTATTCCTTGTAAAAGTTTATATGTTCTTCAAATGCTATTCCTAATTATACTTTCTTGATTATACTGCTTATGCTTGTTTGTAAATAATCTGTCATGCTTTAACTAATAATAATTAGAACTAAATAATAGTAAATAATATGTTTTATTTTAACTCTATTAATATAAACAGTAAGTAATATTCCATTGTATATACTTCTTATAGCTTTCTCTTACATTTTTTTTTATTTCTGCTTTACACTCTTTTATTTTCTACTCTCTTTTCTTTTCTTTATTCTTTCTCTTTATTTTTGTCTCATATTAATATATAGAAATGCTTTTGATCATATAGACACAGTAAATAATAAGATTTGCATAAAAATTGAGTTGGGACAAAAATATTGAGTTTTATTATTTATTAATAACTTTGGGCTTAATTTCACTTACATAGAGTCTGTAATAACCTGTAAAATACATTGCGAAGGTTTTGTCATGTTTAGATGCATTTGCACTGCTAAATGAATGTTTGTCACTAGTTTTTAACAGGTTTCCCGCCAAAATGTTAAGGGAGACAATCTGGGATGTGGGCTACCTCATGAACAGTGTCCATGAGCTGTTTCAAAAGCTTTAACTCTCAGAATTCTCACAGAGAAGCTGAAAGCAGTCAATCTGACCTTTGACCCAGATATCACACTGACACATCACAGATTCAGGAAGAACACTCTACCAGGAAGTAGAACTGATGCAAATGCGACTATGTGAAGGAAAATGAACTCTTTGACATTTAAATGTGTGTTATTTTATATAATTACTTAAATATCTATGTTATAATTCATAAAATATGTCAGTTATAATGATTTTAAATGATGCAATTTCTTGTAGTAAGTAAATGTCTTATTTTAGAAGGCATAGAAAATGAAACATTTATTCAAGTGTTTTTGAAAATCTACTTGACTGCAGCATACTAATCTGTGTTAGAAACTTATGTTCCAAACATATGCATTACTATAACTCATTTAATTCATCTGATTGACAAGCATAAATAACTTTATAACTCTATACTGGAAGAAATTGTCATGTGATCTATTTTAAAGCAGTAGTATAGACATACAAAATACAGATGTTTTTTTTTTACAATAATGCAAGTGTTTCTGGGAATTTGCATAACTATGCAGTATGATTTATAACAATTTCTATAAATATAGTATTTTATTCTACTGACAATAATGAGTATGAGTAAAATGCTCATATACAAGCAATTCAAGGTTTTTTTTTGGAAGCTGTTAACTGCATTTACATGACAGAAAATAGATGCATCTTAATATATGTAATGTCTGAACCATATTAGCCAAAGTTTTTGATTTAAATGAATGTTAGAACTTATTTTTACATACTTTGAATAAATTAATATGTAAATATGCCTTCCTTTTTTTTTTTTTTTTTTCTCTTTCTTTCACTCTCTCCCTCTTTCACGTCTTTTATTTCTCTCTCTCCTCTTGGTTCCTAATATCAAGTTTATTTGAATGCTATTTGAATACAAGTGTATTATATTACATAGATGTATATAGTCGTATGAATAGTTTTTTAAAAAAAAAGTTTATTTTAGTTTATATGATGCTGTTTTATCAAATGTGTAGTCTTGTCTTGCTAGATAATTGAATTGAAAGCTGTTAATTTAAGTTAAATATAACCAGTATTAAATCGATAAGGTGGTAGCTGAGGTACTGCTGCTTAGGGTAGGGGGTTAACTTGAGTGGTAAATACTACTCTAAGTTGGAGTCTTTAACTCCAGGCTGGATGCAAGGTTTAATCCTTACATTATTTTCACTTGTTCATTGTTATATGTATATAGTTTTGACATCCACAATATATTTTGTACACTCATTGTCACTACAAACAAAATTGAATCCTATACAAAATCCCATAAGAGATTCAATAAATATAGCTATATTTAAAGGTACACCTAAAGGAGGAGATGTAACATTACTTATGTTGTTATTTGTTATTTTGATCATAAGATTCTTAAGTTTTAAAAATGCCAAATGACATCTTTAAAAGGAATTTCTTTAAACATTAATGGATTGAATAATCCGTGCAAAAGGGCAAGCCTAATAAGATACATTAATTTACATAAGGCCAACTTAGTCTTCCTGCAAGAAACCCATTTCTTGAAAAAAGATATTGATAAACTAGTCACAAACAAATATGCAGTATTGGTTAGTTTAGAGCACACTCAGAAAAAAAGAGGAGTGGCTATTTTATGGAATAAAAGTATGCCCATTCCTAAAACCATTAAGTCTTATCAAGATGACAAAGGAATGTTTTGTATGGTTACAATACAAATTAATGGGAAGACTTACACTTTAATTAATGTGTATTGGATACCTGGAATTGGTATTAATACAGTGAAACATCATCTTGATAAGATCATATCATTCTCTATAGGAGATATTATTTTAGCTGGTGACTTTAATTGTATACTACATGAAAATGATACTACCACTATAGGAAAAAGAAGAATTTCATCTAATGCAAAACATTTAAATGATTTTGCTAATTCTTATCATTTGAATGATATTAATAATCAGATAGATTCAAAATCATTACCATACACCTTTTTTTCTAACAGATACAAAACTTATTCAAAAATAGATAGGGTCTTTATTTCTAACCAGATGGTAACAGATTTAATTAATTCCAAAATCATTTCATGTCCTATATCTGATCACAATTCAATTGTTTTTGAATTCATGATAAAAAATACTCATAATGTTCAGATCAAAAGGATACCAGCATACTTAACTCAACTAAAAGACTATAAAGAATATATACTTTCAGAAGTACAACATTTTCTAGACATAAAGTATACTCCTGAAGTCTCCATTGTCTATGTTTGGGATGCCTTAAAATCATATCTATATGGACAAAGTATAAGATGGTATAATAATAAAAGGAAATCTTGGGATAAGAAATTGTTAGATATTCAAAGTAAATTAGACACTTATAAACATAATAATAAAGAAAATATTATGGATAAGAAAGTCATTGAAGAAATAAACAAACTAAATGAGAAATACAAAGAAATTTTAACTCATAAAGTTAAAATAACTCTAGAGAAATACAAGTTTTTGTCTTACTCAATAAGCCCCAAATACTTACATAGACTTAAAAATAAAACAAAAAGGTTGAATAAACAAAACCATATCAAAGAAATCTTTTCTCTAAGGAAAAAGAAGAATGTTTCTAGTCTACCAGAAATACTAGATGAATTTAGAAATCACTTTCACAATATTAACAATAATAACATTAACATGGAACCTAAAGATAAAATAAAGGAGTTTATAACCACAAACATGAATAAAAAGCTTAATAAACAACAGATTAAACTATTGGACAAAAGTATTTCATATACAGAGGTTATTACACAAATAAATAAGCTTAAATCAAACAAAGCACCGGGTAATGATGGTATTATACCAGAGATATATAAAATCCTTTCTAAAAGTACATATTCATTAATACATAAGGTTTTTATTTTGGCCCAAACTGAGTTAATAACCCCCCCCATCTTGGCAATATACATTTATTTCGCCAATTTTAAAACCTAATAAAGATCCAACTAGATGTACTTCATATCGGCCCATCTCATTACTTAATGTTGATTTTAAAATGTTT
The DNA here is from genome assembly GCF_019279795.1 of Protopterus annectens. Taxonomy (NCBI): domain Eukaryota; kingdom Metazoa; phylum Chordata; order Ceratodontiformes; family Protopteridae; genus Protopterus; species Protopterus annectens. Next base: position 316,447,492 of record NC_056729.1, read on the forward strand.
ATGAGTATTTTTGCTGATAGATTGAAGACAATCATTCCCAGCATTATAGATATAGATCAGACAGGCTTCATTGTAAATGGAAATACTTTTGATAATATAAGAAGAACTTTAACATTAATTGATTTTGCAAATAGGAAAAAGAAAGATTTAACACTTATTAGTCTTGATATAAGTTCAGCATTTGATTCAGTAAGTTGGGACTATCTGTTTACCTTACTGAAGTGCACAAACTTCTCAGATGCATTTGTAAATCTAATTGAGCATTTATACAAAGGAACGTTGGCTTATATTAAGGTAGAAACATATGTTTCACAAAAAATACCCATTCTTAAAGGTACAAAACAAGGATGCCCACTTTCTCCACTATTATTCACTTTAGTAATGGAGCCTTGGGCTAATTTGATCAGAAACAGTACTGACATAGAGGGTTTTGAAATAGATGAAAATACAACATCCAAAATTCAACTTTTTGCAGATGATGTTCTAATTACATCAGCAGGATCTAATTCTTCTATGCAGTCTCTATTTGATAAAATGATGAATTTCAAAAGTATTTCTGGTTTAATATTCAATGAAGAGAAAACTAAAATACTACCTATATATACACGAAAAAACATTCTCATTAGTGATTTTAATAAATATGTACCCAATTCAGGTCAGATAACTTAGTTAGGTATAATACTATCTAAAGATATTAAATCTATTATATATAATAATTATAATACCTGTTTTCTTAATATACAAAATCTTTTTAATACCTGGAATAATATGTTTTTTACTATGGAGGAGAGACTTACAATTATTAAAATGATAATATTCCCCAAGATTTTATACTTAATACAATCAATAATACTTCCACCTACAAAAATAATTATCAAGAAACTGAATACACTAATGTTAAATTTCCTATGGGCACCTAATAGACCTAGGATTGCATTAAAGAAACATACTAATAGCTGGTCTCAAGGGGTATTTCTTTTCCAGACTTTAATTTATATACTATCTCTTCTATTGTAAAAGTTATTACTTTATTAATAGATCAGTCATATGTCAAAATGGAAAGATTATTGGGAGCTAATTAGTATGCACTTCATGAAAATCTCCTTAGCACATAAAAATATGATTGTAAATAACTCCATGTTATGGTTACTAAAGGAATTTTGTACTTCACCTATTACACCTAAACATATGGTTTGTTACCCATTAAATATTATTATTAGCTATCGTAACTTTATATTCATGCACCCTAAGTATAGGGAATGGAATTTTATTATATTCCCTATAATGTATACTCAGGGTATGCTTTTGTCATCTACTTCTGAAGGAACTCATTTAGCTATAGATAATGATCTAAAGTACTGGTATCAGTTGATATCTGATAATAAAGTTAAAAATCTAGATTTCTTAAAACAAGAATTTGATCTAAGAGAAACTTGCTGGTTAGAGGTTCAGACCTTTAGACAACATCTCATTGATACAATAGATCTAATGTCTATAACAGTTAAAGAATCTATTCCAACACTGATTGATTACTTGATATTAAAATTACAACATAAAGTTTCTGATAAAGGTAAACTTTCATACATACATAAAATTATCAGACAAGAAACTTTTTACAGTGTAGATACATACTGGAATTATTTCACTTCTATTAATGGGGACCCACCAAATCAACAAGATAAACAATATATATTGGAATCTGCCTATAGAACTACGTCTTCCATTGTCTGGAGACTTTATACATGGATATTTTTACATAGATCTTTTTATACACCTTTGATGATGAATAAAATAAATAATAAAGATAATCTATGTAAGAGATGTAATGTAGAAATGAATGCTGACTGGGCTCATATGTTTTATGACTGTATAAAATTGAAAGAATACTGGAAGTCAGTTAATGAATTTTTGCAGGCTCTTTTTACAGATAATTTCATTATTTCTAAATCTCTTATATTATTCAACACACCTGTACCTCTAAGTGTTAAAAAGGTTAAGCTTCCCTTGTTATGGTCTATTCTAGCAGTGGCTAGGAAAATAATAACCAGAAATTGGATTTCAGATACACCTCCTTCATTCAATGAATTTAAAAATGTTATGAATATAGTGTGCCATATGGAAATAAACACAATTAGGTCAAGAACAACTAGAAAAACATCTTATTATATTGTATGGGATAATTTACAAAATTTGTTAAAAAAATCCTAATTTCAATAGCATGGTATTTTAGTTTAATTAATTGATTTGATTGTAGTGGATGTCTTTGTAAATAATTTAGTTGTTTTGTTGAATGTTATAATCATATCTATTTTTAATTACTTGTATAAAATTGTTATAATATTTCTCTTGTATGTTAAAACAATAAACCTGTTTTGAAAAAAAAATGCACTGTATCTGTGGAAGCATTTGGTAATGGAGCAGCTTTATGTGCACATCGTTAAACTAGACACATTTGTTTCATGTTATTTTGGCCAGAACATGAAGAAGGAAAAGCCCTTGGGTGATTTAAGCAATTGCATGTTATAGGGAGCGCAGACAGCTGCAAACACAAGAGCAGTATTTTTTATTTTATTTTTATTTTACATTTGTTGACCGGCATAGTACGACTGGATGCATGTCCATTTTCAGTAGAGGCCCGGGGAGAAAAGCTCCAAGGGTAAGCAGATACAGCATTACATAATACCAGCATTACATATTACAAACAGACTATTTACAGAGATTACATATGTAAGCAAGTTAAACAAGTTCCACAGGTTACAGTTAATCCTGATGTTTCCTTTATTAGGTTGTGGGTATGCTGATTGATTAGTAGCTTGGTTTGCTGAAAAAAATAAGGTATCCCTTTGCAGTTAGTTCAAATCAATAATAAATATGAAACTTACTTTCCACATTGTTGTTATCCATGTGGTAGGTTTCCCGTACTTAGTTAAAAAAAGTGACTATAAGATTATTGGTAGGTAAATTCTTGTTCTTTCTTCATTAAAATGTTGGTGGCGTTTTGTGTAGTGGATATAGTTGTGTTTGCACTTTGGGTTGTGCTGTCAGACCCAAATAAACAATGGACACAGATCAGTAGCTGCACCATGTTGCTAGCACAGCTGATTATAGCAAGGGGCTGAGACTGATAACCCGAGAATAGCAGTAAGCTCAGATAATGGTGATATGGGCAGCAGCAGTAACTGAGAATTTATGTCCATATTTTAAAAGACAAGCATACTTTAGTTATAACAAAAGCAGACAGTATAAAGGGTAAGTCATTCATGCAGGAAAAAAAGTAAAGGGGTCTTGAATATTTTAGTTCAGTTGCTCTATGTAACCAGCTGATTGATAAAACTAGGTAGGATGTAAAGAAGTTCCAGAGATAAATGGGAACTGAAAATAATGGCTGTATGTTTATGCTCAAGCCCATTTAGGCAGGTTTGGTGATATAGGCCAGGGATCTTGCTAGCAAGAAGATAATAATTATGACAACCAAGTATTTGTTGCTGCATTGAGCAAAAAGACTTCCAGATCAGCTAGAGCACAAGCACTGCTGTGTTATTTAGTACTTCAAAGCTTAGAGATTACTATGTATTTTTCATTATGTTATTATCCTAGGCAGGTTAACGACACTGCTGATACCCTTCCCCCTTCAATTATACAGGTTTCAGGCACTGGCACCTGGAGTAAGTTTGCAGAATGCAGATGGTAGTGATAGTCCACAAGTTCTGGGAGGCAGGAGAAGCCATGCAAGTTGGTTAATAAGGAGATCATGGATTCCTAGCACTAGAAAAGCCCATAACTGTGCATGCAGGACATTTGAGACCTTACTGGGAATCTCCTTCTGTATGTTTGGCTTTGTAATATTTGGCTTAGAGGAGAAAGTATGGGAAGTCATGAGATACATATAAACACATGGCTGCATTAAGTTTTGTTTTTCAGGCACATGGAGTAGCTGACTTTACCAAATATTGGTCTATTAGTAGGTTGCTGAAAGGGTGGGGAGAATTCAGGAATCAAGACAGATCAGAGATTTGATTGCTACTTGAAAAGGACTTGCTGCTGCCTTTGCTCATGAAAAAGCCACATAAGGTGAAGTTCAGCTATAGTATGTACACCATTATGGCTGCAGTGGCACTCTTTTTATACAATGGGGTGTTTAGGGTCAGTGATTGGCCAGGCAATGACAATCGGGGGCACAGCAATTAATTAACTTGGGGAAATGTAGTAAATGTGGAAATGTGGGAATGTAAATACTGTTATTGTTGAAGGAATCATAAACAGATTAGTGATACAAAGTGTAGCAGTTAGCCTTTGGTACAAGTCGGGACCCTATGATCTTCCTTTTCTGATGAGCTGCTGTTTTGCAGACTTTGAGACTCCCAGAAGGTAATAAGGAATCAGTATTTAAACTTCCACCAGATCAGGTAATGTGGGCTCAAAAATTTGAGAGTTTGCTGAATACAAACCTGGAAGCTCAAGGTACTGACCCAGCAAACTACATTGTGTATTAATTTAATAGTAGGCAAGCTTCAGACAGCACATGGTAGTGTATCGATAAATGTGGCAAAGTGTGCTGAGTGGCACTTTTCTGCAGGCTATCTGGGATATATCTGGTAAAAAAATAGTAAATAAAAGAGAGAATCAATTCAGTTATTGGGTCAGATCATTTAGCAGGATGTAGGCTGATACAATCCATCAATGGCTTACAAAGCATTTTCTAATGAAATAAAATGTTTCTGATCAAGTTTTAAGAAGTTATTTCTTGTTGGATATTCTTATCTGTACTAGGCAGGGGAATGGACAACAACAGTATGCCCTGGTACTAGGCAGCTGAGGCTCAAGCTGAGAACATAAAGCTGTGTTTGAAAGTAGAATTGATGCCCCCAAACCATGGAATTATAACCTGCACCCACTGGCAGATTAGTGTGGACACAACCAGCAACTAAAAAGCAGCGGAGGAAACAAGGCAATTTATTAATCTTCGATGGCCAGGGTAGCACCAAGACTAGGGTTCTGGGTTCGAAGGTACTGGGATATTGATGAGAATGATCCATCATGGTACAGGAAGGTTGGGTGCACCTGACCAGTATTGTCCAAGTCCTCTTAAACTTACATTAAAAGTTTCTGTTGCAGGACTTAATTATCAAATGTCAGTTATAGGATCACAGTTATAGGAAAGGGACACCACACAGGGGTCAATTCAGGTAGAGATTTTGTGTGGAGCCTCAGAAATATCAAAAAAGGAGGAAGGAGGAGGGCTACTATCAGTCTAGGAGAAATGGTGTGGGGAATGAGATGCAATTCAAAAAATGTAGTCTGGTAGGTAGAAATAAACCCTGCTCACATGGGGAGGGTTAAATGGTCTGGCGGTAAACAATCATTTCATGGAATAAGGAGTGAAATGGGCAGGGTAGCCTCTGGTGGAATGGAAAATGAAGGTTATAGAGTTTGATGAGTATATGGAAGTCAAAAGGCATAATGAAGTAAAAAGGGAGAATGCCACTGTCTTGGCTAGGGTTGACCAAGCAGAGGGAATGCTTTCCCCTTCAAAGACAGGCATCCATAGTTAATTGGCAGAGTTCCACATTGGTAGGGACGAGCAATTGCCAGTCAACCACAATTGGATCATACCCAAGGGCTTCTGTAACAGAACAGGAGCTTCATGCGCTTGGCTCCACACAGCAAGGGCTCTATGTCTAAGTATAGAAGTTAATGGATACATTTGGAGGTAATAAACTGCTGGAATATCCTTGGTTACATTAAACTGAATCTGTGTTACTGATAAATTTGATTACTGAAGCCTGTAAATTGAAGTAAAATGTAAATGCGGTTGAAAAGACTGAAATAATATAAATTTTGTGAAGACGGTGCATACACATATAATAAAGAATAACAGAAATGGAAAAAGAGAGTCTGCCTTTCAGGGAGATGGAGGAAGTGATGAGACAGTTGAAGTTATGCAACAGACTATATTGCCCTGTGCTTTCTGTCTCCCACTTCTCTCTAAGCCCTGCTGGAAGGCCTGTGGAAGGGAGCAGGGAGAAGCAGGGCTATTGAATAAATTATGTGTGTATGACCAGATCTGGATAGTTTTAGGATCAGACAGCATAATAAAGGAGTGGTCAAGGTAGGAAGAGGCAGGCAAGTGGTAAAGGTATATATCCCAGAACTTAGACAGTTTCAGCTCTTTGTTTGAACAGAGGAATGAAGCAGGCCCTCTCTCCTTCCTTAATTTCCTGTGATATCAGGATGGTGAGATGAGTGTAAGGTCTTCTACCAGGAAGAAGGAGGTAAAGTAAGTTACCAGGCTGAAAGGGGGGGAGGTACGCAACATAACCATCCATGATATCAGATACATAAGATGTGAGCAAGAGGGCATCAGAAGGTAAAAAGAGGACCCTGCTGACATAGGGGGTTAACAGATATGGAGTTAAATTTATTTCATGGAATAAAACCTGAGGCAGGCCTGAGCGAAAGATGAAGGTGGTCAACCACCCCCCACTCCATCCCCAGCCAGAAAACACTGGACAACACCACCCTAGCAAGGACAGACAACCATAGCAAATTGTTATAGTTTAAAACTGGTATGGCAGGGCAATTTTAATCACCCAAAATGGAGTAGTAGAGGGGAGGATCCACAGCATGGCAGAAACTTCAGTACTACGGCTGCACAGCAAGAAATCCATGCCGCTAGCTAGGTGGTAAGGAAGGTATCTGGATTTGAAAGTAATAAACTACTGGAATGCCTTTGGATACATTAATCTGATAACTGAAGCAAGAAAACTGAATTGAAATGTGAAAATGATTAAAGAGTATGATATAGAGTAAATGTCGACAAGATGATTCATAAACATGTAAGAAAACTTGGTTGAAATGGCAGAAAAGTGTCTACTTTCTTTGTGGGGGATGTGAGAAAAATGTGGCGGCAAACCTTAGTTGCTGATAACCTTCTTCTATCGTCTTAGGTGAAGTAGTGATGATGATAGTGATGATGATGATGCTGTAGGTTGTACTACTACCAAAGTGCCTTTTGAATCTTCCAGATCAACCTTTATATAACAGTGATATAGGAATCAAGCAAGAAAAGTCCTAAAATTAAATACACAGTGCACATGCTATATACAAAAACAGCCAGGTAATTTATGTGCAGCATATGAATACATGAATTAGGGGTTACTGTTGCTTCTCCCACGTGTACTGAAGATCATTACTGCAGCATCTGGTTGTTGATTGTGATTAGTGTTCTTAGCCAGTTAACACATCAGATAAAATAAATATCACATACCCATTGTCCCTCCTAAAGTAAGAGAGGTCATTCAGCTACAACCATCCGAAAGATGACAATCCCTCAGTTATCCAAACCACTATCTGAGCTGAGACTGCAGTCAGCACAGTCTCTGGGACAATGTTTAGTGTCACTCGCTGTGATTAGATTAGTCATAAAACATCCCACCTTAACGTTTTACTAATGGATACCCATGGTACACTCACATATTTGTGATAATCTGTAAGTATTATTAATAATACTCACATATTTGTGATAATCTCTAAGTATTATTAATAAAGTGATTTCAAAAGAGTGACATAATACTGTAATGAAAACAGTAAGAGTCAAACATGAACATACTATATGTACCATTCTTTATAACCCATGACTTCTTTAATGCCATCTCCAACTTCTGAGATGCTGACTGTTAGAGAGCTTTGCTGTCAAGGTCACAATATATCAAGGCACTGTTCGTGAAATTCATTGGGTTGTATTAGTTCACACTCACTTGCAACCCCTTACTCCAAAATGAGCATTCCACAGCTTGAAACTGAGATAATCATAAAATGAATACCAAAATAATCAAAGAATAATGGTTTGCAAATAAAGTGAACCTGAAAGAAAGCAAAAGTCTTTGGAGAGAGAGAGAGAGACTCAAAAATTGCTAAAATAATCTCTCCTCTCTACTATGATACTGCAAGAAACGTGTTTTCATTTACTGTAACCAAAAGTACCCTCCGCTAATTAAAATGTTGCTGTTTCACATGCTACATTACAATTCCTACAATAAATGTGATCAAAATTGAATTGTCTCAATGTGAAATGATATAATCTTACATTGCTTTGGGCTTCTGCGTGCATGGTTTGATTGTGTTATTACTTTAATCTGCATTCAGTGAATAATGTTTCTTATTTAAAAATATAGTGAAGATCATTATTTCTCAGACACATTGTCATATTTCATAAATGCAGTTCAACCAAATACACATGTTTTAGGTGAAATGTAAAAACTGTTGTGACTTTCCTGTCAAAAACATCTGTTGAAATGTTTTGATCTGATGGTGGAATGCTGCATTTCAGAATTATGCAAATGAACTACTGTACTGGTCATGAGAGATGTGTTGCAAGGAAACATTTCCTCTGAATACTACATTAAGTTTATGACATTAAAATAATGTGGGATAAGCTCCCTTTTTTATTCTAGCTCTGGCTGGCAATTCAATATTCACACACACACACACACACACACACACACACACACACACGCACACACAAGATACACTTGGACTTAACTGTATGCAGTATACATTTTTACTGTCAAGCTAGCACAGAGTGCTGGCTCAGTCAAATTTCTTAAAGTGACCTGATTCTGTAATCTTGTTATTAATATTATGAAGATGGCTTTCCTCTGCAGCACTGTATGACATTAATAGAGATTATATTGTGCAAAAAATGCATTAGCCCTTACGTGCCTTTCCAAGTAGAAGCCTCACATCATTGCAGCATAAATTAATCTCAATATTTTAGAATAATCAGAGGCATGCTAAGCACAGCAGATGCAGTTCATTTGTGCTGTATAAATCAGTTAATTTGTAAAGCGATGTAACATAAACTGATAAAGCTTATGTTTCACAGAGGACAGCTCATAGTTGTGCTGTGGGTGAGAAGCATGAATTTTGGCTCAGAGGAAAGCTAAACACTCCATTCAATCATTCATTAGAAATGCATATTTCACTTCAAATGCAGCATGTTTGAAAAAACTATTATTGTTATATGAACTAAAAAACATAATTCCCTAACATCTCAGTGATGTGAGATGGAACCTGACTTCTGAAACACGTGCTTAACTTAGGACTAATTAGTAGGGCATCATATTTCACTATCTGGTAATAACACATGCAGATAGAATGTTCGGTACTTATGTATTATCGCAACCAGATTTTCACACTGCCATTATTTATACAGTTTTCGTATTGGTAAGCCCATTACGTGAGCACATGTAACTATAATACGCAACTACCCAATTTTCTAGTTATATAGTAAGAACAATATTTCAGATATGTCCCTGATTTTTGGACTGTCCCATCTTATTTTCTTTTTAGCTTTGCCCCGATACTTACTTGTGCTAAGAGGTTCAGAAGTCTACTGCAGAATGTTGTAAAATTATGTATCAGGAGAAAATGCACATAAGAAAACAATTCCTAAGCAGAGAGTTGTAAAATCATGCTAACAATAGCATGTGCTTAATTAATGGGCTTACAAATGTCAAAACTGTACAAATAATGGCAGCGCTTTGCCCCGATACTTACTTGTGCTAAGAAGTTCAGAAATTTACTGCAAAATGTTGTAAAATTATGTATCAGGAGAAAATGCACACAAGAAAACAATTCCTAAGCAGAGAGTTTTAAAATCATGATAACAGTTATATATGCTTAATTAATGGACTTACAAATGTGAAAACTGTACAAAATTCTGAAGTTGTTCACTCGCAAAAAAGGCAGTTACAACACTAAGATGAGGTCCTATACATGCAGAGGAATTCAGTGAAATCTGTCTGAAATGTAACTATCGCAGCTTACATTGTGGCCATGGAAAGGGCTTTGAAATAGGTCACTTCTGTTGTTGGGAAATATGCTGCCTTTCACCACTTGTAACTTTAAGGACAAGTGACAAGCAGCAGGCATGTGAATACGGTGGAAAAAATGGCAGTATGGAAATCTGGTTGTGATAATACGTAAGTACCGAATGTTCTGTAGCTTTTACAGACATGTATTTACATGTGTGTGAATGTACACTCACTGGAATACTTACACATGCATACTCATGAATTATATCCATGCATACACAATATCAGTCTTGGAGGCTCAAAATGGGAGAATGTCCCCCTTATATCTGTGTCACTATGACAATTTCCATCAGAAGTAAAGCTCAGTTCTATACTATTATATTTCCTGGGAAGTCTGCAGCCTTGTCTATCTTCTTTGTTTGTTTCTTTCTTTCTTGTTAAGTATGCCATATGGTAAAATGCTTTCTTAATGGACAGCCTACCTGGACCTGAAAGTGTTTCAGTTCAAAGAGCAGTAGATAACATTGTAAGTACCTTTGCAGCAATGTGACACTGCATAGTTAAACAGAGCACTCTTAATTGAAGTAATTTTATTTTATCCTTTGTTGATCAAGTTAGTACCACTAGGCTAGCATCCTGTTTTCAGGGGAGACCAGTGGTAGTAGTTATACTACTAGGGGCAATTTAGCCAGGTCACCAGGGAACTTCCCCTACTCTTTTTTGTGTACTGGGACACTTTTCACTGTGGCACTTTCAGTCTTCCGGTCATGGCTCAAAGGTTGCTCTGAGAAGCACGGAGGAAATGGAGAATGTGGAAATCACAGAAGTATGCAGAAATACAAAAGATGAATCCTCAAAAATATGGATGTTATAGCAGTGTTTGTATCTGAAGTAAAGGTCGAGAAGGGGAAGGCAGGCAAGCCTGCAGATAAAGGTACAGAGAAAGTGGTCAAGCTTTGTCAAAAGGAGAATGCAGCAGAATTAGTGATAGATTCAAAAGAGATTTTTCAAGAGAATCTCTTCAGCCATGAGGCATCAGCCTAGGAATGCATCATTACAGCCCTCCAGTCAGGATGGCTGCAGGATGATGCACTATTGGATTTAGCTAATGCAAGTAAGCCAAATTACGGTAAAGATATGTCCTGGGGAGACCTAATGGACAACATACAGGAGGAAGAGATGGTCATGAAAGGTAAATCATATGCGGATATAGTGAAGTCAGGTTCCGAGAAAAAGAAAGAAGCAACAGGTGTAAAAAAAAAGAAACTTTTTACTGTACATTTTGAAAAGAAACGAAGACGCTGAACTGGATATATATATATATAAGGTATGGGATGAAGTAATTTTACTATTAGGAATTAAAGCAAGTCAAGTAAGAGTCTTTATACATATTTAAAATGAGGCATTTTGTGACATTATTTTTGCGACTGGACAAATAATGGAAAAACTCTGAAAAATACGAGAAGAAAAAAATCGTATGCCAAGGAATTTGTATGTATTTAAAACATCTTACAGAGAGACAAGGAAAAAATAATATACAGTTTAGGACTGAAGTACACAAAGAGACTTTGAAAGGACATTTATTGAAGTTATGTAAAAATGTATTAGATATGTCAAAAGTGTATGATAGAAAACCACAAAAACGTGCAAGGTGTTTTATGTTTTTTGTCTGATAATAGAGGTTTATAGACTGGGACGTGGGACTGTAATGTGATTTTGAAAACTGAAAATAAAAGTATTATGCCTTTATCAAGTGTGATAAATGTTGAAGGAAATAAGGACATGGTGAAATATTAGGCTCAGCCTAAAATAGTTTCTTGTGTGGTAAAAGTGGTCATTTAATCAGTAATTGTGATAAAAGACAATGTTTTTCATATGGAAAAACAGGACATGATGGAAGGGATTGTGAATTGAGATGTTACAAATGTAATAAAAAGGGTCATGGGGGGAATGTGGACAATAATGGGAAAAGATGGAAGCTGATATTTTAGAAGTACTAACATAGCAAGATCAATAAGAGAATCAGTGGAAACATAAAGAGAAACTATGGCTAGAGAACAAGTTGTACAAAAATTTGGTATGCACAGAGAATGTACAGGAAAATGGAAGAAGAAGAATCGGGACTGAATGACAGTGATAATGTTAAATGGAATATAGTAAAGCAAAAAATAATTTAAATTTGTAAACGAGTGTAGGAGAGGAAAAGAAAAATTACAGATGGATTTAAAAAAGAAAAAAGGAAGGAAAAAGCTGAATATGTATTACTTAAAGTAAAATCACTTGTAAAGTCTTAGTAAATAGTTTTAAGAGTTTAAAGAGAAGAGTAAGGATTTTAGAGTGGGGTCAAAAGCAAGATAGTAATGTCATTATATTAGAAGATATTAGCTTTTTGTCACAAATAAAAAGATATCAAACAGAGTGTGGTGGAAAAAAATGTTCTGTGGAATTTTGTGAGGGAGACCTGTTCAGGAATACTTATATTATATAAAAATACAATTAAAGTATTAGACGTTATATTTGTTACAAAAGGTAGAATTACAATTATTGATGTAAGATTTTTGAACCATGCTATTACAATTATTGCACTATATGTATATGTAACAAAAAAGGAAAGAGAAGAGATGTTTAGAAATATTATCCAATATCTAGCAGTCAATATGGAGATTACTGGAGCAGGGGATTTCAACTGTAACTTAAGACAACACTAAACGAAGGCATATGATGTAAAATTAGTATGGGGTATTATAAAATATGGATAGTTAAAAATGTGAATAGAAATAGATGATTTTTATTCTCAAACAGTTTAGTAACAGTAAAACAAGGAGTGTAAATGACAGAAGTTTCAGACCATAGAGCAATTTAGATTTCAATAAAACAAAATGCTGAATATATAAAAATTGGGAAAAGTTTAAAAAGAGCGAGGTGAAATGAGATGTTACAGGGAGAGAAAATATTATGAGATTATGGCAAGATTGTGTAGTGATGACAGAGTTTTATAAAGACTATTCAGAATGGTTGTTAAATTTTAAGGTGAAATACAAAAAGGGTAATGTGATATGGGAGAAAGAGAAAACATAGGGAAAAATAAACTATAACAATTTGAGTAACTATACAATTGATTGTATAGAGAAAAATGATGAAAATTTCATTATCAAGGAACAGGAATTATATGAGTTGAATACAAAAAAATAAAATATTTATTTTATAAACAAAGATATTTTCTGCAAGGAGAAAAAGAAGAAATCACACTGTATTTAAGTACAATGATTAAAGAGAATAATAGTGTAATGAGAGAAATGAAAGATTTATCAGTTGTAATACATAACACACAGGAGAAAATTATGAATATAGTAAAAGATTATACATTATTTAAAAAGCAGAGGGCAAAGATATAGAAGGAATGAAAGGTACATGCATTTTCTGACAAGGATGATAAGGATTTTGAAAAAGAAATACAAATAGAGGAATTAGAACAGATGTTACAAGTAATGAATTTAGATTTGGCAGCAGGATCAGACAGAATAGAATATAGGATGTAGAGTTTGTGTGTATTGTGGTGATTTTGAAACCAGTGAACATTTTTTTATAGAATGTAAAAGAGTAAAAATGTTATGGGAGAAAATCTAGATATGAATTATGTGAAAGGATTTAAAGAAGTGAGTAATTTAAATATGGATATGACTGAATTTGAATATTACAGAAAAAAGTAAAAAAAGAGGTTGAAAGAATTGATAAAAAATGTTCAGTTTCTTATGGTTAATTTGGAACCAGAGAGTGAAGGAAATTATGTTTAATAAAAAATGGGATCTGGCCATAATATTCAAAAGATAAGATTTTGGTTGTGGAAATCGGAGTGGGGGATAAAAAGGGAAAAACACAGTGTTGTATGTATACAATGAAGGGAACATGGAAGATGTGACATACATTTTTGCAAATATTGTATATAGTGCATATCATGAAAAATGAGTATACAAAATGTAAATAAGCAGGAATGTAAATAACTATGATTGTTTTCAATAAAGGACTCCTACTCTTTTTGATATGTCCTATGGGATCTTTATTTATATCCAAGCAAACACCAAAAATGGCCAGCACACAGACCCAGTAAAGGAAATTACTTAATTCCTGTTTAATACATACAGTAAGTACAATACAGCATAACATGCTGAAAAAAATGACAGGCCAGTTTCGGCAAAAATGCCTTCTTCAGTGTTACATCCACAACAGAATTCCATTCATTTTAATACACAAGTAAAATTTACATAACAAGCTATCATTGGTTAATTCAAAACTGCTCATTAAGATCAGGTGGAAACAATTTATCTAGTCTGATAATCCAAGATTTTTTATTTTTGTTCTAAATATCATGCCATCCTGATTAATTGGACCTATCAAAAGTAATTCTATCAATGAACAAAAACATAAATGTGGCAGTGATATGTTTTTTACATGTTTACAAACAGCATTAGAAACCCAATTATTGTGAATGTCACTCACATGTTCTGATATTTGCAATTTAAAAGATTGTGAAGTTTGCTCAACATAGACAGCAGAACAAATGTAGGTGGCAAGATAAATCACCTGATCAGAGTTACAATTAGCAAACATCATAATATCAAACACTTTAGATGTATTTTTAGATGTGAATTGCTTGGTTTTGCCAACAAATGTGCACATGGAATAGTGTCCTCAAGGCTGGCAACCCCGCAGCAAAGTAGCCTCTACCATAGACTGTCTATCTTCCTGCTTCTACTTAATGTTCCATTTATAATAGCTAAACCACCCTTCCAATGACCTGCCTCTTTGGCAAGAAAAGTGGCATCTCAATGTCAAGAATTCACACAATACTTTATTAGGCAATAGTATATCCCAGTATTTATGTATAATGTTTTTTAAAAAAAAGAAGTATTACAGCCAAGCTATGTAATTAGCCTAAGTAGGTTGCTTGTGATGCTTTTATTCTTATATTTCAACAGTTGTGGTCTATCCTGCCCCTGGACAGACCTACGAATAAATGCCATCAAGTCCCGATTAGAACCCCTAGTACAGAATCTATTCACCAAAATGGATTCCTCATAGGTCCGTCACTCTACTTCTGAACAGATCCTGTGAATCCTTAAAAACTAGGATTTTGGAATATTCTGGATAATATGTTGAGGATGGCAACTGCTGGCATGTAATAAAGTACTGAACTGGGGAAATTTTCTATGAACAGTGGTACTCGATGTACCATCAACATTTTTCAGTATATCAACATCCAAAAAATTAATTTGTCAAATATCAAACTTGACTCTGAATTCAATTCCACATTTATTTCTATTCAAATACTGCATAAATTCAGCCAAATACACAAGATTAATTTTCCAAACAAGCCAGCAGTCATCCAAATATCTCCTCCAAATATCCATGACATCCAAAAATATATTGCTATTGGGGTCATAAATAATCTACTCCTCCAAATTGCCCATAAAAATATCTGCATATATGGGGGCAAAAGTATCCCCCATAGCAGTGCCTTTAAGCTGTAAACAGCATTCACCATTAAAATAAAGAACAGTTTTGTAAGTATATGCTCAGTTAAGGATACCAAAAATGTATTAAATCCCCGGCTACAGAGTGACATTTTTTCAAGCCAATATTGCAAGGCCATAAGCCTGCCCAATGTGGAATACAGGTAAAAAGAGCACTCACATCCAAGGCGCACACATATCAACCATGTTCTAACTGAGTATCCTGTATAATGTTCAAAAACCATGTATTGGATTCCGCACCGAACCCCCTTTAATAATGGCTGTACAAATTTATTTAGATATGCTAACAATGGTTCTGACAATGATCCACTCCCTGATACAATGGGCCTACCCAGTGGTTGAGTGAGAGATTTTTGAATTTTGGGGAGCATATAAAAATATTACTTAGTGGAGTCTGGGACAGTTAGGTGAAAAAACATCTCCTGAGAAACAATCCCTTCCTGTAAGGCCAGCTGCAAAAATTGATCCACATCTGATGTAAACTTAGAAGTTGGATCCAATATATTTTACTATAAAATTGGAAATCAGAAAGTTGCCTTTGAGCTTCATTCTAATACATATCCCAGTTCCATACCACCACCGCACCTCCTTTATCCACTTTACTGTTAGCACCCATTTGTTTTTGCCTAGCTCTTTCAATGCAGACTGTTGAATCCTAAATAAATTCCTTCCAGGTATATGCATACTAGATCTATAATTACAGTGTAGATCTTTGATCACTTGTTGTTGAAAAACAGCCACAGACTTGTTCATAGGGGGTATGAAATTAGACATTCTAAATCTAAACTTCTCATCAAAATCTACACCTTTATTATGAAAAAATAACTTCAAATTCAAAAGTCTACAAAAATTAACTACATCATGAACAAACAACTCATCAGACACCAAGTAACTGGGTATGAGATGTAAACCCTTATTCAGTAGGTCAGCTTGAGTGGTGGTAGGTGAAACAGATGAAATATTATGTACATTAGGAAAATCTACTACTTCGGAATTAGCATTTGTAATAATGTGTCTAGATTTGGTAATTCTTTTGAATTTACTGTGATGCTTCCTGCTACATCTTCTCCGAATTCCACAGGGACATCCACATTGCTTTTCTTTGTTACTGGAAAACTTTGCACGGTTTCATTATCAGTTTCCAAACCTGATGAAGAATCAGCAGCTGATATATCACTCCTAACATCTGAATTCTTGAGAATGGACTTCCTCTTACTCTTGGTTTGACCTTTAGAACAATCATTATTGCTGGAAAATGTAACCATCTTTTGTGTTATAAAAGGTTTACTCTGAACATAATCACACACAGCCCTATTGAATTTGGGAACTTTAGGTTCTTTAAGTTCCTTCTTTATAGATATTAAATGCTTCATTAACTTCAAAAGTTTTCTCTATAAGATTCATGAGTCTCAAACCCTTTGGCCTGATCAATCAACTTAGAAACCTCATCCACAGATTTTATTAAAGTGCATTCATAAAAAGAACACAGAGCTTTAACAAAGGACATAGAAGCCACTTGTTGCACTTCACATCATTCCTGGACCAGTATATCATCACACTGTTTTATCAAGTGCTGCAAATGTGCCCTTAGACCTCTAGGAGTTAAGCCCTTCAAAATGTAAGCCTAAAAAAGTTTCAAATGCCAAACATTAGACCTAAGGTTTTTCACAGCTGACATTAGTTGTTTAAAAATATCTGTGCAAGTATGCAGTGGCTGCTCACTAGCAAACCCAAAGGTTGAAGACTGATCTAATTGCGAAAAATCCCCAATATCGTCTTTGTCAGCCACCAACCCTTCCAATAATCCCAGCAAATTCATGTTAGAACTGAATTGCTATCAAAAACATACAAATTATAATACAGATAACTCACCAATTAAACTGTTAGAATGACCAATACAAATGAAGGACTCCACTCTGCCCTACATATATATGACAATACTTAGTTCCTATAAGGAAAACAGAAATAACTGAGTATATAGTTACCAAATATTGGCATTCATAACACAAAAATAGTTAACATTTAACAAGCTTATATAAGTAATGATCATGATGAAAAAAAATGTAATGTTATACAAATGGTTAAAAGTCACCAAAGTTGGAAAATCATGCACAACTTCTTGTGGCCACTCCCTCAAAATGTTCTCTTCTTGATATTGAAAAATGTTTGAAAAACAGTACATATAAATGCTTCAGTCCTATTCCCAAAAACAAGTTCTCCACATATATATCATCCAGGAAATGGCTAGGAATCACCAAAGTTAGAAAATCACATCAAATGTCTTGTGACCTATATGGCTAAAGCCACTCACTAAAAATGTTATCTTCTTGATATTGAAAAACATATACTAAACAGTACTTACAGATGCTTCAGTCCTGTTCCCAAAACCAAGTTCTAATAATCCAATAAGAAACTGATGACTGCAGAGTATATTGCAAAAATGTACAATAACTTGAAAATGTTGCAAAAGTAACCAAATTCACGCTTGCTAAAAACATCTTTAAGGCGAAACCATCACTGGACATTTCCAAAAGTGAATATTGTCAACAGAAACAAATGAGTCCCAAAGGATGAATTACTTGCTGAAGAAAATTTTGAAACAGTTGATAAAACCAATTGTACAATGAGCAAACAGCTCAAACAAGTGAGCTTAGAAAAACTCTTGACAATCTCTGCAAATAAATTCACAAACCAAAGATGGCAGTTTGTTCCAGGAAAATTGCCACAATTGTTTAGTGAGTTTATTTAACACAACTATGCTAAAATCATGTAACTAAAGTTATGCAGGGAATTTATTCCAAGGTTTTTAAGTTTTAATGATCTTTAAAGTCTGAACATGTGAATTGTTTTTAGTGCCTTTAAGCTGATTTGACAGTTGGTTACCTTCTGTGAAAGTCTGCAAGTCACTTAACCAGTGGTGCATCCAGGTCATCCATGAAATTAATATTTATGTGCTGTGGGCTTACCATGCTAAAAAATAAATGCATGTTAAAATACATGTATGTGGACTCTGATTTAACCACTCTTTGGGAAAAGACTGTAATGAATGCCATAGAAAATATTTGTTGCAATCTTGGATCCCCAGAAATCTATACCTCACATGTTTTAAATATGTATATATTGTAAAATAAGTATTTTTTAATCTGTTTCTGCATATATCATTCCAGAATCAAACATATTTCTTCTGTTTGTGCCTATTTTTAGCACTAACGTTTGCATAAATTGCCCCAAATGAATCCAGCAAAATATATTAGAATTTTATTTTTATTAATTTTTTAAATAGGATGGGCAAGTAGGCATA
The DNA here is from genome assembly GCF_019279795.1 of Protopterus annectens. Classification (NCBI taxonomy): domain Eukaryota; kingdom Metazoa; phylum Chordata; order Ceratodontiformes; family Protopteridae; genus Protopterus; species Protopterus annectens. The sequence continues at coordinate 316,466,139 of NC_056729.1, forward strand.
CATTCCTCTTTTCAGGACTGACCTGTAATAGTGCCTGGTTATGTGACTTGTTTAAAGTCACACAATTCACAACACGTGATTCCATATTATGGGCATCAAACAGAGAATAAATTGATGAAACTTGTTAGGAATTCCCTGCCCTAAACCTCTGTGTTAAATTGCCAGGCTTTATTTTAGTAACATCTCATTGTCTGAACTTCTAGAGCTATTTAGTCATTTGTTCTTTTTTTGTAAGCATGTAGGTGTTTTGAAAAGGCAAACAAACACACGTCCATTCAGAGCAAATTTTCCAGTGCATGAGAAAACTATGACTAATCATATCTCTTTCTGACAAGACTGAAAAGTCAGTTATGGTACTGCTAACTGCTTTTATAGTCAGATTCTGTTTGGTTGAAGATGGTGTTTTCTGTGTTTAGTTCTTACTCTGAGATTGAACAACTTGAAGTGAAGAGCTGTGAATTTCTGTGACCTTGGAGTTAGTGTAGTCATCAGTCAGGGTTATGGGGGCAAATCTCTATGATGGAATGATGCGGTGAACTACACCCACCCCCTTGCAAAAATGCTTTGTGTGTGCTCAGTATTTTAGTTATGTTATACATCTTAGACTTCATGTAGTTTAGCTGCTGTTTTTGTAACTGAGAGTGGACTATTCCAGATATGATGACATTTTTTCTTTACATGATCTCAGTTATATGTGCAACTTTCATATGAATCTGTAATTCACTACTGTTCATAATGTTAATAAAATCTGAAGACATAATGTGCATATATGATAGCAATGTGCCACAATAATGTTATCATGCCTAATAATATACAGTTACTGAACAACATAACTCTTATAGAATTATAAAATCTTAGGATTATACCCCATTTAAAATCATAATGCAGGCAATATATTAAAGGTGTAATACACACTGTGCATAGACTGTAGCATCATGGTACATAATCCTTTCATACCTGAGGAAAAGTAGCTGGAGAGTAACCAACAACATCCCCTAAGGCAAGACAACGCACCCAACATTTTAGTCATAGGTGACTCTATAGTCAGGCACACTGATGTCCCACTCACCAGGCTGAGCAAGGAGAAAATTACAGTCAGCTGCCTGTCGGGAGCCAGGATCTGCCACATAATGCATGCATTCAAGTTACTCCACAACAAGTACAAATATGACTCTTTCATTGTCCATGTTGGAGTGAAGGACTTGAGACGTACCTCCCTGGACTACATGAAAAGAGACATGGAAGAGCTCTCGGATCATGTGGCCCAGGCAGGTATGACCTTAACCCTGAGTAGCATCCTGCCTTCAACCAGAATGATACCACAGTATAAGGACAAAATGATTAACTTCAACAATTGGCTAAGCTTCTGGTGTCATTCAAAGGGGAACCAGTATCTGTCTGCCTGGGATGACATGATCGACAAGCCATGATGCTTTGCCAGAGATAGTCTGCACCTGTCACTCCTGGGATTCAGGTTACTGGCTAAAGCTCTTGCCACCCCTATAGTGCCTTTTTTAGGCAAGGTTCCAGGGACAAAACCACCACCGTAACAGATACAAGCATGCAAAATCTGTAGTCAATGCTAGAAGTGTAAACCTCAAAATGCACTCTCTCGAGGCACTCCTAAAAATGGAGAACATTGATATCGGTGCAGTAACTGAGAGACCTGGTTCAAGACTCCAGAGAGCACCCCTGCAATACCAGGCTACAACTCTTACCACACTTTTCGGCCACCAAACCAAGACCAAACACTAAAGGTGGAGGAGTGTCCATATTCACTAAGGATATTCACACTACCAGGCTAGTTGCCCAACACAATGCATCTGAAATTATCCAGGTGCAACTAACACTAGGTAAGACTGCAATCCAAATTGTAGCCTGCTACAGATCTCCAACAATGCCCCAAGATTCTCACTACACCTTTCTAAACATACTGGAAAATATTAAGATACAACCAAACACCCTAATACTGGGTGATTTCAACTACCCTGCCATTAACTGGGAAAACTACTCGGGTACCAACACCTTTTCCCAACAGTTCTTGGAATTCATAAATTCCAACGCCCTGGATCAACTAATCCATTGTCCCACCAGGGGCTCCAATATCCTAGACCTGGTCATTACCAACATGGGAGATAGATGCTCCACACCAGTGGTCACCCCCTCATTGGTCAGGTCTGACCATAAGCAAATCAACCTTGACATCCACATCCCACCCCCACCCCCCAGTAAGGAAACCTCTGCAAAAGACTTCTCCAAAGCCAACTTCATGCTACTTAAGTCAAAAGTGAAAAACTTCATGGCACCCATGCAGATGGGAGCTAAAAGTTTTACTGCTGAATCCTACAGTAAGGCACTGTATGAGCACATCTACTCGTGCATGAATCATGCCATCCCAAATAGAACCAAAATGCTCTCCTCCAAAAAAAGGAAGCCAATCTGGTTGTCCCCTGCCATAAACAAACTATGCAACAGAAGGAAGAAACTGTTGCAGAAAAGAGGAAAATCCCAGGATGCAAAAAACTCCCTTACCAGCCACAGTAAGAAGCTGAGATCCCTCATAAAATCCTCCAAAGCTAGTTACGAAAATAAAATTGCCAAAGATTCCAAAGACGACCACAAGTAATTCTATAGTTATGTCAAGAATCTAAATGGCAATGCTCAGATCTGCTCTGAGATACAACAGAATGGCATTAAATACACTGATCCCAAGGATATTGCCAATATCCTGGCAGATCGATTTAATGCTAACTTCACCCCCTCTCACCCCCTAAAGGGCCCATCTCAATACCAAAAGATTGCCAAATTCCAGTAATCACAGCCACACAGGTAGAAACCACACTCTCCAAAGCTAAGAAAACAGCATCCATGGGACCAGATGGCATCCCGGGCTGTGTACTACATGAACTACAAAATGAACTGGCACCTCACCTAAGTGTCATGTTTAATCATAGCCTCACCTCAGGCTTTGTGCCCACTGAGTGGCACACAGCTACAGCTATCCCACTCCATAAGGGGGTGATCCACCTTGGATCCTGGAAACTATGGTCCCATCAGTCTGACAAGCTTGATCTGCAAGGGCATAGAACGCATTATCATGGAACTTATAAACAAAGACATTGGCAAGCTTCAAACACTGGACCCCACCCAGTTTGGGTATGGAAAGGGCTGATCTTGTCTCCTGAACCTGACTGACTTCTTCAAATCAGTCTCCAGAGCTGTGGACGAGGGTAAGGTGGTCCACACAGCCAATCTGGACCTTGCCAAGGCCTTCTATATCATCCCCCACTCTGGAACCATAGATAAACTTACTAAGCTGGGCATAAATCCCTACGTCACTCGATGGGTTGCCAACTGGCTTATTTACAGAAGCCAGACTGTAAAAGTAGCCGACTCCAAATCCAACTCCAGATAAGTGACAAGTGGAGTACCTCAGGGTTCAATCCTGGGAAAGCTCTTGTTTGGCATCTACTTCTCTGAAGTAAAGGCCAACACTAAGAGACTCTGGCTAACAAAGTTCGCAGATGACTGCAAACTGGGAGCCATTATTGAATCCCCAAATGATGTGGATATTCTACAAAAGGGCCTTACAGAAACAGATGCTTGGTGCCAGAGCCAAGGGCTCAAGCTTAATGACAAGAAATGTATAGTTATCTCCTTTGGGAAAAACCATGTACTCATGAATTACCACATAAGTACTCATGAATTACCACATAGGTGTGATGAGAGACTTAGGGACACAGATGGACAGTGGTCTCAGCTTCGATTACCACATCACCACAACAGTCAGGAAATCCTTCTATGTGGCACACCTCATCACTAAGGGCTTTTCATCCAGAAAAAAGGAGGTTATTGTCCCACTGTACTCATCCCTCATTAGACCCATAGTACAATGCCCCATTTGGTATGTACCTCACAAGACATCTGCAACAGCAAATGCCCTATGCAGACCATCTAAAAAAACTCCAGCTATACTTTGTGGCATATCATCTACTCAGAGGCGATCTCTGCCTAACATACAAGGTCATGTCAAACCCTGAGCTGTTGCACATGCTCCACTTAAAGAAATCCCAATTCCTCAGAGCCACACACTCCAGGAATCTAAACCTTGTCATCACAATGAACAAAACATGCTGGAGGGATATGTTCCTGACCCACAGACTCCCCATACTCTGGAATAGACTGCCCATACATGTCAAGCAGATCGCCTCCTTGGCCCTCTTCAAAAGGAACCTTGACTATTGGATGGAAGATACGAAATTCACCCCGGGGATCACATCAGTTGCCCTGCTAGACAGGGGTCCAGGGAAGTAAACATTGTGGGTTGAAATATCCAGGGAATTGTTTGGCTAGGCTTATATAGGCCCTAGGGCCGATAGCCTAGTATCAACCTATGAACCTATAAACTTGGAGAAACTGGGCTGTTAAGTTGTGCAAGTGGATTTACACTATTCCGGCATATGAGCAAGCAAGGTTTCTGTCTGTGAGGTAGATATTTACACACGATCAACTTAGGTTCCAGTCTGTGAGGCAGGTCTTTCCACACGAATAACTAAGTCCCTGTCTAAGAAATAGGTCTTTGCACATGAACAAGTAAAGTTCCTGCCTGTAGGTCTTTAGAAAAGGGGCAAGTAAGGTCCCTGTCTGTCAGGCAGATATTTGTAAGTCCAAGCGAGTCCAAACAGGCTGTGCAAAACTTTTATTCCATAAAAACAAGTAAAATAGTGATAAAACTGTGAGCGCTTTTGGTATAACCCTTCATCAGACAAACCATCAGACAGAACCACCAATCATCTCACTGCCCTCCTTTTCCTAAGGGCTGGTTTTAAAGGCATACATATATTCAACCCTGGAGGATGGTTTGCTGCTAGTTCTATAATCCAGTGTAACTCATTACATTCAGTGACATTCACTATGCCCCCCTTCTACTCACCTGCAGCAAACCATCCTCCAGGGTTGAATACATGTATACCTTTAAGACCAGTGCTTAGGAAAAGGAAGGCAGTGAGATGATTGGTGGTTCTGTTTTTAAATGTATTTAAATAGATTCGTGAAAGCTGTTTCATTGTCTGATGACAATATGATATGTCTTATAATATATATATATATATATATATATATATATATATATATATGTCTTATAATATATCTTTACCATCTCAAAAGTGCTTACTCCTCTTTGTACTCCTCTTTTCTAGACCTAACACCACTCTTAAGTATTCAACTGCGGTACCACCTTTATCATTCTAATAAGAAAAGCGCAGTCCGGGTCTGAACTGAAACAGCTACAGTTAACTTTGAGTATGTGTCTACCTGTTTGAGCCAATATTCATAGCATTCTGCTTTGGCTTGTAAGCAAGCAACCCCCCCCCCCCCCCCCCCCTGCAAACACACTCACTCATCTTCCATTTTCTCAATTATTCTCTTCTGTTAGCAAATAGCATACATACCTGATAAATACTGTGTGTTTGTTAATTTAAACTGAGACCACAGTAGCCTACTGATACAAGGTTATCCTGGTTTTCCACCTGAGAAATGGTTATGAAATTACTTACAGTTTCAGAGCAGTCCTTGGTCAATTCTGATTCTTTCTTAAACACAAACTTGTCTTTGCTTTGGCTCATTAGCAGCAGTACAAAAGAATTGCCTGCACACACCCTTGTTCTCCCCCTCCCCTTCCCTGTTTATTACCTTAAGCCAATCCCAAAGTTAAAACTGCCTAAACTGGGACACAGCTAACTGATAGTTTGTGGAAATACAGGGTACCTACCTGAGTCTCCACATTAACTATTATATGTGCGTTTATCAGTTTACTCTGTTACCTGATTGTTTCCAACCCCCTCATAAGAGCAACAAACAGGATCTCTACCCGCTTCGCTCCCCACCCTGTCCCCTATTACCTCCTGCCCCCAGTGGTCCTAACTTTATTACACTCACAAACCCCCTCCCATCTTTCCAATAGCCAACCACAGTGCTAAACCCAATACTACCTCCTCCATTTTCCCACTACTATCACTCCTCCTCCTCAGCTAACATGTGCGAGAATACCTTACCTATTCTCACTGCATGCGCTCTCCTTGCATATCTTACATCCTACCAAAACTCCATCATTCCCCCACTCAACCACTACCACTGTACTACTACTGACACCACCACTCATGTCTCACCCTCACTCAGCTCCCCTCCCACCAACTCAAGAACCATCCCTATGCACTCCCCGCATATTCTACCAACTATATTACTCAAACATAAAGCATCGCTACTTGTTAACATAGTAACCCTCCCACCATACCTATTACCCATGGAGTACAATCATAATGTTTCCCTAATAAACAAACACATTCAAAAACTAAGAAAACTAATAACCTCATGCATATCAAAACTAGCCCTAAGTGGAGACATCCACCCCTACCCTGGCCCTACCATCTCCAAACCCAATCCTCATAATCAGACTAGAAACCACAACTTCTCCCATATCACAGCCAATAGAAAGCCAAGTGACTTCCTTCTACTAAGCCTAAATATTAGAAGTATATCCAGCAAAGTCCATGACCTCCATGCCACCATAGACTTGCACTCCCCAGATATAGTCATCCTGACAGAAACCTGACTAAAACCTCACATTACCAGTGAGCAATTCCTCCCTACCAGTTATGGCATACTAAGAGTAGACCGGCTAAGTTATAATATTTAAACAGCATCTAAACATTCAGATCTTAAAATCATCAGCTCCACAAATAGGCAATGAAGAAATAATATATACCAACCTCAAAATAAACCATAACAAAACCATCAACATAATTGGATGCTACTCCCCACCTGGCCAAAACATCCCTCCACTAGAAAACATCCTCAGCTGGTCTAGCTACCATCTCCCCCAAGAAACTATAATTTTAGGCGATTTCAATATTGACTGGCAATCCTCTTCTGGCAACCATCCAACCCATCATGTAAACCTTCATGGCTTCACCCAACTAGTCCAGTCGCCAACCAGGATAAATAAAAACTCCAGCAAGCACACTACCCTGAACTGGATATTAGTCAGTAAGAGCCCCCAGTCATAAATAACAGGCTACTTATCAGATAGCCTCAGTGATCACTCCCCAACATTCCTACTCAAAAAATACCTATACCAAGCTAAACCTGTCATCTACCGTCAAATACGTAAAAACTAAACTTTAACCGACTCACATTCATCTCATCCCTCAAAGAATGTAACTGGCATCCTCTAAAGTACCTCAGTCTTGATGATGCAGTTGAATTTTTTAATACTACCTTCCTGAGCATCCTTAATTACCATGCCCTCATAAGACTTTCCAGAACCAAAGCACAATCCTCCCCATGGCTACAGAAAACCACTAAGTGAGAAATGAAAAACAGGGATAAAGCCTGGGAGCACTGGCGCAAACCCAAAACCCCCTCAACTAGACAGAAATTCCTAGAACTACGCAATAGTCAAAAAGCTAATAAGACAGGACAAATTCCAGTACTACCAGTCTGCCCTATACTCCTCCCAACACAACCCCAAACAATTCTGGTCCTCCATAAACTTCATCCTCCACTCAGGTAAAGTCAGTTCCCCTCCTCCTAACATCCCTCACTCCTTCAAAAATATTGCTACCTCATTCAACACACACTTCATGCAAACCATACTATCACTAGATAAACCTTCAACTAGTAATCTCCCCACTGCCTTCTCGTTTTCTCCTGTACCTGCCTCCAACATAAAAAAACTCTTAACTAAACTTAAGTGCACCAAATTAGCAGCAGACAACCTCCCAAGTGAATACCTACAAATCACAGCTGATGCTCTGGCCTACTCAGTATCCATTGTGATTAACCGATCTCTGTCAGAAATGTCCGTTCCCTCACTATGGAAAGTATCACATATAATTCCCCCTCCACAAAGGCAGTCCCTTCACAGAACTAACCAATTCCCTCCCCATAGTTATTCTCTCTCCACTCTCCAAAATACTAGAGAGATGATTTCACTCTCAGATCTCAGACTACCTCCTTACTAACAACCTCCTTTCCAATATTCAGCATGGTTTCTGACCAAACCATAGCTCCACCACTGCCTTACTCTCCTTTACTAACACTATCCTTCAGCATAAAAACAATAGCTATCTCTCCTCTGTTACTTTCCTAGACCTGTCTATAGCATTTGACATGATCCCACACAAACAAATCAGCTCTGCCCTCAATAACCTATCCTTCTCTCAATCAGTCACCAACTGGTTTCAGAGTTACCTGTCTGACCGCCAACAATCTGTTGTATGGCACAATGACATATCTCCTCAACTACCTGTCTCTATAGGGGTTCCCCAAGGATACATCCTTGGACCCCTACTCTTCTCTATTTTCACCAATAATCTAGCCTCTGCCACCAAACATGGCACAGTCATACAATACGCAGATGACTCAACCATCATCTGCTCAGCCCAGTCCCTACCCAAACTGCAAAAAGTCACACAAGAAGCCTTTTCCTCTGTTGAAACTTGGTTATCCAATGACCAATTAATACTCAACCCAAACAAAACTAAACTACTCATCTTCCAACCCACCAAACATACTCAAAACAACTCTCACTTTAACATCACAGCAAAAGACAACACAACTATACACCCAACAGAACACACAGAATTGTTCGGAGTGGAAATAGACAATAAACTAAAATTTGACATTCACATATCCATGACCATAAAAAAGTCCCCAAAAAACTAGGAGCGTTATACAGAAATAAGCAACTACTCACCAAAGCAGCAAAGATTTCAGTAGCACATTCCCACTTTATCTCCACCCTACTTCGGATGCTCGGATGCTCATAAGCCTACTAATTATACAGCAGGAACTTCTTATTGTAACAATTGTTAATGTCTGTTATGTACTTCTGTTATGTACTTCGCAGATAAAGATTCTAGTTGTCTACTGATGTACTATGTTCTTCATCTGTAACTATGTTTGTAATTAATTGCTATGTTAATCAAATTGTTAATCGCTATGTAAATCCAATGTAACTACTGTCTGTATATTTTAACTGTGGAGCTTTTCTCCCCGGGCCTCCGCTGAAAATGGACCTACATTAAGTCAGACACTCCCGAGCAACAAATGTAAATAAATAAATAATATAAATGAAGGGTTATTTGTTTTATTTATTTATTTTTATTTTACATTTGTTGACCAGGCTAGTCTAACTGGATACATGTCCATTTTCAGTAGAGGCCCGGGGAGAAAAGCTCCAGGAAGACATGGAAAAAAAATTAATAAAGCTTAAAAAGTAAAAAGCAGCCATTGTTACATAAATGAGTTAAAAACTAAAAAAAAAAAAAAAAAAAAAAAAAAAAAAAAAAAGATGTGCATAATTATACTACTCAAAGTGAACAATAACAATAATATATATGTAAACATGGATTTATATGCAGAACATAGTATATAGAGGCATTGTAGGGAGGATTATAGTGGATGTAGGCTGAAAAAGAGAGTCAAGGATAAAAGTTAGTCAGGGTTGGTACAGGAGCATAACCAGTGGTTTTTGAGAAATAGTTTTAGATTCCTTTTAAAAAGTGGGAGTGAGGTCTGAGATGTGAGGTCAGGCAGTAGTTGATTCCATACTTTTCCGACAGAGTTAGAGAACAAGGAGTCGCCTGCTGAGTTTTTTGATTTGGTAGTATTAATCAACATTTTGTTTGAGGAGCGCAGGTTCTTGAGGTTATTATAAGGTGTAACGAGGCTAGAGAGTATTGGAGTGTTGCTGGGTTGATACAGGGTTTTATGAGCTATTGTAAGTTGATGTTATCCTGAAAGTGCTCACAGTTTTATCACTATTTTACCTGTTTTTATGGCATAAAAGTTTGCACAGCCTGTTTGGACTCGACTGTTTTCTTGGACTTACATTGTTTTTTTTTGGCAAGCGAGTCCTTAAAGAGAGGAAGAGAGAATTTTGATTTACTGTTCAGGTAGATATTTGTGCATGAAAAAGTAAGGTTACTGCCTGTGAAGCAGGTCTATGCAAATGAGCAAGAAAGGTTCCTGTCTGTGGAGGCAGCCCTTTGTACAAAGTATTTGGATTATTAGCATCATGTTCCTTATGTCACTTATGACAGTGATGAACACAGAATGTGGGATGGGGTTTATGACCCTCTCTAATTAGGGTCTGATTTTTTGCGTATAATTATGTATAAGTGCATTATATAACTATATTAAAGGCTGTTTTGTTTTGTTATAATTAGCAAGTGCTTTCAAAAGATGGAAGCGCATTTGAAGAACAGATACTTATCTCCACCTAGGTACTTTTGTGAAGTGCTTCTGATAAGGTTTTTGATGGAGGGATTAGAGTGCTTGTTGATTAGAAGGTCTGATGTATAACTTGCACCATCAATTTTTAAACCAGGAAGAACCAACGTCTGAGTACAGTTTTTTTTTTATGTTTTAGACATGAGGTTATGCATATAGTGATAAAACCCAGAGTGTGCACAATCTCGTCTGATCTCAGAAGCCAAGCAGTGTTGGGCACACTAATGTTTAGGTGAAAGAGGTTTATGTCTGGATATATATCAATAATTTTGGTCACTCTTTGGTATGGAACTATTTAAGGTATGATTTAGCAATGTGCCAATTATCCCTCTTTCTTGCTAGCAGAATGAACTTGGCAAGCCTTATTTAGAAAGAATATAACGTGTAACTAAATGATGGAAGACTAGATATGCAAATGCATATTCCATTTGGAAGATGAAGGTGCAAACTCTAGCAGCAGTTCTACATGCCTGCAGCTGCAGCAAAGGTCTTACTGAGATACCATTCATATGCTTTTGCTTTGAGTGAAGCAAAGATGTACACAGTTACAAGGCTCTGTTGCCCACAGTGTTTCATGTGACATCCTAGTGCAACTGGTATACAGACGGAAGGTGACAGGCCTTGTTCCATTACCAACAAATGGCTTCAGATTATGTGAGGTTAATATTGAGCTAAGAAGACTAGAACTACCTGGAAGCCATTACATAACGTGCACATACGATAATCTGTTACATCAACTCAATAGTCAAGTGAGGCCATAAACACCAGATCCTTTGTATATAAAAGATTGCTCAAGTCTGATGTGTCTTAATTCAGCTTATTAATAAAAATTATGAAACAAGGGTCCCTGTACTGGATTTTTTGGGACTGCTGGCAAGATTATTTTCCTCTGAGGTAGACAAACAGCTTTAGTTCTTTATGTATAATGTCTTGTCTGTTAGGTAGATGTAAAGCATGTGGTTATGGCTGTTTCAAAGGTTACATCAGGCAGTTTGTGCACTAACAACAGTATATAATTCACTATGTCAAAAGCTTTTTACAAACCATGAATGTGGCTCCTGTGATTCTAAGTCCATTCTTTTTCACATTGCATTCTATATATTATACTAAATACCATTCCTAGCAGCAACTCCTACATCGAAGTGATATAGACCTCTAGACTGCGGGGCACAATTAAGTGTGTGGTCAAATATTCACTGAATAGGTATAGTCCAAAATGTTTCAGAAATTTTGCTAATAATATAAAAATAAGTTGGGGTTGAAGGATGGCACAATAGCTGATGTGTTTGTTTCATAAATAAGAGGTACAAGGGTTGAGTCTCACCAAGGAAAAATAGCTAAGCTTAAAATGACCTACAAGGCCACCATCCTACTTATCTATAAGTATGGCCTAAAAGTATTAATATTTGGGGAATTTCATGTATTCAGCAGAGGCCTCCTAAGGCATACTTCTGCATTGTTAGGAATATTGACTGCTACTAAATATGTATAAAGATGATGCAATCAGGTTAGTTCCTTTTTTTAAGAAAACTATGATGTTTTCTGTCATTTCCAAGACTACCGATAGAGATCAGTTTCTTAAGTACAGCTCTGATTAGACTAGCATCAGTTTTAAAAGTGAAAAGAGGCATTATCTTGTCTGGTCTGCAAGGGCAGTGAAGCTGCTATGACAGGCATTGTCGCTGCAAGGCATCGATTAAACTATTCTTTGAACATTTACTGTTTCTGACAAGACAGGATATTGAACTAACACCTGTGTTTAGGCAGTGCTTATTACTTGTTTTTCTAAAATTTAATTCATTGACAAGTTCCCGGCAAAATGTTGGTTCATTGAGGCTCAAAGCTGCAGTTCCTAGATAAAGAGCACCTTTCTTATCTGTATATTGTCTTTCATATATCATACCTCTCAACTGTACAGATTTTCACAGAATGTCTAGATTTCTGCCTCATATTTTTGGTCGTGTTTTCATAAACGTATGGTTTTCTAGCAAATCAATGGCAAATAAGTCAGAATATAATGACAGACATTTGAGTTTCATTTGTCATACCCTTCAGAATATTCATGCTAATGCAAAACATGCTGTTCTATCTACTTTCTAAGTTTGTTTATAAGAGCAATGTTTAAAAAATTGTCCCTATTTTTGGCCTTTGACTCCCCCTTATTTATGGCTTTGTCCAGATGTCATGCTCTAAGAGGTTGAGAGGTATGATCAGTATGACATGCACACAATCAAACATAAGGATATTGCTTTATCTGTTGTAGAGCAGAATATAACCTTGAATGAGACCAGTTTCATTTAGCAGTCCTAGGCACTGAACAAGGTGGCTCTGGGTGTGAAGGGTAACATTGGCTAACTTGCTTATCTGCTTGAAAGATGTGAGATTTGCCATTTGAGGCTTCAGCATTATCTGGCAGCTGTTTGTCTACTAAAGGTCAAGCTCAGGGATTAGGTAGTGGGAGGAGCTACCCTACTTGGGGTCTGTCCACCTTCACTGAGACATGGGAGTGTGAAAGCAACATAAGGACAGAGCCTTGACTGTGAGTGACCCAGTGACCTTAGTTTAATCAGCTGTGGAGCTGAAGGAGCTGGGGAAGGTGGCAAGGAGTGTCTTATATTACTGTGCCTATCCCAGGGGAGGGTCTACAGATCTGTGCATAATCAGGGCATATTTTATAGAGAATGGAGTGTATCTCCCTGCTTGCAGGCAGCCTAGTACTGAAGTGGTGAGGTACGAGTGAGCTGAAAGTGTGGGCAGAGATGATGGCGTTATCAGAGTCTCTCTTTCCTGTATCTTAAAAATCCTGCTCTGGCCCTCACCACTCTTAATGGGAAATGGAAAGTGTTACCGACTGTAGACCTCAAGGTGATTATCTGTCTGGTGAAGGAGGGTCCATCTGCAGGACTGCAGTTAGATTCTGATAGGAGCATCTGTCCTTCCCAGACACAGTAAGAGGATGAGAAGCACAGTGACCTAGGTGGTGCACAGGTAAAGATTAAATCTAATCAAATCCTCTTGATCATTTAGCATATCATGCTTTACCTTATTGCTGACTTGCATAACAAAACTGTCAATGCTCTACACCTGCCTTACCTATTATACAGGGTAATCCTCTGCAGGAATCTTTTGTCTGACCTGAAGCAGAAGTCTTGGCCTGATTACAACAATGTAATACAGTTTCTAGCTACCTATGAGCCAAATGTTCAACTCTGATCTCACCTCAGCTCCCTTGACTGGTGCACATTTACTAGTAAGTTATAAATGTTCTCCCCTGCGTTGCATTCAGAATACTGTATATCAATGACTAACCCGCCCTTTACAACTCTTTTTAATGTGTATAGACTCACATGACCATTGATGGCAGCTAGGATTGCAATCCTTTTTGGCGGTGGCATGTTCAGTAAGTACATAACAGCTGTATAGAACAAGGTCCTTTCTAACGTGAGAATGACATGCATGTATGCATGCATGAGCAGCATAAAAGCTATGGTCTTGGAACTGGGTGGGGAGTCATAGACAATGCATTGTACAAAGCATGCATGAGCATAGGAACCAACCATGTGCAGGCCAGTATTAATTCATAGTCTCAGGTTACATTGTAGTCTATTGTGAACAAATGTGCAATCAAAGATGTATGACAATGACTGCATTATGGGAAACAAATGAAACTCTGTAGTAAAGTGAGGGCTTAATGATATGCAAATACTCAGGAAATGAACATATTCACAATTCATTATTGTATGTAGTACAGATTGCACAACAATGTGCGCCTAACTGTAAATGACAAAGCACCCTAAAAATATAAAAGTTTCATATAGTGAAAATGATAGCAGTCATAGCATCAGTCACACAGCAGCAATCACAGCAGCAGTAACACAGCATCAGTAACACAGCATCAATCACACAGCAGCAGTAACACAGCATCAGTAACACAGTATCAATCACACAGCAGCAGTAACACAGCATCAGTTACACAGCATCAGTCACACAGCATCAGTAACACAGCATCAGTCACACAGCAGCAGTAACACGTCAGCAGTCACACAGCATCGGTCACACAGCATCAGTCACACAGCATCAGTAACACAGCATCAGTCACACAGCAGCAGTAACACGTCAGCAGTCACACAGCATCGGTCACACAGCATCAGTCACACAGCAGCAGTAACACGTCAGCAGTCACACAGCATCAGTTACACAGCATCAGTCACACAGCATCAGTAACACAGCATCAGTCACACAGCAGCAGTAACACGTCAGCAGTCACACAGCATCGGTCACACAGCATCAGTCACACAGCAGCAGTAACATGTCAGCAGTCACACAGCATCAGTTACACAGCAGCAGTAACACAGCATCAGTAACACAGCATCAATCACACAGCAGCAGTAACACAGCATCAGTCACACAGTAGCAGTAACACAGTAGCAGTCACATAGCAATGGTAACATAGCAGCAGTAACACGTCAGCAGTCACACAGCATCAGTAACACAGCATCAGTCACACAGTAGCAGTAACACAGTAGCAGTCACATAGCAACGGTAACATAGCAGCAGTAACACGTCAGCAGTCACACAGCATCAGTAACACAGCATCGGTCACACAGCAGCAGTCACACAGCAGTAGACCTTAGCTATTAATCCTGATCCTTACTACCAGTAAAAGCTAGGTGACCTGTGATGCCAAAGGAAATATTACTGCCAGCTGGTGTCATAGTATAATTTCATTAATCATAACATGGACAAATCATTTTAATGAAGATTGGGATATCAAATAGCCCTTGTATGATTTTTTATTTTTATTTTATTTTATTTATTAATCATTAGCCATTGCAGGGTACTAATGCAAATGGGCAATTTTCAAGCTCAGCCCAGGACAGCAAAAACTGAGACAAATATTCATACAAGACCGCATTAAATAATAGAAATAATTAATCAAGGATGAAGAATATAAGATCATTATGGTAGAATAGTTTTATACATTGTTAAGCAAAAACCCAGGACAGAGTAGCAAGCCAGCAGATATCATAAAACCTCATTACAACTAATGATATAGTCATGATTACAACATTTTGTATTTGCAGTATGTACAGGAAGAGTATTTACCAAATAGAAAAGGGAAGGGTGCAGGAGTGGGTGGTGACAGAGTGAGAACATTACATGAGCTTAATTGTGCATGAGGGAGGGTGACTTGCTTGAGGTTAGTGGGGTGGGTAGATATCAGGTAATGCCTTGGGACATAAAGCATTTACAAGATGTTTCCCTGAATAGGTGCATGCTAAATGTGTGTCTCAATGAGTTTAAGGAGAATTGGACTGTAATTCCATAGCAGGGATTGCCAGGTAAGAAAAGCCATCAATAAAAAGCTGCGATTGGTAGAATGGAGTTTGCGATGAGGTACTGTGATGCTGAGGGAGGATTATGATCTTAGCTGATAAGATATTATTCTTTCATTGTTCATTTGTTTGTGTGTTAGGAAGGTGAGGAGAACAGTATGCTTTTTTATAGTCAACTGGCTTTGGGAAAAGATAAAGAGAATTAACCCCCCTGTTGTGTATCATATGGGAAATGCAGTCCCTGTACAAAAAGGATTTTGCCAGACCTTCCTAATAAAATGGCATCACTATACTATTTCCTTTTGTACCATTTCTCTGTGGTTGCAGTAAACTCACATTGCTGTGGTACATATCAAATTTACATCAATGTATGCTGTTATCTTAGCTTCTTTACACAGCTTGTTGATTTTCCACTTGAATAGATATGAGAGTAAACATAAAACATTTCTGTGCAATTGAAAAACCCACCTAATTTCCACTGGGACTTGTGCTTAGACCTAAATTTCATCTCTATCGATCTACCCTGTGACCAACCTGTATCCATCCTAGTCTCACCTTCACTTCCTCTGCCTTCTTTAGCCACTATACTATCTACATTCTTAAGGGACATGGAGTTAATTTGTTTTGCATCCAAAAGGAGTCTATTCCATAAAAGAGGGATTTCCTGCTCTCACCAGCAGGTCTGATTTATGTTTTGGTGAGACTTTAGATCTCTTAAGTGAGTGCCCAAGATAGTATTTATTCTGTGAATGTGAAGGAGATCACATGAGACTGGGTCCTTTGAGGATCTGTAGGCTAGATGGAGGTCCACTCTCAAGAGTCCATAGGAGTCAGTGTAGCTTAAAGCAGATATGCCCTTGATTGTTTTAGTGAGGAAATGTTGCAGTCTGTCAAACTGAGTCATATGCTTAAACAAGTATATGTCAAAATGGTCATTATACTGTAAAATGGGCCTGATGAGGGAGGTGTAGAGATGAATGATAACTTCCTAAGACCTCAAAAATATGCCCACATGATAAGTCCAGCTAGATAAAAGGTTGTCTAGATGACAATGGATACATGGTGATCAAAAACTAGATCATTGTCAATGAAAATGCACAGATCCCCAATGAATGAGCCAATTTCCAATGGGGTGTCACTTGTGTGGTTGGTGCAAGGATGCCCAGAATTGCCAATGGGCACAATACTGCATTTCTTCTCATTCAGTTTTAGATTATGCTCCACCCATCATTTGCTTGTGCATGTTAAGTCCTTCTGGGGATTCTGGAATAAGATGGAGAGGTAGTGGCAGCTCTGAGTTCGCAGTCATCTACAATCTTGGTCAGCCAAAGGGCCTTTCGGTCATTATTGGCATCAGAGAAATAAATACCAAAAATGACTGGTCACAGGACTGATCCCTGGGAGGCACCACTAGTAAGTACTCTTTTTTGATGAGAGCATGCCACCAACACTAATAGATTGGGTTCTGTTAATAAGTCAGTCTGTTATTCAATGAGCAACATAAGAGTTTACGTTTAGTTTGATCAGCTTATCTGTAATGCGAGACTGTGGATGGTATCAAAAGTCTTGGTAAGATCCATGTAGGCAGTATGAACTGATTTGCCTGCAGCTAGTGCATCAATCACTTGTTAAAAGAAATCCACTAAGTTCAGGAGGCTGGATGTAATAGGTTCCACAATGATGCAGTCCATTGCATAAATGCCGATATTACATACATACATACATACATATATATATATATATATATATATATATATATATATATATATATATATATATATATATATGTATACACACACACACACACACACATATATATATATATATATATATATATATATATATATATATATATATATATATATATATGTATGTATAAGCCAAGTTCCTGAACTTACAGTGTGGACTGATTTTTTTTTTTCTGTCTGATGCCCATTTCATGATCCAGATATAACCCTTATAAATATATATGTGCTCACCTTTACTGCAACTCCTCTGTTATAGCTAATGTCCAGTTCTTTGTGATTTTTTTTTTTTTTACTCTGCATATGTTCATTTCCTTTTCATCCAGTATGAAATACAGATTACATACTAATGTCTCTTTTGAGGAGCACTGATCAACCTACATTGAATCTTAACCTCTCAGCATTGTTTTTGTGAGGCATCACATTCATTGCTCTTTACAATATGCTTTTACTTTACAATCTTCTTTTCCTGCTGACTGTTGCTTTAGGATATTGATTTAACTTAATTTTTCAGTGTCTTTGTTTTTTTTTTTTTTATTTTAGTTTCAGCACTTACTAAATGCAGCAAGTTCATTGGCCTTTATCATAGCTCTCAACTTTCCATTTCCGAAATGTGAACCACCACATCTCATAATGTGGAACAAATGGGCAAAATGTGAAACGCTTACTAACCACATACACTAGCGATATCTCAGGCTGGTTAAAATGTGTTACTTTATACTTTTCAAATTTCTTGTGATGAATCAATATGATTCAGCTTGAGATACCATATATATTAATTAAAAAATATTAACACTCAAAGTGGAACTGTACAAAACACAGACTTTTTAAGAATCAGAATGAAGAAAGTTCATAATGAGGTACAAATGACATGTATGACCTCTATTGGTATTTATGGACCTATATCACAGTTTTAGAAATGTTTAATTTTAATTATAATTCTTCATTAACAAGAATGTGTAAAGGAACTGCGGTTTTCTGCTTTTCAGTTTCTTTCACTGTTTTTCCTCATATGTAAATGCAGAATTTGCAATTTAGTTACCTCCCTCTAACTTCTCTCATTTAATCCTAATGCCTAAGGGGCTTAATGGTGTCGCAGCTTGTACAAATGAGGGGCACACAGCTACAGTTATCCCACTCCACAAGGGAGGATCCACCTTGGATCCCTGGAACTACCATCCCATCAGTCTGACGAGCCTGATCTGCAAGGGCATGGAACGCATTATCATGGAACTTATAAACAAAGACATTGGCAAGCTTCAAACACTGGACCCAACCCAGTTTGGGTTCGTGAAGGGCCGATCTTGTCTCCTGAATCTGACTGACTTCTTTGAATCAGTCTCCAGAGCTGTGGACGAGGGCAGGGCAGTCCACACAGCCTATCTGGACCTCTCCAAGGCATTCAACACCATCCCCCACTCTGGAATCATAGATAAACTTACTAAGCTGGGCATAAATCCCTACATCACTCGAAGGGTTGCCAACTGGCTTATTGACAGAACCCAGACTGTAAAAGTAGCCAACTCCAAATCCAGCTCCAGACAAGTAACAAGTGGAGTACCTCAAGGTTCAGTTCTGGGACCGCTCTTGTTTGGCATCTACTTCTCTGAAGTACAGGCCAACACTGAGGGACTTTGGCTAACAAAGTTTGCAGTTGTCTGCAAACTGGGAGCCATTACTGAATCCCCAAATGAGGTGGATATTCTACAAAAGGGCCTTACAGAAACAGATGCTTGCTGCCAGAGCCATGGGCTCAAGCTTAATGCCAAGAAATGTATAGTTATCCCCTTTGGAAAAAAACATGGACCCATGAATTACCACATAAGTGGCACTACACTAAACATCGAAAGTGTGATGACAGACTTAGCAACACAAGTGGACAGTGGTCTTACCTTCAATAACCACATTGCCACGAGAGTCAGGAAATCCTTCTATGTGGCACACCTCATCACCAAGAGCTTTTCATCCAGAAAAAAGGAGGTCATTGTCCCACTGTACTCATCCCTCATTAGACCCATTATAGAGTACAATGCCCCATTTGGTATATACCTCAAAAGACATCTGCAACAACTGGAAAGGCCACAGAAAAACCTAACTAAAAGAATCACATGCCTAAAGCAAGAAAGGCCTATGCTGACCATCTAAAAATCTAAACAAACTCCAGCTATACTCTGTGGCATATTGTCTACTCAGAGGCGCTCTCTGCTTAACATACAAGGCCATGTCAAACCCTGAACTGTTGGACATGCTCCACTTAAAGAAATCCCAGTCCCTCAGAGCCACATGCTCCAGGGATCTAAACCTTGTCATCACAATGAACAAAACATGCTGGAGGGATAGGTTCCTGACCCAGAGACTCCCCATACTCTGGAATAGACTGCCCATACATGTCAAGCAGAGCACCTCCTGGGCCCTCTTCAAAAGGAACCTTGACAATTGGATGGGAGATAGGAAATTCACCCTGGGGATCATGTCAGTCACTCTGCTAGACAGGGGTCCAGGGAAGTAAATATTGTGGGAAAAAATATCCAGGAAACTGTTATGGCTAGGCTTGTATAGGCCCTAGGGACAATAGCCTAGTACCAACCTATGAACCTATAACTTGCATAACTTGTACTCATTCAATTTTTTTTTACACCTTTAACCTGGCTTCCGCTTAAGAGTGAGCATATTATGTTCACTGTACCATTGGCGTTCACTGATCCACATGTGGTTTTAGGTTCTTGGTATTTTTTGATAGTCTTTGGGTCTAGCTTACATTTCTAGTGCCTTTTTTGATCATTGTGATAGCTTACATTTCTTCATAATTCCTCAAGATTATAGAACACTGCAGAGAACAACTATCAGAATCGAAAAAAAAGCTGGATTATTAGTTCAACAATTATCTAATATGGGATCTAGCTCTTTAAAAATGATTTCAATTTTAATTGATAACGCATGCATTTTTAAACCAGGTAAAGCACAGAAGCCAGGCTTTTTTCCCTTTCACTTCATACCCCTGTAAGAACTAAAGATGATTCCTCACACTGCAGTTCAGTAATGTTAGCTAACCTGAAACCAAAATTCCATGGTCTGGTGCACTGGCAGGTACTGACCTCAGAACTCCATGTAGAATGAAAGTACCAGTCACATCACTCTGTCACATGCTCTTACCTTTTTAATATGTAAAACATTTGCTTTAATTGTCCTTAGGTATTACTAACATGTACCATCATAATTTATTAAAAAATACTAAGATGCTTAGATTTCTTACATAGTGACATATGCACAGAAATCTATAAACAAAACTGTAAAGTTTTACTTTAATTTTTAGTGAATGCATGGCTATAGTAGATTTGGAGGAATTTTAATAGAGTCAATCACATACAAATGTTATAGATAAATTGTTGATTGTGTTAAAAATGTAAATGAATGCTGATGATACACCACGAATGCAGGCAAACCTTGGGTTCATTGAATATATCTCCATATAGATAGATAAATCTGTATCAAACCTTTTTCCATGTTGTACATGGAGGGTTGGGGTATCAAATCAATAGTAACTAAATCACCTAAAGCCAATGTCTATGATGCCAGTTGGCTAGCCCTATACACACACACTCGTGCACACACACATATAATGTACATATAGGGCAGCTCTCTAAATGGTATGTTTTCCTGAATACAGTTAACTTAACTGTAAAGGAAAATCTCTTGACCTTATAACCAGTATTCTCTTTTCATGTATGCTGATGGTTTGTCAGCAGCTAAAGACAATGCACCCTCAAGAATGGTTCCTTCTTTTCAATGTATTTCTAAATTGAGTATAGGTTACTTGATGCCAAAGGACAAGTGAATAAAATAGCTGATAGACTCTACAATTCCTTTAAAGACAGAAATAATATACCTTCATTCAGAAGCAATCTACTGGACTAGTATGTTGATCCTGAAACTGCTTCAGAAAGAAGCATTGACATTAACATCTGTTTATGCTAGGAACCCGATGATGTGAACATTGACTCTAGATGATGGTCACTGTTGATGTGACACCCTGACCCCATGTGTAAAAATGGGTAAAAGGGAGCTATAGATGGATGGATATATGTGGCTTACGTATCTAAAGTCATGGAATAATTTAAGGCTGAATACAACAGCCAATCTTTCAGTATGTACTGCCATTTATTTGTTTCATATGGACTAATAATTGTTTTAGACTGCATCTTGATTAGTCTGCAGCTCTTATTACCCGACTGAATCTGTGAAGGTTTATCTGGAAAAATGGACGTTCTCAGTAGCCCAAACAGGAGGAAAAATATTCTGATCACTGCAAACGAGATTACGGCTGGATACAAGGTCAAATTGATACATGTCCCTTTACTCCCTTACACCTTTATCCAGTGGGAAGAATGACCTACCACTGTTTGACCAGATGGTAAAATATAACTGCAGACCCATGTGATCATCAGGTTATGGACTCAGTTTGCAGTAAATCATGACCCCTGAAACATGTTGAATTGAACAAGCTCAAATCATTATCTTAGTTTGTTACATATGGGGATGAGTCCCCACACTTCCCATCCATGGTGTTTAATCCTCTTGTACTCCCTAAACTAATATTAATAACTCCAAGTTTACAAAATCTCAGAGCAAGTTATGAACTTTTTTTCAGTTTAACCCCATAGAATTAGAAGAATTTCTCAAATCATGGGTCAGTGAAAAGTGACATCATCAGAATTCCACTGTGGTGTCCACTAAGATGGCAGATCAGTCATTCATGTTGCAGTGTCATCTTCTGCTTTCATTTATTTATGTATTTATTTTTATTTTTTATATGTCTGAAGCTTTATGCCACATAACTGTAATTATTGCTCCTCATCACTGTATGTTTCTCTATATGTACTCTGCACTATTTAAACACTAATATGGCTGACTTGGGAAACTATACACAAGCATATGGATTAAGAAGCGCAATGCATGCTCAGATGTATCAATGTATAATGTAGCACTCCCCCACAGAAGCCAAGAACTAATTATCTTACTTATAATTACAAATTATTATTACTTATAATTACAAAGGTAATTATCAGCAGGAACTTCATGGAAACATCACCTTCTCAGTTCCAGCACTGATAAAAATAAAAAAACACGTTTATCTACTTCTGTTACTTCACTATTACAAGATAGATTTTCTTGAACAACTAATGTGTTTAAAAGACTTAATTTGACTGCTTAATTCTGAAACCTGCAGTAACTTACAAGAAGTACTAGAACATATGGGAGACATTCTTAACATTAACAATAAAATTATAATATAAATGTGTATCAATAAATGACAAGAACATCAAAATGAATTACATAGTCCAAAAATTTTATGAAAAACTGAACACCACAAGGGACATTCCTTTAAAACAATGTCACAGCTTTGGGCATACCTGAAGATGGACAAGCTCAAACTCCAATTGCTTACATACCAAAGTTCTTTCTAAGAGTATTGGTCACCTCCAACAATTTCCACATTTATTATTGACAGGGTCTGTTGTTCTTTGTAGCCATGATTATACTCCATGGCTCAACCTTGTCTTTTTGTTGTGAAATTTCTAAACTTTATGAGTGAACCAAGAAGTCATTAATAAAGTTAGAGAGCTAGGTAATTTCTTTCAACTCCTTTAAGATTTACTCAGTAGTAAATTTCACCCTTTCATTACAACTTGGAAAAATGAACATAAAACCATTTCTATAAAACTTCTGGCAGTATTAGCTACATTTAAGAAGAGCTGTCTAGTGACATTACAAATTTTTACCAGAGTGATTGAAATTCACTGAAAAAGGGCTGCTGCACAGTCAGACTAAACAGGTCAACAGATGTCAAATAAATTAATAAATAAAAGTGTACCCCTGGAGCATTGTGTGACTGTCAGCATTTGTGGCATTAACTGTTCTGAATGAACCACATCCATTTCAGTTGTGATGAGTCCGTATATGTTGTCAGGGCCCTCATCTACACATTTCCATTGATAAACATATAGGCATATGATGTAAAACTGATATAATGACATGAAATAGGTAGAGTTGTATGACTGTGTTAAACGTTCCACTGTGTTGCATGCGATTCATACCCAACGTTTTATTTGAAGGTGATGTACAGCTTAAAGTCCAGTTGTAGCATTGCTACAACTATAGTTTGACAGTACTGTGTAATAGCGTACCATTATATCACATCAGTAATATCAATTTGCATGAACACATATGGATGTATGTCAGGATTTCATGATAGTATAACATTTTACTGGTAATGTCAGGGGGGGCAGTGATCATGTGCCACGTCTTGAGGTTTGACATATACTTATAGAGTGTGCTCCATGCATTGCTTGGTATGTCTACAATATCACAGTGACAGCTTACTCGATCATTGATACTTGACTTTGCACTGCTGTAATTTCTGTTCAAAGGGGCATAGTTGATGCATTGCCATCAGTCTTATACACTGCTGTACCATTCATTATAACAGATCACTTCTTAATTCACATATGTTGCAGATGCTACAAACAATATACATTGCTATTATATGCGGCAGATGCATGCAATACCCAACTGTATGTAGGGAATCCATCCATAATAGTGTGGTGCTTGTATGTGCTGTTATATGTATGGATGATATCTACATCAGACAAGGATGCTTTAGTCATGTGAATCACATTTGGCACAGTCAGCTCTCACACATTAAGTAGGCTATACAGAACTGTTCTCTGTGATACATACTCATTAGAATTTGAAAGTGCAGACTTCCTTTCAAGGTGTTCTACTAGATGTTTGTGTAACGTGTCTTTCTGTGATGCACCCAGTAAATACACAGCTCTGTGATAACATTGTGTGTGTGCAACAGGCTGAAGTCTGTGCTGCTGCTCCTAATAGACCACGGCCAAGGAGGGGAAGAGCTTTCAGACCCTGTTTAATTTATCACAATCTGCATGAGGTAGAATTGTAGAGTGCTACAGAGTAGATAGTGACACACTAAAGGAACTCTGCAACCTCTGTTGTCCTCAACTCAGACCCAGTGCAAACCGAGGGTAATCCATACGAGTGGAAATAAAGTTGTGTGTAGTACTTAGAGTTTTAGCTACAGGAACCTTTCAGAAACCAAGAGAGAATATGCAGGGGGTGTCACAGGCATCAGCATCCAGGGTCCTCCACCAGTTCCTGAATGCTATGCTCCAACATGCCACTGACACATATATTTTCCCTGTAGTTCTGAGGAGAGGGCCAGAAATATGCAGGAGTTCTACTGTGTAGCACATTACCTTGAAGTACTGGGTGCCATTGATTGTAAACATATAGAAATGAAGGCACCACCCAGGGAACAGGGAATGCTCTACATGAATAAAAAGAACTTCCACTCTATTAACTGCCAAGTCTTATATGATGCTAAGGAAGCAATCCTGAATTTGTGTGCTGGCAATCCAGGCAGTTACCATGACTCACATATCTGACACACTTCCCAACTATATCAGATGGCGTGTATCCCACAGGGCATTTACTGGGGGATGCAGTTGGCACTTGATGGGTTGCCATCTGGCTTACTGACAGAACCCACACTGTAAAAGTAGCTGACTCCAAATCCAGCTCCTGACAAGTGGAGTACCTCAGGGTTCAGTCCTGGGACCACCATTGTTTGGCATCTACTTCTCTGAAGTACAGGCCAACATTAAGGAACACTTGGTAACAAAGTTCACAGATGACTGCAAACTGGGAGCCATCATTGAATCCCCAAATGATGTGGATATTCTACAAAAGGGCCTTACAGAAATAAGAAGTTATGTACTCACCATAACATTCCATCTGAGTAGGTGACTTCATTTGGATGCAACCTGTGGGATTCGGATTCGACATTGGATCCGAGCCGGCAATTCATAAGCTTTAGGATCCGAGCTCCTAGCTCCTCCCTTTACCCATAATCCCCTGCTAAGCCCTGACTGACCTCAGATTGAGTTTGCCCTGTGAATACCAGTATAACAGAATCCTGGGAAACCAGGACTAATAGCGCCATGAAAGGTCAGGGGGATGGAGGGGGGGATGGTTGCATCCAAATGAAGTCACCTACTCAGATGGAATGTTATGGTGAGTACATAACTTCTTAATCTGAAGTAGGAAGACTTCATTTGTCTGCAACCTGTGGGACAGAGTCCCCAGCTACCCTGTATCTTGGGCGGCCATCATGGAAGGATGTTCCGGAGCACCGCAGAGCCAAAGGATGCTCTCCCTCTGGAAACAACGTCCACTTTGTAATGTGAAATGAAAGTATTAGATGAGGTCCAAGTGGCTGCTGCACAGATATCATCTAATAGTACTCTAGATTTAAAGGCAGCAGAAGTAGATACTGCTCTTGTAGAATGTGTTGTAATTCTCTGAGGAGCTGGCCTTCCTGAGGTGTCATAAGCCTGCAAGATACAATTAGAAATCCACTTTGACAAGGTGACCTTAGAGATTGCCTTACCCAGTGCGAATTTTGCAAAGGAGACAAACAGTTGATCGGATTGTCTATGACCAGCTGTTCTGTGAATGTAGAAATGCAATTGTCTATGAACATCTAAGGAATGCAGTTTATATTCTCCTTTGTTTTTATATTTGGGAAAAAAAACTGGCAAATTAATAGATTGGTTGATATTGGATTCGGAAGCAATCTTTGGAAGAAAGGAAGGATTGGTCCTGAGGGAGACCCTATCAGGAAAAAAAGAGAGATAAGGTGGTTTGACGCACAGAGCTTGGAGTTCTGAAACTCTTCTAGCTGACCTAATGGCCACTAAGAAAGCAGTTTTCCAGGAAAGATACTTCAAGTCCACAGAGGCTGCAGGTTCAAAAAGAGGAGCGGTTAGGGCCTGCAGCACTAATGATAAATCCCAAGGTGGTACGGCTTCCTTAACAGGAGGTCTTAAGAGGAAAGCACCCTTAAGAAAGGTTTTACAAATTTTTGCAGCCATGAGAGGTGTCGAGTCATGACCCACATGGTAATGAGAAATGGCTGCCATCTGTACCTTTACCGTCGAAGAGCTTGCTCCTTGTTGGAAAAGGTCTGTCAAGAAGTCTAGTACCGCAGAGAGTGGTGCGGAAAAGGGATCAAGATTTTTATGTTCCGCCCAAATAGAGAACCGCTTCTATTTGCTTCGATAAACCTTCCTAGAAGAAGGTTTATGAGCAGCCACTATGATGGCTTTCACTGGTGAAGAGATACCGGGAGTCCTGATTAGGGATGGAACTGGAGCAGCCAAGCTGTCAATTTCAGAGTGTGAAGGTTCAGGATTGGAAGCTCCTGAGGATGAGAAATGAGATCTGGAATTGGATCTAGAATCCAGGGCGGATTCACTCGGTGAGACCATACAAAAGGGAACCATGGTTGACGAGGCCAGAATGGGGCAATGAGAATCATTCTGCTCCTCAAACTGCTGGCTTTCTGTAATAGTTTTAGCATTAGAGGAAGAGGAGGATAAGCGTATAGGAAACTGGGAGGCCAAGCATGCACCAGGGTGTCTCTCGGGGATTCCCCAAATGGGGGAAGTAGAGCGAAGAAATTGTCGCATTTGGCGTTTGAGGGAGAAGCAAAAAGATCGTAACAGGGTTGCCCCCAGGTGGCAAAAATCTGCTTCGCTACTAGAGAATTGAGAGGCCATTCGTGAGGGGAAAGAATGGTGCGACTGAGCTTGTCCGCTAGAATGTTGGACCTTCCCGGAATGTGCGTTGCCACAAAAAAGCGGTTGGTGGAGATTGCCCATTCCCATACTCTCATGGCCTCTCGACAAAGGGGGTAGGACCTGGTTCCCCCCTGTTTGTTGATGTACCAGACTACCGACATGTTGTCTGTCTGGATAGCAATAGTTCCTACAGGAAGAAGGCTGTGTAGTGCTTGCAACGCTAATAGCACTGCCCTCTTCTCCAGAACATTTATATCCTGGGAGGTCTCTGAACTGTTCCACGTGCCTTGGACAATCCTGTCCACTGAATGCCCCCCCCCACCCGAGGCGAGAAGCGTCCGTGGTCACTGTGGCTAGGGGGAATGCAGTACAGAAGGGTCTCCCTGTCAGGAGGTCCATCGACTGGAGCCACCAGAACAGGGAGCTCTTGCATGCTCTGCTGATAGCTATCGGGCTGTTGAGAGGAAGGTAAAGCGGGGACCATTGGACCTGGAGGGTCCATTGAAGGATCCTCATGTGTAGTCGAGCATGAAGGAGGAGTGGGATGGCTGCCGCCATTGAACCTAGGACCCTCAGGACCATAGCTGCAGTCGGAGCAGGTTCTAAGATGGCCGTGATATGACACCTCAGGTTGGACAGTCGATCTAGAGTGAGGAATGCCCGCATGTTTCTTGTGTCCTATCTTCCTCCTATAAAATCTATAAGCTGTGTGGGGGCCAGGGAAGATTTTTCTCGGTTTATGGTGATGCCCAGCCGAGGGGCTATATGAAGGAAATAATCCCTGGCTGAGCACAGTAGATGCCTTGATGACGCTGTAAGGAGCCAGACGTCCAGGTATGGAAACACCTGAATTCCCTGGAGTCTCAGGTGGGCCGCTACCACTGCAAGTACCTTGGTAAACACCCTGGGGGCAGAGGTGAGACCAAAGGGAAGGACCCTGAACTGGTAGTGACTGTCTCCCGGCCGGAAGCGAAGGAACCTCCTGGACCATCTGTCCATCAGGATGTGGTAGTATGTGTCCTTGAGGTCTATAGAGCACATCCAATCGTTCTCCCGCAAAAGGGGGAGGATAGATTGTAAGGTGACCATCCGGAATTTTTGTTTGGTTACAGACAGGTTCAGTCGTGACAGGTCTAGGATCGGTCTTAAGTCCCCCGTCTTTTTTGGCACCAAGAAGAACCTGGAGTAAAACCCTGATCTGGTCTGATCTCGGGGGACGTGTTGGATGGCTGTTTTTGTTAGCAGCTGTGCGATTTCCACAGTTGCTACCTCCCGTTGATCGGGTGGTACATCGGGGAGGTTTTTGGATCTGGGAATACTGTGAAGGGGGATTGAATAGCCTCTGGATATCACTTGAAGCACCCAACGGTCTGACGTGATTGACTCCCATGATGTCAGGTGCCTCGAAAAACACCCCCCGATGGCCTCCAGAGAGGAGCAGCCGGGTAACCCATCAGGGTTGCTGCGTGGGTCTGTCAGAGAAAGGTTCTCTGGACCCAAAGTTCCTAGGAGCCCTTCTGCCTCTAGGACGGCGACCTCCCTGTCCTCCTCTGCCACGGAAGGACTGGTTGTCCAGAGCAGGTTGGGATTGCTGCGATTTCCGGAACCACATCTTCTTCTGTCCCTTTTGGTTCTTCGAGAAGGACCTCTGGGGAGCTGAGAAGCGGACTCCGATGGCAGACAGCGTCTTCCCGTCCTTTTCACTCTGGACAAGCGTTTCGCGAACCGTTTTGCCAAAAAGGGCAGAACCATCGAAGGGGACATTCGTGAAGGTCGCTTTGAAGGGCTCCGCGAAGTCACAGTGACGGAGCCAGGCCTGGTGTCTCATAACAAGGCCCGATCCGCTAGCTCTAGCAGCTCCCTCTGTTGCGTGAGATAAGAGCCGCATAGAAGTATTAGATACCGCTCTGAGAGTGGCCATACGGGTGGAGTACACTTGTTTGTCCTCCGCCGATATGGACTCCGGGGGAGATGCAGCATATTCCTTAATCAGGTCTCGCTGCATCCTGATCACGTGTGCCATATAGTTCAGCGCCCTCAGGGAAAAGGTTGCTGAATTAAAGACTCGCTTCCCAATGCGATCCATCGAGCGGGATTCCTTGCTCGGGGGATGCATAGAGGGACTCTCCTGAGCCAATTCCCTCTTTGTAGCTGCAGCCATCAGCATGGCATCTACTGGGGGTCCCTTACTCCAATGTGTACGGTCCGATGGGGGACTAAGAATCCGGTCCGGACATTTGGGAACAGGCTCTACGGTGTCCGGGTCCTTCCATGCTCTGGTGACAATAAGGTCCACCAGAGGGTCGGCAGGAGGGGACACCCAAGAGGTAGACGGGCCTGCCTCAAATGCCTCCAAGAACACAGACTTGTCCGAGGAGGCCTTGGGGGCAGACCACCCCCCCTTGATCCTTAACATTTCCATAATGTCTCCAAAGGAGACATCTTCTGGGGGTGATCTTGGGGAGCCCTCCCCTTCCTCCAAGTCTGTGTCTTCAGTAATAGACTCGGGGGAGTCCACGTGCCTCCTCTTACACTTATGCTTACGAGGCACTTCCTCGGGGGGACTGTCCGAGGAGTCCTCGCCAGCAACCAGTTGTTCCAAAGGAACCACTTGGGACATTGAGGCGGGCTGTCCCTGAGACCGGCTGATGGGTGCCTGGCCCAGCTGCGAGGGAGTGCGGGATGGAGCCGAGACAGGGACCGGGGGTCCGGATGTCCTCGACAGAATCCTCTCCACAACGTCGAAGGCCGAGGGGGAGCCGACTTCTCTAAGACCCGAGAGCCGACCCCCACTCGGATCCGACGACTGGATCAGAACCCGAGCCGAGACCGTCGGATCCGAGAGACCGGTGCTCTCTGACCTAGATGGAGTCGAAGAGACACCGGCTCCCTCAGATCCGAGGCTAGGCCCACGGCTCCGAGAGGTCGGGTCCGAAGTACCCGAAGCACTCAAGGGAGGGATCGGATC
The DNA here is from genome assembly GCF_019279795.1 of Protopterus annectens. Taxonomy (NCBI): domain Eukaryota; kingdom Metazoa; phylum Chordata; order Ceratodontiformes; family Protopteridae; genus Protopterus; species Protopterus annectens. The sequence goes on from NC_056729.1 coordinate 316,496,143, forward strand.
CGAGGTGCGCCGACCAGTCGGATCCGACCCACCCCCGGGTCCAACGCTGCCCGGCTCCGAAAGCTCCGAACCCGGGAGTCGGGTCGGAGAAGGAGCTATGGGGGCGAAAAAAGGGGTCGAGGCCCCTCCCGGAAGGGGGGGCCAGGAGCACTCCCATCTGCATCTGGGCCTGGATGAATCGCCTCATCATCCGGTCCATATCATCGTCCAACATAGAAAAAGTTGACCTCGACGAGGCCACCGAGGCGGATCTAGAGTGTCGCCTCGATGACCTCGACGAAGGCCTAGTCTCCACCTCCTCGGGTCCGGGAGAGAACCGAGGGGATCGTAGCCGAGGAGGAGGAGGCTTAGAAGCCAGAGGGGAAGCACGCTTAGGCGGCGGGGCCGAGACAGAGGCCTCGGCCCGCCGCTTATGGTGCCCTTCCCTGTGTCTCTCCTTTTCCCTCCTGGTCTCCCAATCCTCCGGTTTCTTTGCGGGAGATTGATTCCCTGCCGGAGGAAGGGAGACCGAAGTAGCCACTGGTGATTTCTGAGTAGGGAGGATAGCAGTGGCCGAAGCCGAAGCCGATTCAGGGGGGAGAAGTCCCGCCAGAACCAACTTCAACCTCCGCTCCCATAAAGCCCGGGGGTTGAACCCTGCACAAATGGTACAACCAGATGAAAGGTGTTCAACCCCCAGGCATTTAACACACCGAGTGTGGCCATCAGCCGGGGAGAGCCTTGGGGGCTTCAGACATAGCTACACCCTAACAGGCCTTAACAAAAAAACACACACACACAACAAACACACACTAAACGGACACCCGAGAAAGTTAACTAAAGAAGGGAGGAAGCCTAAACAAACACACTTTAACTTTTGCTAAGTTATAAGAAAAAAATATAGACAAAAAATGTCACCAATTTATTTTTGCTATGGAGCTCGAAATTTCTGTCAGCTACTGAACGTGGCAAACGAAATCTGAGGTCAGTCAGGGCTTAGCAGGGGATTATGGGTAAAGGGAGGAGCTAGGAGCTCGGATCCTAAAGCTTATGAATTGTCGGCTCGGATCCGATGTCGGATCCGAATCCCACAGGTTGCAGACAAATGAAGTCTTCCTACTTCAGATCAGATGTTTGGTGCCAGAGGCATGGGCTCAAGCTTAATGCCAAGAAATGTATAGTTATCCCCTTTGGGAAAAAACATGTACCCGTGAATTACCACATAGGTGGCAGTACACTAAACACTGAAAGTGTGATAAGAGACTTAGGGACATAGGTGAACAGTGGTCTCACCTTCAATAACCACATCGCTACAACAGTCAGGAAATCCTTCTACATGGCACACCTCATTACTAAGGGCTTTTCATCCAGAAAAAAGGAGGTCATTGTCCCACTGTACACATCCCTCATTAGACCCATTATAGAATACAATACCCCATTTAGTATGTACCTTTCAAGACATCTGCAACAATTTGAAAGGGAGCAGAAATACCTCACTAAAAGAATCACAGGCCTAAAGCAGATGCCCTATGCTGACTGTCTAAAAAAACTCCAGCTATACTATGTGGCATATCGACTACTCAGAGGTAATCTCTGCTTAACATACACGGCCATGTCAAACCCAGAACTGTTGGACATGCTACACTTAAAGAAATCCCAATCCCTCAGAGCCACAAGCTCCAGGGATTTAAACCTTGTCATTACAATGAACAAAACATGCTGGAGGGATAGGTTCCTGACCCAGAGACTCCCCAGACTCTGGAATAGACTGCCCATACATGTCAAGCAGAGTGCCTCTTTGGCCCTCTTCAGAAGGAACTTAGATGATTGGATGGGAAATAGGAAATTCACCCCAGGGATCACATCAGTCACCCTACTAGACAGGGGTCCAGGGAAGTAAATATTGTGGGAAGAAATAGCCAGGGAATAGTTATGGCCAAGCTTGTATAGGCCCTAGGGCCGATAGCCTAGTACCAACCTATGAACCTATGTACTGGAACTGTGGTAGATGACACCCATCAGAAATGCCCACACACCCGCTGAAGAATGCCATAATGAGGAACACGCTCAAACCAGAAATATCATAGAGCGTGTGTTTGGGCTGCTGAAGTTGCAGTTCGTGTGCCTTGATACATCTGCGGGAAACCTGCAGTATAACCTATGTACATGTACTGAAATTTTCACTGTCTGTGTCATGCTTCGCAACATCATCCTGAGAAAGCAGTTTCAGCAGGTTCTACAAGGGGAAGAGGCCCACATCCCACCACCAATGGCAAGGTCACCACGGCTGCACACAGTTGAGGAGTCAAAGGGGGAGCCAGCTCCTGCTGTGGGCGTAGGCATGTGTAGGCATAGTCAATATGTCCTCGCATTGGCTAAGAGGCAATGCATGGCACACTCACTCACCATCTAAGGGGCTAAAACCTTCATTCTAAGCACATACATACAGTCAAATTTATGCTAGGCAATGCTCACAATATTTACCTACTCATGTAATGGCTGTGTACTGCTAGCATCACACAGAGTCAGCCCTGAACTAAAACTGTTGCAACTGCTGGATTTACAAGGTAAGTGTTGAACCTAAAGTGTTAAAACAGACTTGTGTAATAAGACTGAATGGCATATCTTTGCATGTTATTACATGGTAATGTAAGTAAGTAAAAGGTAGGTGATTTGTACAGAAATGACTTTAACACAGGACAGTAGAGACTTATGTGAATACATGTCTCATTTATCAAGTAATAGGCCTCCGGCATGAAAGATCCCCACATTCATACCTCTCAAAAGTACTGATGGTAATCAAATGTTCTCAGTTTGGCCTCATGCTTTTGTAATGGAAAATCATTAAAGAGAAAAGTTAGAAACAAATGAGACACATTTCAGTTTCAGACTTCATAACCCTCAGAAGATTATTAAAAATACTGATGCCAAAAATGCTTTGATTCTTTCAACTAACTTTCTAAGACAAAAATATGTTAAAAAAGTACAAATACCAAAACATTACAAACACAGATATATTAAGCATTAAGTCAGCTATGCACCCTGAGCATGAGACACAAATCGTATGTATCCCTGAATCCAGAAGATAGAAGACAAGGATATGACACAGTTATTATCATTTGTGCAGAGTGTTGTATGTGTTGGAGGGGGGAAGCAGGAAGCCTAGGCTAACACAAAAGGTAAGTGAGTTCATGTGTGTAAGAAACAGAAGCAGGCAGATAGTTGGATAAAATAGCAAATGGCCAGACAGACATAATGAGCTTTAAGCTTCATGGTTGAACTATGTAATCATTGTGGGTCTGGGTCTGTATGGGCCCTTCAGGTGAAATCGGTGTGTGAGTGTCTGCAGAAACACAGCCAAGCTCTGTGCTAGCTCTATGTTTTGGTATGTCGGACAGGTGTGAGACATGCATGGTAGAGGTGGCAGTTCATCTTTGTGGTACCCAGCCACAAGAACTGGCTCTGTCAGGAGTTACACTGGCACATCTATGCCTATGATCAGATGCAGTGCTGCTACCTGAACATGACCGATGTCTGCTGTATGAGCTTCCCTCATGAGAAAGTCCAGGACCACAACCCCATGGCCTGCCATGTCTCTTATGGAGCAGTGAAAGTAGTGCCACTACTGAACTGTGATCAGGCAAGGCCACATCAACTAACATCAGATGATGTGGCTGACCTACACCCACGTGGATGCTGTCCTCCTCTCAGCAGATGTTCCATCACAGACACCGCTCATTCCAACATGTCATTTATTAGGTCTACTGAATTGGCAGTCACTCATGCATGTCAGCCTGTGCCACATCTACAACCCTAAGCATCTCTCTGAAGAATCTATTGGAATGTGCCTGCTCCTCCATGATGGCCCTAAACATATATCAAGTGGCACAGGAAGACACACCTGGATCAGCTGGAGGATGGACAGCAGCCCTCCTCTGAGCACCACTAACAACCCTCCTGCATGGCACCTCACCCACAACACTTTAGCTACAGCAAGAGTCAACAGGCACTGAAGCTGTAGTAACCACACTGCCCTGATCGAGTGTCTCACCCTCCACCTGTCTAATATCTGAGGGTTCACTGAAATGCTTTGGCATAAGCCTACTGGCTGTGATTGATGGAATTACACGGGATGGCTGAATGTCAGCCTCAGTGTTAGATTCAACCTCTGCACCCCCCCAACTGTGTCTCTGTTTGGCCACCATCACCCTCAGAGTCTGCTGATACTCTGACATCAGGTGGTAGAAGTCCCACACTTCCACTCTCAGGATCATCTGTAATAATAAGCAACAAACACAGGATAAAATAAAATATCTACACTACTGTAGTCCAATATATGCTAACAAGCTAACAGTGGTATAACTATTACAGACAGTATAGCAATACACTCAACAGCAGATGATTGTAGGCTCCATATGCTGGATGGTCCTCTATGAGGTTAGGCAAAAGGTAAGGACACCATCATTAGAATGAACAGTAACACAGGAGGTTAAATGTTTTGCCCTTTATATGTATATTAATGATACTTTTAACAAGAACTTGGATATCAGGTCCACTGCAAGCCATTGTGTAATCAACCAAAATGTATTGTTAACTGTATCTATCCTCAACTATACCCCAAAACAAATTCAATGTTAAACAGAACTTAAGCATTGCTATCAATATTTTACTATACAAGAAGTATTTAACAATTGATATAGGTAAATCTACCTGGAAGCTCCCCCTGGGAATACATGCTCTCCCTGAAACAGCAGCACCAATGTCAATGACATTCTGTTTTGCTCTTTCAAGTGAGCTGTGGGGATCCCTGACAGTGAACATAAACTCTTCCTTTGGTGTCAGTGGTAGCTCTGTAGCAGACCCCTAAGCAGTCATGTTCACGGGCAACTGTAGCTGCTGTCCTATGGGCTGATGATGAAATCATGTCACTAGCCCTATGGTGCACCTGATCATATGTCCTGCTCTGGTAACCTACTGCATTTACATCAACTATCTTTTGCCAAATTTAAATTCAGTCAGACATATACCCACATCCCTTCTCAATCAGAAAAGTACAATGACACCTAAATGCTTCCATGTTCACTTCATTTTCAGGGTCACTGAAGCACAGGTTTTGGGGATTGGCATGCTTGAGTGCTATAGTCCTAAGGGTTATAAAACACAAAAGAAGGATAATACACATAAGTATCACATGAATAAAAGCTTCTCGATTAAATAAGAGAACATTTAATGTTTCGAATGTCACTTTATCAACAGCTAAATGTCGAATAGTCCAAACCTCGAACAAATTAACAGTGATTTTTTTTCTTAGGGGAAAGAATCGCTGGTCTGCAAAAAAAAAAAAAAAAAAAAAAAAAGCCCAAATACAAAATAAAGTGGGGGGCTGTGCCCCCCACACCACACCTACTTAAATATATCAACTCCAAGATAGCACCACAGTGGAGAAAATAATCTTGAACAAAGGTAAACCACAGCATTAGCAGGAACCAATCACCAAATGAAAAAATCCAAAGGTATATGATGTAAAAACTCCAGCTTTAATCCAAAATAGACAGGAAAACAGACAGGATAAGCGCTTTCGCTATGTAGCTTCTTCAGATCCAACACATACTCAATAAAAGTCTCTGTAATATATACTTCTCTGTGTGCACTAATTAAGTACTTAAGCAATCTATTAATTATAGCTTTTAAAGAGACAATGCATAAAATCATCAAATATATATATATATATACTAATTCAAGCACTTGTGAACACATAAAAACATTGCTTAAAGCATGCTTAATAAAATGTGCTAAATAAAAATACGCAGTATGAACATATAAAAACACATATTATTTAATATTTCTCCTTTGTCTCAATTTTGGTTTAATTGAAGCTCTTTCATTCAGCCCATGGTCTTTATCAGCTTTCAACAGAATAATCCATTCTGTTTCTTTTGCTTCAGTATAGGTTTTTATATCACCTCCCCTTGGATTAGGGACTATTACTTCCAATACTTTGAATAAAAATGTGTGCTCAGAATCATGAGTTATAAAGTGCTTAGCCAGTGCATTATGTAGAGTGCCCTTTTTCATATGATACGCATGCTCCCTCATTCGATCTCTCAGTGGGCGATTGGTTTTGCCTACGTAGAATGAGGAACATGATTGACAGACAGCTAAATATACGACATGTGATGTCATACAGTCAGCTTGGGCATATATATTAAATGTTGTTTGCAAATCAGGATGAAAGAAATGCATTGTACTGTCAATAAGTGAACAAAAATTACATATACATATACCCACATCCCTTCTCAATCAGAAAAGTACAATGACACCTAAATGCTTCCATGGTCACTTCATTTTCAGGGTCACTGAAGCACAGGTTTTGGGGATTGGAATGCTTGAGTGCTATAGTCCTAAGGGTTATAAAACACAAAAGAAGGATAATACACATAAGTATCACATGAATAAAAGCTTCTCGATTAAATAAGCAAACGTTTAATGTTTCGAATGTCACTTTATCAACAGCTAAATGTCGAATAGTCCAAACCTCGAACAAATTAACAGTGATTTTTTTTTCTTAGGGGAAAGAATCGCTGGTCTGCCAAAAAAAAAAAAAAAAAGCCCAAATACAAAATAAAGTGGGGGGCTGTGCCCCCCACACCACACCTACTTAAATATATCAACTCCAAGATCGCACCACAGTGGAGAAAATGGCAAAGTCCTGAAAAAGTCCCAGTGAATTTTTTTCCCTAGGAAAAAAATATTGCTGCTCCGTTTGTTCGGGATTTGGCCTTTTCAACATTTAGCTGCCGACAAAGTGACTTTCAAAACATTGAACGTTCACTTAAATATTAGGGAACCAAATAAAAGTACTGCTTTGATATAATACATAAAAGGTAAAGTATTACACTAATACCCACTCGATAAACATACAACAGTCAAGATATTTAAATATAAAAAAGGAATTGTGTGGTTGTAACACATTACAATATCACACAAAGCAAGGTTGGATCCAAAACAAGGAGAGGAACAATAGCAAAATCTTGTTTTTGCCAAAATAGAAATGCAAAATTGCTCCCCCACCCCCAAAGCAACAGGCAAATGACACACTTTGCTAACAAACCATAAGGGAAATGCTAAAAGTGCTATCAAATAAACGGTGTCAGAAACACGTGTACAGATATACCACAGAACATTTCATTTTAAGTAATTGCCAGTCATGTCTACCTGTGGCCAGCACTCCCTTAGACATGTCTGCAGTCCATTCTAGAAAGTTAACACCCCTGTGTGATTGACAATATAGGACATTTACATTTCATGAAAATAACAATAGATGAGTTTACAGAGAAAAGCAGTTGTAACATTAGCAGTTGTGATAACAGTTAATAAGACTGTGCATCTGAGAAAGTAAAATGCCCTGCCAAACATGGCAATGCCATCAGGACACTTGTAAGAAATGCATACAGATAAAAGTAATGTTTGCAAATGAATATATATATATATATATATATATATATATATATATATATATATATATACATACACACATATATATAAACAGATTTTTCTTACTGATTTTTCAGCATATGCAGTATATAGCTGAAAAATGCAAGTATACTTATTATGATCAGTAGTCTTCTGTTCAGTTAAATTCCAAAGTAATATCTTGTTCTGTGTTATCCACATGAGCAAGTCCTCTCACCTTCAGGTTCCCTAGCAACATGGTTCCCTTTTTACAGTGTAGATTTCAGGGCTGTGAGCATGATGAATATGTAAATGAGGTGTGAACTCATTAGAATGGCATAATCCCACATATGTGGCTCCATGTAGCAAATATAAACATAGGACAGACACCCTTTCAGTGTTTGTTGCTAATGGATTGCAACTGTGAATGATTACTGGTAGGGAGAAGGAAAACATAACAGTAATTCAGATTCCCTTCCTCCAGTGGGTGTGTCAGCCAGCTTAGACTTTTCAAAGTGTAGAAGTAATCATATCAACGTTTTAAATGTAAGTCAGCAGCACACATTTCACACATTCTGTCCAGTAACATCCAATCTCCCCTTCATGTCTTGACAATGGTATATTACTGCCATTTAATATCCCCACACATTTTAAAGACAATGATACAGAATACCGTACAGACTGCATGTCTCAGATTACTGCTCAGATAAGAATGGACAACAAACTCAGAGATATGAGACAGAGCTGCATTTATGCAAGCAATAGTCAGAAATGGTTGGGTGATCAGTCACTCAACTACTTCTGAAATTAATACATGTGCAAACAACTTTCACATGTTTTGTTAGTACTGTGGATGAGGTTGCAGTTGGTTGTATGCACAATGATTTCAGTTCTCTGCTGCAAAGCTGTTTGTGTGGCAAAGAGGGATAAGACACCCTTATTTTGTTTTGAAGGTCCATTGCAGTGAGAGTTCAAATCCAAACCTGTGTAAACATAGTTCATGTGCACCAGCTTAAATGTTGTAGTGTTGATTATTTAACATATTAATTTTCTTCATTTCACCTATTTTTCCCTTTTGTGTGTTTTTCTTTTTCCTTTTTTTAATATTTTTGAATGGCAGTGTTTGTGTTGAGCATAGCTTAGCACAAACAAGGGAAAGGGAAAAACACAATGAATGTCAGGTTTAGCTCTGCTTATCTCGATTGCATGATTTTTAGCAGTGTGCAAATATGGACTAATGGCCCACACAGGAAGCAGACAGAACACCTGCAGACAGTGTAGACAGTGTAAAAGTCAAGAAGGATACATTGATGTAGTTTTTGCTTTCCATTGTGCAACACCACTAAGCAAAGTTGCACTGTGGTTAGCAAGTTTCTCCAACACCTGCAACAATCAAACATCTGCAGAGTCACAGAGTAAAGACAGTCAACAATTTAAAATGGATATATTCTATTAATTCTGTTGGGCACCACTTATACAAACTAAACAGCATTTCTCAGGGGTTAACACATGCAACTCAGGAATGAATAGGGAATTATGCAACTATCATTAACTATTCCTGTAGCAGCAGTTGTAAGTGTAAGGGTATAATACATATGGTACTGGGTTCTAACACAGGAAGTGCAACTTTCTGTGGCAACAGGTGTAAGTGTAGGGCTGCCATACTCATGGTCCTAGGCTCTACTACAGGAAATTCAAGACAATTGTGCTGTTGTTCCATTTCAGATTATATTAAATATCACTTGTAACACTTTATACATTGTTATAAATAGTGGAGGTTATATGAATTATATGTATGAGAGATAAGATGCCATTATTGTGTTTTGAATGTTCAGTTGTATGACTGAGGGTATACTGTCTATTATGTTTCTTGTAAGTATAACTCTGCTATCTGGATTTGGATGGCCTTCACACTTAAATGAGATACATACACAAATGAATCTATATAGAAGGACCTTGTCAGGTCACACACATATACATTTAACACCTCAAACTGCCATTTTTAGTTATGAATGATTAATGACTATAGCTGAGAAATACTTCTTCTGTGGCAATGATGGAAAAACTATTTCTCACTAACCGCTGGCTATGCTCCTGCAATAAGCCTGACTAAACAGCTTATTTGACTCTTTAAGCTAACCTTCTCTGCTTATTTTCCTAACTCTGTCTCTCCAGAGTATTTATTCACCATGTCTGAGTGCATTAGGCATTTTTTTCCTTTTCTTACATACTATTTTTCTGGTCTCATAAATTACTACCCATCTGCTTTCTCTAACTTTACTTTTTTAGCCCTCTTCAATGTAATTTGTTATTTTCTGCATGATCATAGTGTGTTTTTTATTATTATTATTTAGTGTGAGCTTTTAATATTATTATTACCACTTAGATGAATAGCTTTTAGTAGTATGTTAGCGGAGCTTTTCTCCTCGGGCCTCCACTGAAAATGGACATGTATCCAGCTGGACTAGCCCGGTCAACAAATGTAAAATAAAAAAAAAAATAAAAAATCACTGCGGTGGAAGAATGTGGTTTCTCCTTTATGTATAAGTTTGAATCCCCCACTGGAAACATCAATTTTTTTCAGTGTATGAAGCCAAACCAAACATGTGTCAGATTGTGAAATTTATGAACCCAGTACATGTCTGCAAAGTTAAATCAGTTAACAATTACAGCAGCAGACACCCCTCAAGCTAATGGCAAGTGTCAGATTAAACTTACAATTTCAAAAATTGATTTCGCCCTGTTTGGCATTGTTGCTCTCTGCTTAACTTTGCTCAAACATTGTTGGCATTGTTTCTCGGGTTTTTGCATTACCAATAAACTTGATAACAGGAATTGGTGGGAAATCATCATTAACCATTGCTCTACTTTTGGAATTAGACATGTCTGGCATTAGAGTGGAAGGCACTCAATTTATGGCACATAGATGGGGTGTTCAAGAGTCCAGAATATTTATTACAACCATGGGAAAGCGCCACAGCCAAAAGCTTCTGCAATGGAACTATTCTGGCTCCCAATACAAATCTGAGACTTGGAATAGTCTGACCAAGGCTGTATCCAGTGTGACTAGCACCATACATACTGGAGAACAGTGTAGGCACCACTTCATTGACCTAAAAAGGTTAAAGAGGGATACACTCAACCAGTGGTTGGATGAGCTTTAAACTAGTCACATCCCACAGTTGTGTAAGTATGCTAATAAAAAAATAAGTCAAGACTGGTATGCATAATGCTCTTCTATTTTCTTTTCTTTTCTCAGCTAATCCTGAAATAGAGTTGAATTGGCAGGTTCATGCTGATCATTTGGAGAGATTGAGGGAAGCAAGTGTACATATGCAGTGCAAGAGAAGTATTATTGTAGCTTTAAAAGTTAAAGATAGAAATTGTTCTGTTTTCTATACAGTAGTAGCAAACTGAGCATGCATATCCTAACTGTAAAAGCAAGTATGTATGCATAAGTCTGTGGTACAAACCAGCTTTAGGAGTCAAGTGTGAGACTGTAGTCAGAGGTTATGGGTTAAAATACCATGAGTAACAACTGTACAATATAGTATTTCTTTAATAATATTATATAAATTAAACTGGATAACAGTGACATAAATGCCCTGCTGTTAAATGTAATCTGCATAACTGGATCAAGCATATGTGCAGTATTATGCACATTGCAAGCATTACCTTGATCAATCTGTAATTATAGTTTACAGTTGTTAGGATGTATACTTAAATATAATAGTTCAGATAAAATAGTTGTATAATTGTGATAATGCATTGCATGTCTCATATGATAGTACTAATTTTATGTTTTTTTCTTCACCCAACCCTTATCTCTTTTCTTTTTATTTTCTATTATGTGTTGTTAAAATGTCTTAATGTCATCCATCTGTAACAAATCACTAAATGCTTCACAGCAAGGTAGGCCAACCCTAGTGGATCAGCCTTCCCCCACACCCCCGGTTCCAGCACCAACACCAAGCACATCTGGGTCCCAACCTGGCAGTACTGCCTCTGCTGCCGCTGCACTACCTGTACCCTCAGTTAGCACTACACTGGTAGCTGGTGCTGTACTATCCTCCAGGAACACTGGCAGAGGTAGGGATTTCATCAACCACCAGGAGATACCAAGGCTGATGCATAGGGATGGAGAGGCTGCTCTTCCCCATTGTCCATAGGAGAAGAAAAAGTCAAGCACTCCAGCAGCCAGCAGAGTAAGGGGGAAGTGATGACAGTTCTGTGAGTGAGGAGTAGATTCTCACTGTCCCCATGTTTGATGGGCATGAGCTTGCACTGTTCCTTCCCTCACCCCAATCATGGTATCCCCCAAGCTTATGTGTCACACCACCATTCCTGTGTCTTGTCTTGCTTGTCCTGTTTGTTTTCATTTGCTTCCTCACCTATCAAACATTCCTGACCTAGAAATACGAATGTCTCTTACCCATTTCTCTCTTACTGAAGTAAAAAAAACAAACAAAAAAACAAACAACCGCCTGTCCCACAAAAAATATTGTCCCATATATAACTCTCCATCTCTCCATTTCACATGTGTCTTCTTGACACATTTGATTTGATCCAATTAGCTATGCAACATGATTTCATTGTGGAGGTAACAGTTTAAATTCAGCTAATATTCTGTACATACTTTCAGTTTACACTTTTAGAGAAATGGATAGCTATGGTTCTTTCCTACCTGCTGAATCTAGCTTTATTTGTATGCTGCTTGTTTGTTTGCTTGTTATTTCCCTGAAATGCAAATTCCACCTAAACGCGGCTTTTCAGTGCTTCTGTGAGCTGCCCGTCGGGTGCTAGAATCCAACACATAACGCAAGCACTCAGGTCACTCCAAAGCAAATACAAATATGACTCAGTCATTGTACATGCTGGTGTGAATGACCTGAGACGTACCTCCCTGGACTACATGAAAACAGACATAGAGGAGCTCTCTGATCATGTAGCCCTGGCTGGCATGACCCTGACCTTGAGCAGCATCTTACCCTCACCTAGAATGATGCCACAGTACAAAGACAAAATGATCGATTTTAACAATTGTCTAAAATTTTGGTGTCATTCAAAGGGGATCCAGTGTCTGTCAACCTGGGATGACATGCTCGACAAGCCACGTTGCTTCGCTAGGGACGGCTTGCACCTGTCACCACTAGGCTTTCGGATATTGGCAAAGGCTCTTGCCACCCCCATAGTGCCTTTTTTAGGCAAGGCTCAAAAGTCAAACCCACCCCCATAGACAGCACAAGGAACAAGAAACTAAGGGTAATGCTGCTAAATGCCAGAAGTCTTAACCTCAAGATGCACGCACTCAAAGCTCTCCTCAGTATGGAGAATATGAATATCTGTGCAGTGACAGAAACCTGGTTCAAGGCTCCAGAGATCACCCCAGCACTACCAGGCTAAACCTTGTATCATGCTTTTCGGCCCCAAAACCCGGACCAAACCACAAAAGGAGGGGGAGTTTCCATATTTATCAAGGATATCCACACCTCCAGGTTAGTGGCATTGCATGAAGTATCGGAGACCATCCATGTGCAACTAACAGTGGGCAAGACTGCTTTTCAGTTTATAGCATCCTACAGACCACCCTCTCAAAGTCAGGAATCCCATTCAGCTTTCCTGAAAACATTAGAGAACATGAAGATCTCTCCGAACACCATTATATTGGGCGACTTGAACTACCCAAACATTGACTGGGAGCACTACTCAAGCCCCAGCACCTTAGCCCAAAGATTCCTGGAAATTATAAACTCAAATGCTATGGAACAACTAGTCGCCACTCCCACAAGAGGGGACAACATACTAGACCTGATCATTACCAACATGGGGACTCTATGCTTCACACCAGAAGTATATCCCTCATTGGTAAGATCAGACCATAAATTAATTTCAGTGGATGCCCACATCCCGACCCCACCCCCAGCCCAGAAAACCACAGTGAAAAACTTCTCAAAAGTGAACTTCTCACTTCTCAAAACCGAAGTGGAATATTTCAAGACCCCAGGGTCAGTGGAAACTACAGCCCAAACTGCAAAATCCTATATAAATGCATTCTACGGACATCTCCAGGAATGCATGGATCATGCAATCCCAAACAAAACCAAGACCCAATCATCCAAAGGCAGGCGTCCAGTCTGGTGGACCCCTGCCATAAATAAACTGTACAACAGAAGGAGGAAGCTACTACATGATAGAGCAAAATCCCTAATAGGGAAGGCATCTCTGATCAGTACTAGCAAAAAATTACTATCCCTCATAAAATCCTCCAAGACCAGCTTCGAGAGAAAAATTGCACAGGACACCAAAGACAATCATAAGGCTTTTTTCAGTTATGTTAGAAACCTGGGATGCAACTCCCAGACTTGTTCTGACTTGATTCTAAATGACAAAAAATACACTGAACCCACAGACATCGCCAATATCCTGCCAGACAGGTTCAGTGCAAACTTCTCCACCCCCTCCCCCCAAAAGAGCAAGTATCTATCCCGGCAGAGGTCTGCCTCCCAAACATCTCAGATGCTCAGGTGAAGGCTGCCCTCTCCAAAGCAAAAAACACTGCTTCCATGGGACCAGATGGCATCCCAGGTTGCGTCCTACATGAACTACAAGAGGAACTAATCCCTCAAATAAAACAGCTATACAATCTCAGCCTCACTACAGGATATGTGCCCATAGAATGACATACAGCAACAGTGGTTCCACTCCACAAAGGTGGAGCCTCTACGGACCCTGGAAACTATCACCCCATAAGCCTGACTAGCTTAGTCTGCAAGGCTATGGAGAGGATCATCATGGAGCTCATAAACAAAGACATTGGGGACCTACAGACACTAGATCCTACCCAGTTCGGCTTTGTCAAGGGCAGATCCTGCCTTTTGAACCTGGTTGACTTCTTTGAAACAGTCACCAAAGCCATAGATGAAGGGAAGGTAGTCCACACAGCCTATCTGGACCTTGCAAAGGCATTTGACACAATACCCCACTCGGGCATCATAGATAAGCTATCTAGCTTGAATATAAACCCCTATGTCACAAGATGGGTCGCAAACTGTCTCAAAGACAGAACCCACAGAGTGAGAGTTGCTGGAGCCATGTCAGACTCGAAACTGGTCACAAGTGGCGTCCCACAGGGTTCTGTCCTGGGACCACTCTTGTTCAGTATATACTTTTCCGAGGTACAGGCAAACGTGGAAGGACTATGGCTCACCAAGTTCGCAGATGACTGCAAACTGGGCGCCATAATCAACTCTCCAGCTGACACAAACATCCTTCAAAAAGGTCTCACAGAGACAGATAACTGGTGCCAGTGCCATGGTTTAAAGCTAAATGCCAAAAAATGTATAGTCATACCCTTTGGCAAAAACAATGTGCCCACAAATTACCACATAGGTGGAAACCCATTAAGTACAGAGAAAGTTATTAGGGACCTGGGGACCCAAGATGATAGCAATCGCTCCTTTGAAAACCACATTGCCAAAGTGGTTAGAAAGACCTTCTACATAGCCCACCTCATCACGAAGGGTTTCACATCTAGATCAAGAGAGGTAATCGTGCCCCTTTATTCATCCCTCATCAGGCCCATCATAGAATACAATGCCCCTTTTGGGATGTACCTTACCCGACACCTGCAGCAATTAGAAAGACCCCAAAAGTATCTCACCAAGAGGATCAAGGGCCTCAAACAGATGCCATATGCTGCTCGGTTAAAAAAACTCCAGCTCTACTCTGTTGCATACCGCCTACTTCGAGGTGATCTATGCCTGACATACAAAGCTATGTCAAATCCAGAATTAATGGACATGCTCCACCTCAGTAAATCTAAATCCCTTAGAGCCACATGCTCGAGGGACTTGAACCTCAGCACAGAAATAAATAGAACTTGCTGGAGGGACAGGTTCATAACCCAGAGGCTCCCTTCGCTCTGGAATAGAATTCCAGTTCATGTGAGGCAGAGCACCTCACTGAATCTCTTCAAGAAGAATCTCGATAAGTGGATGGGGGATCATAGGTTTGTCCCAGGGATTACTCCCGTGTCACTATTAGACAGAGGCACAGTAAACTAAACCTTAAAAAGGGCACAGTATACTCAAATCAAGGGGTGGCTTAAGCCATACAGAATCGGGCTAGGCTTATAATTGCCCCAGGGCAGATAGCCTAGTATGACCCTATGAACCTATGTGGATCCCTAGTGATATCTGCATTGCTTACTGTACTTATTTCCTTGTTTCACTTGAAAGAAAGTTACTGTTTGTCATTTTTGCATTTAAGTTACCTGAAACACATTGCATTTAAGTTACCTGGCACTTGCTCACTAAAGCAATTATATAAGTCAGCACTAAAATATTAAAAGCACTACACCCTCACAAACTCCCCTTGAGTACCTCTTCCCCATTGGCCCTTTTTTTTCAATTATAAAGGAATTCCCAATACTATTCTAGCATGTCCAAAGGTCAGTTGTCAATCTCCTCTCCGGTCCAGCTGGTGAATCTGGGAATCTTGAGGCAATGTTACAACTGCCTCATGTACACAGACAACCCACTCCTCCTCCCAACAAATTCCAACACATGTGAGAGATGCAACCATATAGCCATACTGGAGGCTAAGCTCTCTCAACTCAGTACTGGCGAAACCAGTCAGGAGGAGAAGGAAACCACACTCACTACAATTCCAGTCTCACATAGGCCTACCAGGACAGCAAACCAAACACATAAACACACAAAAACATACTCGGAGGTTCTAAATAAAAATCTGCCTAAGCAGCAGAGACCTCCAAAGCAGACACCCAAGCAACCGCTACCCCAAAACAAAACACGTGCAACACATAGCTCACAAAGCCAGTGTGCCGAACAGTCACAGCCCTTAAGGCTAAACAACACACCTGATACACTTGTAATAGGTGACTCTATTGTCAGGCACACTGACGTCCCGCTCACCAGGCTGAACAAGGAGAAGGTCACGGTGAGCTGCCTGTCGGGCACTAGGATCCGCCACATAACACAAGCACTCAGTTCACTCCAAGGCAAGTACAAATATGACTCAGTCATTGTCCATGCTAGTGTGAATGACCTGAGATGTACCTCCCTGGACTACATGAAAAGAGACATAGAGGAGCTCTCTGAGCATGTAGCCCAGGCCGGTATGACCCTGACCTTGAGTAGCATCTTACCCTCACCAAGAATGATGCCACAATATGAAGACAGGATGATCAATTTCAACAATTGGCTTAAGTATTGGTGTCATTTAAAGGGGATCTAATGCCCGTCAGCCTGGGATGACATTGCTCGACAAGCCACGATGCTTCGCTAGGGACGGCTTGCACCTGTCACCCCTGGGCTTTCGGATATTGGCAAAGGCTCTTGCTACCCCCATAGTGCCTTTTTTAGGCAAGGCTCAAAAGACAAACCCACCTCCATAGGTATCACAAGGGATAAGAAACTAAGAGTATTGCTACTCAATGCCAGAAGTCTAAACCTCAAGATGCACGCACTCGAAACTCTCCTTAGCATGGAGAAAATCGATATCTGTGCAGTAACAGAAACCTGGTTCAAGGCTCCAGAGAGCACCCCAGCACTACCAGGTTATACCTCATACCATGCTTTTTGGCCCCAAAACTTGGACCGTACCACAAAAGGAGAGGGAGTATCAATATTCGTCAAAGATACCCACACTTCCAGGTTGGTGGCACAGCACGAAGCATCAGAGACTATCCATGTGCAACTAACAGTGGGTAAAACTGCCTTCCAGTTTATAGCCTGCTACAGACCACCCTCCCAAACCCAGGAACCCCACTCGGCCTTCCTGTGAACACTGGAAAATATGAAGGTCTCTCCAAAAGCCATTATATTGGGCGACTTCAACTACCCAAACATAGACTGGGAGCATTACTCTAGCTCCAACACCCCAGCCCAAAGGTTCCTAGAATTTATAAACTCAAATGCTATGGAACAACTTGTTACCACTCCCACAAGAGGGGAAAACATACTGGACCTGATCATCACCAACATGGGGACTCTATGCTCCAGACCAGAAGTGTATCCCTCACTGGTAAGATCAGACCATAAACTAATCTCACTGGATATTCACATCCCAACTCCACCCCCTGCCCTGAAAACCACAGTGAAAAACTTCTCTAAAGCAAATTTCACACTCCTTAAATCTGAGGTGGAATCCTTCAAAGCCCCCGGGCCTGTGGAAAATACGGCCCAGACCGCAGAATCCTTTATAAACGCATTCTATGAACACCTTCAGGAATGCATGGATCATGCAATCCCAAATAAAACCAAGACCCAATCCTCCAAAGGCAGACGTCCTGTCTGGTGGAACCCAGCCATAAACAAACTATACAATAGAAGGAGGAAGCTACTACATGATAGAGCAAAATCCCAAAAAGGGAAGGCATCTCTGATCAGTATTAGCAAAAAACTACGGGCACTCATAAAATCGTCTAAGGCCAGCTTCGAGAGAAAAATTGCACAGGACACTAAGGATAATCACAAGGCTTTCTTTAGTTATGTTAGGAACCTGGGTGGGAATTCCCAGATATGCTCAGAATTAGTCCAAAATGACAAAAATACACCGAACCCACAGACATTGCCAACATCCTAGCTGACAGGTTCAGCGCAAACTTCTCCCCCCCCACCAAAAGGGCAAATATTTATCCCAGCAGAGTGCTGCCCCCCTGACATCTCAGATGCTCAGGTAAGAGCTGCCCTCTCCAAAGCAAAAAACACAGCATCAATGGGACCAGACGGTGTCCCGGGCTGCGTCCTACATGAACTCCAAGAAGAGCTAAATCCAAACATAAAACTACTGTTCAATCTTAGCCTTACTACAGGATATGTACCCAAAGAGTGGTGTACAGCATCAGTGGTCCCTCTCCACAAAGGTGGTGCCTCAACGGATCCTGGAAACTATCACCCCATAAGCCTGACTAGCTTAGTCTGCAAAGCTATGGAAAGGATCATCATGGACCTCATAAATAAAGATATTGGGGACCTACATACACTGGATCCTATCCAGTTTGGCTTTGTTAAGGGCAGATCCTGCCTCTTAAACCTGGTTGATTTATTTGAAACAGTCACCAAGGCCATTGACGAGGAGAAGGTGGTCCACACAGCCTACCTGGACCTCGCAAAAGCCTTCGATACAATACCCCACTCGGGCATTATAGATAAGCTCACCAGCTTAAATATAAACCCCTATGTCACTAGATGGGTTGCAGACTGGCTCAAGGACAGAATCCACATGGTTAGAATTGCTGGAGCCATGTCAGAGTCCAAACCAGTTACAAGTGGCGTCCTACAAGGCTCAGACCTGGGACCTCTCTTGTTCGGTATATATTTCTCGGAGGTACAGGCCAACACGGAAGGACTGTGGCTGACTAAGTTCGCAGATGACTGCAAACTGGGTGCCATAATCGACTCTCCAACCGACACAAGCATCCTCCAAAAGGGTCTCATAGAAACAGACAACTGGTGCCAGAGCCATGGCCTCAAGCTAAACGCCAAAAAGTGTATAGTCATCCCCTTTGGCAAAAACAAAGTGCCCACAAATTACCACATAGGTAGTAATCCATTAAGTACAGAAGAAGTAATTAGGGACCTGGGGACCCAAGTTGATAGCAATCTCTTATTTGACAACAACGTGGCCAAAGTGGTTAGAAAAACATTTTATATAGCCCACCTAATCATGAAGGGATTCACATCTAGATCAGGGGAGGTCATCGTGCCTCTTTACTCATCCCTCATCAGGCCCATAATTGATTACAATGCTCCTTTCGGGATGTACCTTACCAGACACCTGCAGCAACTGGAAAGACCCCAAAAGTACCTCACCAAGAGGATCATAGGGCTCAAACAGATGCCATATGCTGCCCGGTTAAAGAAACTCCAGCTCTACTCAGTGGCATACCGCCTGCTCAGAGGCCATCTGCACCTGACGTATAAAGCCATGTCCAACCCGGAATTAATGGACATGCTGCACATCAGAAAATCTAAATACCATCAAGCTACGTGCTCAAGAGACTTGAACCTCAGCACTGAAATAAATAGGACATGCTGGAGGGACAGATTCATAACCCAGAGGCTCCCTTCACTCTGGAATAAAATCCAGTCCAGGTTAGGCAGAGTCCCTCATTGGGGAGTGATGAGTGGATGGGAGATCGTAGGTTTAGCCCGGGTATCACTTCTGTGTCACTGTTAGACAGAGGCACAGTATACTAACCTCGAAAAAGGGCATAGCAAAATTAATCTAAAATGGGTGGCGAAAGCCAAACACACTCTGGCTAGGCTTATAAATGCCCTAGGGCAGATAGCCTAGTATGAACCTTCCTCCTGCATATTCCTAAATTGCTTTCTCTTTTTTCTTCCCCCTGCTTGCCCCCACCCCCATTTCATCACTTTCCCATATACCCCATTGTAACATCTAAAATCTGGACAAAGTATAGAACCATAAACAACACATAAGTACCAAAAAAAAAGCAATGTTGCCCTTCACTTTTTGGCCTCTTTGTTTGCATGGAGTTTGGCATTGCACACCAATGCCAAGTGATAGTGAACTGCTTTTTTTCTGGTGCACTTACCTCTGCACAGTGCTGCTTAAACATGCTGCACTATGTCAAATAAAAAGAAAAAAGTAAAAAGCGTTAAGAATAATTTCAGTGCATTATCACAACTCATGTAAAAGTATTACATACACCTGGATTTGAATCATTTATCATCTGGGCTCAAAAAGAAATGTGTCAATGCATTTACACCTGCTGCCACAGATTCAGTTAATCAGCAGGTGTGTTTCATATACTCAGTACTAACTGTCTTAATTTCAGCAATGAGCTTCATGTTTACATACTGTTTAACTACCACAAACAGGGATAGCAGTAGAAATGTGTATCTTGCATGCACAAACACTTTGCCAGCCATTATGCAAAGCCACTGCTTGGTGTTGTGATATGAAAAGTAAATAATGGCATGTATTACCTTTGTTTACTGTCCATTTAGTTTTCATGCCTTGAAATTATATGTGGAAACATAAAAAATGTAGACCCTATCTAAGAAAATGTCACATATTTACAATGAAGTCATGTGTTACATCCCTCCATGCATTGCAACCTTGGGTATCTCAGTACGTGTTCACACACATATCAATTACATAACATAAATAAATAACAAATGTGTTATATACCATGCCCATCTTTAGAATGATAATACACATTCAGATTTTCAAATACTTATAGTAATGACACCTGCTTGCATATCATTTGTAAAGCTGTTTCTTTCAGTATACCTGCACATTGGAAGACAACCACCACATACTACACATTGCGCACTCATCAGTCTGGTAACATGCAGAACTTGAAATATCTTGACAGCTGAAAATGACTACATATCCATTTCATGCAGGCATCCCAAAATTTTCTCTTCAACATCCAGTGCTGAAGTCATCCACCATAATTTGTCTTGCAGCCTTGTAAAAGTCAGACTTGTGCCATGGAGCTTCTATACAGTACTGAGTTCTCTAGTCCATGTACTTAGATAGTTAGGGGTTCTGTTCTCACTGCAGTCCACTGAGATGGTGTGTGTTTGTGCACTTCCTTGACAATACAGAGAGCATTTTACACCAGCATGTGGGACACTGCTATTACCATTTTCTCCTCACCAGACACTGCTGATGTCATCAGCTGTAGCTGATTTGCAAAAGTACAGTATTCCCTTCAGGGCAGGGTCAGAGACTAGCCTGTAGGCCAGGCACAATTCACCTCATCCTATATGATACAGATTACAGTGACAGGGTTTTCAGTCTATTCACATACGTTATAGCATGGCTTGTAGGGCCTGTATTTTCTTAGTGAAAAATTATAGACTTTTTCTATATGGACAGTAGTAATATCCTGAATATGCGCATCAAATATGTGTGAGATGTTCATGCTACATCTATGTCTCTTACAACTGTTAGATGTCCTGAAAGAGGTCATTGAGGGCATGCATGATGAGAACACTATCATCCTATAAAACATGACCAAGACAAGGTATTTGACACACACTGAGGTATTGACTCAACACTATCAGATGTGGCCATAATCACTAAGTGGGTGGAACACTGGATCACATATGTGGCATCTAAATATGTTGAAATGAGTGAAGCAACATTTATCTCTAGTCCAGAATGACATATACTTCATGCATCAAAACCGCTGTTTGGAGGACTACAGATTGCGGACAATCTTTAACTATGATATTAATATAATACAGTAAATATCAACACACAGCTAATATTGCTGCCACTGCCATGACAACACATGAGATGAAACAAAAACATGAGGGGATTTGTTGAGTTATGACAAAAGTGCACAAACCAAGGAAAATGTAGACATCATATCCTATGAGCAGATCAGTTGGTATGTGACCTGTGTCCTGGGGCAGATGGTATGTGGACCATCCACCAGCATGTGGCCATAGTGGTGTGTACTCTCTTGTATGTAGCACAGCTACTAGCTACTGCGTATGTGCAAGATATCCACATCAAAGGCCTTAATACCACCATAGTTCACGGCCTTTGTCTCACCAATAACTGAGTACAATGCACTCTTCTTTATGTACCTCCCTGCACATCTTCCAGTGATGTGTAACTGAAGTGTAACACATTTTCCACAGTGAGCTGTCACGTATCTTATTAGCCATACCTAGGTATTCTTCTGGTTGCATAAACATAATTGTCTGATGGTGAGGAACACTCATTGAGTTATACCAGATGCATGTATGATACCTGTTCTGGTAATGCACACAGTACATACATAACTTTTTGACAACACTGATGACATGGGTTACATTTGTGATGGTGTATATATATATATATATATATATATATATATATATATATATATATATATATACATATATATATATATATATATATATATATATATTAATATATATCTATGGGTCTACTTCATAAGATCAACAGACCATTTGATCGACATTCATTTGGTCGACAGCTCATTTGGTCGACAACCAGTATTCAAGGCACTTAACAGGGATTTGCCCCCTCCCCAATGTTGTGTGACCCTGGAGTTGATATATATAGTTAGGGGGGTGTGGAGGTTTAAAATGTGTAGTTTTTCTTGTATTTTCATGCTTTTAAACGAAAATAGGTGGGGGGCTTCGCTCCTCACACCCCCCAACTATATATAACAACTCCAGGGTCGCACAACATTGGGGAGGGTGCAAAATCATAATGCCACATACAGGTATAGCAGTGTCCCTCCTAACACCTCAAGCAGATGTTATAGTGCCAGGACAGTGTGCTTGATTACCCTCATATATTGCTGACATATCATAATAGTTGGACAAGTGTGTTCCTGCAGAACCATCTTTGATCACACAATATCACATATGTTGTGTCAGAGACATGGGATTACTGGTGGTATTATTCTGATATTGTCCATGATTGTGTGTGCTTCTTTTACTGTTGTCCTTGCCCTGTAGATGTCTTTCACTTGTTAAAGACCCTTGCTGACATTTCACTCATATTCAGGCAAATCAGTCTGCACAGCTTCACATTATGCACCCAACACCAATTGCATACAACATTCTTGATAGATGTCCTTTCCATTGTTATGTCACCTTGTCTGACAGTCACATAATATACATTTTCACTGTGAAGTCCATACTGCATCATATTGGTAAGTGATTATTCCTGCTATAACTGTCTTCCATTTACATGCTCTCATCTGCTGTACATTATAATATTTCAACTCTCTTCTTTCCCTGTGTTCATTCCTACAATTCATTTGTGTTTTCCTGTGCAGTACACACACTTCCCCTGACTGTTTATTTTAAATGGCACTCCATGTGCCCTTACATATCATTTATATAACTTTGGTATAGAATGGCTGGAATGGGAGTTCACAATATTCTGTACTGTATACACTGTCCTGTAGTGGGTTTGGACCATACAAATCATTATATAATAATCCCTGGTAATCCTTTTGGCATTCCATGCAATCCCGCTATCCTAGTTTGCGCCACTGTAAACAGGTTTGCTATTCATGTTGTTTTACACTGTTTTCTTGTTGGCATCACTGTTGCCAGCCACAAAGCCACATTTGTTTATGTTTAAATGTGGTGTGTGGTACAATATGTAATTAACCCTACTGCTTACTGCACAAACACTTAAACTCTGTGTAGACTTCAAGTGAAGCCTACACAGAGTTTGTTGAATCCCACACTTAGTTTATCGAATCCCCAGGCATATCTATATTTCTCGTAGACAAAAACAAAAAAACAGACCCCTCATAGTATTAGCACCAAAATCACAGAAATAAAGACTTCTAATACATCTATCTCATATCCTCATATCTTTGGAAATCCTGCCTGTTGAGGAAATAACTTCATCAGAACTATTTTGTAACAGATAACAAGGTTTGACTAAAACAAGGAGACAATGTAATGGAAAAACTAATAAAAAATGGATAGAATGCACAGAGCAATAAGTTCTTTACATATAATGCTAACATGGCTGTATCAAGCAAGTACTTCTGTCTCTGCTGTATTTAGTGAGTTTTTTAAATTAAAGTCCCCAGTGCATAACCTTTAGAAGTACTACAATAGGACAGCAGGATTTATTTTTAAGACAAAGTAGAACATAAGACCATTATCATTGATGCACTAAAATAGCTGCAGTTTAACAAGCTGCTGATTTTTATTCAGTAGAAATTGTACATAAGCTTCTGTTTTCACTCAAGTGTCTTGCTCTGGCCAATGTTTTTGTATGGCTAAATTCTCAAAGAAAAGGCAGATTGTCTTAGATATAGAGATGCAAATTGTCCTGTATTCTCTGGTAAAGTTTGAAATAAGCTTCGCTATACTACATGATACATCACTAAAAACAGGCACTTTTCCCTTTTAAAGCTATTTTCAGAAACAATAGATATAACTTTGATGTAATCTAGTAGCCAAAAAAACAGAAACATTTATTTGTTTCATTTAAATAACTGGTTTCTATCTCCGTAACAATTCCCAGCATGATTTGTGGGTTTGAGTCCCATCTGGGGTGATATACTCTTGATAAAAAAGTAGAGCTTTGTGGGTGGGAGGTTGGTATAATGGTTAAGGTTCTTACAAGCACAAGGTACAGCATACATGTGGTAATTGGCTAGACTTAAAATGGACCGCAAGGGCAGTTAGCCTAGTACTAAACTATGAACAACAGAACAGCAAGTGCCACTGTAGGGAATATAAACCGAGTCCTAAGGTGCAGCACCTTGGAGCACTCACCGTATTCCAAGGCACAGTGATCTGAGATTAGTTAGTATAGCTAACTGTCAGGATTATGGAAGGTACATGCCTTTACATTTCTTACAGTGAAGAGTGCAAGGGGGGCAAACAAAAACACTACAATAATGGAATCATGAATTTTAAACTTGATATTTTTTTAAATATCACTTTTCTTGGGGCACTTGTGACCCATGTTTTGGGTCTCTGACTTATGATAAGGAGTCATTGTACATGTATTTATCTGTACTGCAAATTAGCTGACTTGGACTTAAATATTGACTTTATTGAAGAGAAACTTCATATGGGATGGTGTGACAGCTCAGAGTGTAAAGGAAAAGCGAAACCGAAGTATGTAAATCAAATTCTGCCCTTAAGGGCAGAGATTGACTTATGTACCTTGTACTTCAGGTTTTCAAACACACACACACACACACACACACACACACACACACACACACACACACACACATACACACACACACAAACACACACACACACACACATGCACACGCGCACGCACACGCACACACGCACTCAATAAAGAGTTAGAGCAAGCTAGTAATCCCACATGCATGCATGTATGCACTTACGCACACCCACACACACACACACACACACACAACGAAATAACCAACACGAAAAAAAAAAAGAAAAAAAAAGTTCAAAAACATGAAACTTCACATGCCCGACAAACCAAAATCCTGACAATCAACAAAACAAATACCTTTCCCAAAAAACACACACACAACACAAGCACACCAAAAACATTACAAACCTACACTGAACTTTACATACACAACTATCAATGCACTAACCTTAACCCAAACCCTAACACTAAGGTCCGTCACTATCACACACTTACCTTACCCACACCCTGACCCTAACATCTGTCCCTATCGCACACTTACCTTAACATGTCGGTGTTCTCAGCGTCAGGATTCTCAATTTTCGGTCTTCTCTGTTGTCGATCTTCCGGTGTGCCAGTGTTCTCGTTGTCAGCATTCTGCGATTCCGGTGTTTTCTGGTAGACCTACATATAGATATATATATATATATATATATATATATATATATATATTTCTATTTAGAGAGAGAGAAACAAAGAAAAAGTCAGAGAAAGAGAGAAAGATGTTACATTTCCCCCAACCTAAACTACTATACTGACCTGAGTAGCTGTACAGTTTGCGTTTAAAGTCCTTGTCTTAACAGAGAAAGCAAAAATAATGTTGTAGCTGATGAAAACTTTTCAACACATTGTGATCATGGAAATTTGTATGAGGCAACATCAAGAAATTTAGAACTTCCATACTTCTGTGAGACCCGACACAAACACACACACACACACACACACACACACACACACACACACACACACACACACACACACACACACACACACACACATACACACACACACACACACACACACACCATTTCGGTTTATGTTAATTGTCTTGAAGAAATCTTTGTTATATTGCCATATCCTTTAAAAGTAATTGTTATAACAGGAATTAAAAAGTAACTCCATTTACTTTGACCGTGTGAGAAAGACATCTATTAATCCATGATACCAATCGTACATATACACATATGCACAGGCACATGCACACACACACACACACACACACACACACACACACACACACACACACACACACACACACACACACACACACACACACACACTATGAAGAAAACATTAACAATTTAACAAGCAACAAAATCACAGAAATGTACCACTTGTTTGGATCACCTGTAGTTCAGTGGCCAAGCAGCTGAATGGCTGAACAAAAGCTCACTATTTCTTTCAAAATACCCTGAACCCAGGGGTTGCATGCTGCTGGTGCCTTGCAAAGGGTGCAATCTGTCTTGCTGGAAACTGGACTAATAGAGGCAGGATGGGGGTGGAAATCTAATGACACCAGACAGTATAAGGCTGGAAGATAAGAATTTTATGTGAGCAAATCCAGGCAGCATTTGGCTTATTTATACATTGGACTGCTGTCAACAATAAATTGTGAGTGATGCTTTTGTAGGCTTTAAACTTAAATAAATGAAACATATTCAATGGCAATAAGTCTTGGGTAGGGGGACAGGGGTAATGCTTGGGTGTCTATCCATATTCACTAAGTAGTGACTTAAGCACCGATTTCATCTAAAATGGTTACGTAAGATTACATCAGTATAAAGAATTTGGGTATATTAAATTATACAATACCAAACCTTTCTTGAACACACAGTCTAAGACTGTGTTTGCCTTTTGACCCAGAATTCAGTACTCCCATCTTATTACACTGAGAAACATTGGGAAGAAATGGCACATAGTCATTTCTCTTGCTTTTATCAAATATAAAGCATTAATTTATTTATATAGTGTGTAGCTGCATCTCTTTCAGTATTAAGTAACTTCTAGAAACTACACAACTTCACGTACCTGGATCTATATTACAACTTCAAACTTGTATAAGATAGAACGTTGTAATATCGAACCCAGAAGTCTGAAATCCAAAAATAGTGAAGCCACAGCACACCGATTTTTTTTCCAGGGAAAAAAAAATCCGTGGGTTGTTTTCAGGGCTTTGCTATCGCCTCCACTATAGTGCAATCTCAGAGCTGGTATATTTAAGTAGGGGGGTGTGGGGAGCACAACCCCCCATGTTGATAGTGTGGGGGCGAAGCCCCCCACTTTAGTTTAAGTTTAAGGCTTTTTTTTTTGTCACGGAACAGTGATTTTTCCCTGGGAAAAACATCACTGTTCTGTGTTTTCATTATTATTGGGTTTCGGACCTTTGGGTTCGATATTACAACATTTGAACTTATGTTAATTCGACGTTGTAATATACACCCCACATACCCTACAAAATGCATGATACTTAATGTATTTTAGTGTGAAAGTTTTTGAACGGATTTATTAATGCCTTAATATAAGAATACCTACAATGAGCATATACAATAATTTTGTACCATATTCTTATTTTAATAAACATGTTTATTATTTTACAACATTTCATTAGCTAGGTTTTCTTAGGAAGAGAGACTAAGCATAAATCATACAACATGGTGGTGGTGGCAATGATTTAATATAAATCACTGCCATTTTGACAAATAATTATACTGTACAGATATCCTGTGTTGCTGTACAGCTGTTCTGCACTATTGGTTTTAATTGTTGCCTCTTGTACATGAGGCTTGCAGTAATATATGTTTTTAACACACTGAAGCTCTTATACTAACCCACCCCCTATCCCTTACCAACCATGCAACTTCTTTCAGCAGCAGAGTTGGTAAGAAATGCAATGTACCTGTCTCTCTTGGTCTGTAAGCTCCCATTTCCTTGCAAAAAAAAAATATGTTTGTGTGGTCGCCACGTGTAGTAGAAGAGAAACTTCTGTAAGGAAGTGCAAAGCAGCTTATACTGTACTGTACCATTTGCTCTCTTTTGCACTTCCTTACAGGAGTTCCACTTCTACCACGTGTGGCGACCACCCACATATTTTTTTTATATGATTACTATTAAAGACATGCAGGTAGGTGCGTACGTGAGTGGATGTGCCTTCTTTGAAGGTTGGGCACTGGGCTGGCAACTCAAAACCATAAAAAAATCCACTGTCAATCATAAGAGGACCGGTGATCCACCGTGGCGACCCCTAACCGGGAAAAGCCGAAATACATTACTTTACTTTTATTATTTACATTCAAAACAAGATACTAGATGGTTCTCTTTGCACCAGTGTTCACAAGTATCATTTTTGTATATTATTATTTTGTTTGCAGTTATTCTGAAGTTCATTCTATAGTTAGTTCGATGTCTTCTAATGTTTCTCCTTGGAATGCCAGTGAAAATGGGGATTATGATCAGGTCTCTAATCATAAGCAATTTATTATGAATTTTAGACATTCACTTCAGGAGAGGAGTGAAATGAAGCTTGAGATGTAAATAGTGACATCCATAATTTCATAGTTTAGTACTAGGCTATCTGCCCTGGGACATTTGTAAGCCTAGCCATAGTGATGTGGCTTTTGCCACCCCATGAAATGGTACAAAAATGTACAGAATAAATTTAGAATACTGTGCCTCTGTCTAGTAGTGACACAATGAAGGTCCCCTTATATAATAGAATTAGTTTACTGTGCCCCTGTCTAGCAATGACACAGATGTGACCCCTGGGGTAAACTTACGATCTCCCATCCACTCATCAAGATTTCTCTTGAAGAGAGTCAGTGAGGGGCTCTGCCTAATACGAACTGGGATCTTGTTCCAAAGCATGGGAAGCCTCTGGGTTATGAATCTATCCCTCCAGCATGTCCTATTCATACTTGTGCCGAGGTTTAAGTCTTTAGCTCTCGTGGTCCTGATGGATTTGGATTTTTTGAGGTGGAGCATGTCCATCAGATCCTGAATGGACATGGCCTTGTACGTCAGGCAGAGATCACCTCTGAGCAGGTGGTATGCTACTGAATAGAGCTGAAGTTTCTTTAGTCTGGCAGAATAAGACATATGTTGGAGACCCTTGATCCTCTTGGTGAGGTACTTTTGTGGTCTCTCCAGCTGTTGCAAATGCCGGGTGAGGTACATACCAAATAGGGCATTGTACTCAATCATGGGTCTGATGAGGGAGGAGTATAGGGATACAATGACATCCTTGGATCTGGATGTGAATCCCTTCATGATGAGGTGTGCAAGGTAGAATGTTTTTCTAACCACTTTGGCAAAGTGGGTGTCAAATGAGAGGTCGCTGTCGACTTGGGTCCCTAAGTCTCTGATTACTTTTTCCATACTCAGTGGGTTGCTGTCTATGTGATAATTTGTGGGTACTTTGTTTTTCCCAAAGGGGATGACTATACATTTTTTGGCATTTAGTTTAAGGCCGTGACTCCGGCACCAGTTGTCCGTTTCTGTGAGGCTTTTTTGTAGGATGTATGTGTCCGCTGGTGTATCGACTATGGCGCCTAGTTTGCAGTCATCTGCGAAATTTGTCAGCCACAACCCTCCCATGTTTGCTTTAACATCTGAGAAATAAATGCAGAACAAGAGGGGTCCCAGGACAGATCCCTGTGGGACACCACTTGTGACTGGCTTTGAGTCTGACATTGTTCCAGCGATTTTAACTTTATGGGTTCTGTCCTTTAGCCAGTTTGCAACCCATCTAGTGACATAAGGGTTTACGTTTAAGCTGTTGAGCTTATCTATGATGCCTGAGTGGGGTATTGTGTCGAAGGCTTTAGCCAAGTCCAGGTAGGCTGTATGGACTGCTTTGCCCTCATCAATGGCTCTAGTGACTGTTTCAAAAAAGTCAACCAGGTTCAAAAGGCAGAATCTGCCCTTTTCAAAGCCGAACTGGGTGGGGTCAAGTGTCTGTAGGTCCCCTATGCCTCTGTTTATGAGATTCTTTCCATAGCTTTGCAGACCAGGCTGGTTAAGCTTATGGGGCAGGAGTTCCCAGGGTCTGTAGAGGTACCCCCTTTGTGGAGTGGGACCACTGTTGCTGTAAGCCAGTGTTCAGGTACATATCCTGTAGTAAGGCTAAGGTTAAATAGCATTTTTATGTGCGGGTTTAGCTCCTCTTGGAGTTCACGTAGCACGCAACTCTGGATACTGTCAGGTCCCATTGATGCTGTGTTTTTAGCTTTGTTGAAGGCGGTTCTCACCTAGACATCTGAGATGACAGGGAGATTACATTCAGCTGGGATAAGTATTTCTTCTTTTGGGGGTGAGGGAGGGGAGAAATTTGCACTGAACCTGTCAGCCAGAATGTTGGCAATATCTGTGGGTTCAGTGTATTTTTTGTTGATGTGAACTAACTCTGAGCATATCTGAGGGTTTCCGTCCAGGTTTCTAACATAGCTGAAGAAGGCTTTGTGGTTATCTTTAGTGTCCTTAGCGATTTTTCTCTCAAAGTTGGCATTGGATGTTTTTATGAGAGAATGTAGTTTTCTGCTAATGATGATCAGAGATGTCTTGCCTTTATGGGATTTTGCTCTGACGTGCAGTAGCTTCCTTCTTTTGTTATACAATTTTTTAATGGCTGAGGTCCACCAGACAGGACGCTTGCCTTTGGTGGAGAGGGACTTGGATTTATTTGGGATTGCATGATCCATGCATTCTTGGAGATGTCCATAGAAAGCATTTGTGAAGGATTCGGCATTGTGGGATGTGGTATCCACTGGCTCAGTGGGCTTAAAGGATACCATCTCAGTCTTAAGAAGAGTGAAGTCTGCTTTTGAGAAGTTTTTCTCTGTGGTCTTTTGTGCTGGGGGTGGAGGTGGGATATGTATATCCAGGGTGATTAGTTTGTGGTTAGATCTCACTAGTGAGGGGTATACCTCTGGTGTGGAGCATTTTGTCCCCATGTTTGTGATGATCAGGTCTAGTATATTATCTCCCCTAGTGGGAGAGCTGACTAGTTGTTCCAGTGCATTTGAATTTATGAATTCCAGGAACCTTTGGGCTAGGGTATTAGGGCTAGAATAATGTACCCAATCTATGTTTGGGTAGTTGAAGTCTCCCAGTATGATGGTATTTTGTGATACACTCATATCCTCCAATGTCTTCAGGAAGGCTGAGTGGGGTTCCTGAGATTGGGAGGGTGGTCTGTAACATGCTACCAGTTGTATAGCAGTTTTGCCTATGGTTAGTT
Source organism: Protopterus annectens (assembly GCF_019279795.1). Taxonomy (NCBI): domain Eukaryota; kingdom Metazoa; phylum Chordata; order Ceratodontiformes; family Protopteridae; genus Protopterus; species Protopterus annectens. The sequence continues at coordinate 316,527,482 of NC_056729.1, forward strand.
GCACCTGTATGGTCTCTGATGCTTCATGTGTTGCTACTAACCTGGAGGTGTGGGTGTCCTTGATGAATATGGACACTCCCCCTCCCTTTGTGGTTTGGCCTGGGTTTTGGGGCCGAAAAGCATGATACGAGGTATAGCCTGGTATTGATGGGGTGCTCTCAGGAGCCTTGAACCAGGTTTCAGTTACTGCACAGATGTCGATGTTCTCCATGCTGAGGAGTGCATCGAGTGCCTGCATCTTGAGATTTAGACTTCTGGCGTTGAGCAGCATTACCCTTAGTTTTTTTCCATTTTTGTTTTCTAAGGAGGTGGGTTTGTCTTTTGAGCCTTGCCTAAAAAAGGCACTATGGGGGTGGCAAGAGCCTTAGCCAATATCCGGAAGCCCAGTGGTGACAGGTGTAAGCCATCCCTTGCGAAGCAGCGTGGCTTGTCCAACATGTAATCCCAGGTAGACAGACATTGGATCCGCTTAGAATGACACCAGTACTTGAGCCAATTATTAAAGCTGATCATCTTGTCTTTGTATTGTGGCATCATTCTTGGTGAGGGCAAGATGCTGCTCAGGGTCATGGTCATAGCAGCCTGGGCTACATAATCGGAGAGCTCCTCTATGTCTCTTTTCATGTAGTCCAGGGAGGTACGTCTCAGGTCACTCACACCAGCATGGACAATGACAGAGTCATATTTGTGCTTGCTTTGGAGTGACTTGAGTGCGTGTGTTATGTGGCGGATCCTAGCTCCCGATAGGCAGCTCACAGTCACCCTCTCCTTGTTCAGCCTGGTCAGCGGGACATCAGTGTGTCTGACTATAGAGTCACCTATTACTAGTGTATCAGGCATGGTGTTTGGCCTTAAGGGCTGTGATTGGTTGACACACTGATTTATTGAAGTATGTGTTGCATGTGTTTTGTTTTGAGGTGGTGGATTTTTGGATGTCTGCTTTGGGAGCCTCTGTTGTTTTGGTAAGTTTTTTATTAGAGCCTCCGAGTATGTCTTTGTGTTTTTATGTGTTTGGTTTGCAGTTGTGGTAGGTCTATGTGGGACTGGGATTGTTGTGTGTGTGGTTACCATCTCCTCCTGTCTGGTCATGCCAGCCCTGAGTTGAGAGAGTTCAGCCTCCAGTTTGGCTATATAGTTGCATCTCTCACATGTATTTGTGTTTGTTGGGAGGAGGAGACGGTTGTCTGTGTACATGAGACAATTGTAGCATTGTCTCAAGATACCCAGATTAACCAGCTGAACTGGAGAGGACGCCAGTAATCTACCACTCGACATGCTAGAACAGTATAAGGGAGTGCTGTGCCTTTAAGGGAAGTGGATATTCACAGGGGTGGTAGGTAGATGTAGTGCTTTACTTAGTACGAGAGTGCTTACTTAGTACAGAAGTTTTGAGAACAAGTGCTAGGCTTATAATATAGTGAGTAGTCTGATTATACTAAGAGTAGAGCTTCCTTAAGGGAAAATTTGAAGAGCAGACTTGGCGGAGCCAGAAGAAGTTTAACCTTGTTTAACCGGTGCTGCGCTATGCACACAACCGCACAAAAATGCCCAGAGGCGGATTTTAAACAGGGAACTACAAAAGAGCTAGAAATGGTCCAAAACAACCAATTACTACAGCTCTTGTGCTGAGGTCACTTCCTACAGGGACAGGTAGCTGACAACACATTATAAGTAGTTAAGATCGGAGAGATTCAGTCATAAGTCTTTGTAGCACATGGAGCTTTATCTACTGCATGTATTACCAGTCAAAGAACAAAAGTGTAGGAGTGTGATGTGTTTTACAGTTCTGAAAGATGTAAAACACTTAACGTAGCCACACAGACAATGACCAGAAGGTAAGTGACTGTCTGATGAATGAATAACTTTAACAAATGTTACACATTTCATTCTAACACACTATTTTGCATGTGCTAATTTTTAAGAAAGCGACTCACACACAAACACACGCACACACACGCACACACACACACACACACACACACACACACACACACACACACACACACACACACACACTCACACACTCACACATACACATACACACACACTCACACATACACACACACACACACACACACACACACACACACACACACACACACACACACACACACACACACACACACACACGCACAGAGCAAAGTGTCTTAACTGCTTTCAAAACTGTTTTAGCTGCTTGACCTTGCTCTATGGTGTCCACTAGTGATCACTGTTATACTCCAGCATAAAAGTTGCTAAAGAAAACTTTAAGTATCTTTTTTGCATCAGAAAGATGCTTAACAAGGTTGTTTTATCCCCTGAATTTGAGGGTTTAATCACAGCACTCCATGTCCTACAATAATACTAATTATAGGATAACCTTGGGAAAATATTCTCAGCTGAAAGAATCTTTGAATGAGCCCAAAACTCAAGGTTTAGTTATAAGGCGAGGCACCATAAAGATCAGTGTTTACTGACTGGATCACAATACATATACTTTATCGATGTGAATCTTTTCATTGCAGGACTATGTACCTTTTTTTGCCTAAATCCATTTCAGTTGCATATGATAACATTACTAACATGAAATCATAGAACTCTGTGGGTACGAATATTTTTCAGTTACCTAATAGTTCTGAGAAATTGAAGTTGGTATATTTACAGAAGTTGGGATATGACCTTTGAATGGGACGCAGGTGGTTTCTCCCCATGCAAAAATGTTTTTCTAGAGAGATAGAAGTCAGCCATTGCCAATGTCCACTTTATCTTTGCAATGCTTTTAATGCAGTTATCCAATGAATCATTAGAGGACTGGTATAGCTGTGTGCTGCTAGATTACTTGTTTGATTAACAAAGA